>NW_002060949.1:147860-605674 GCF_000150275.1 Trichoplax adhaerens | reverse complement strand
GATGTATATATTTCAATACATGTAAAACTGCTACTTTGAGAAAAATCAATAAACGTGGAGGGCTAATTTTAATCATGATTTGTTATACCATATTATGCAATATCAAAACTCATATTAAAGCGATCATGCCAGGATCCTTAAATATCACAATAACGTACGCTCCTATACCAACCTGAACCAGGTGGTACAACATAAATGTTGCAATACCAGCTCTTCGCCAATCGGGATGCACGAAAATAAATGAGACGTAAGCTTCATGATATTTCACATCCGGTGTCATAAATGCAAAGCCTACAATAAGCCTCCTAAAAGCAAAAGAAAATCGAAGGTCCCTGTAATATTTTATCAAAAATAATGTAATACGAACATAGTATACAATTGTTCTACTGAAAATAGTTTATTTATATTTACCGATAAAGAGCTACAACACTAAAATCCGGATACTCTAAACATTCTGACACTGCCGAAATACGAAAGACGTAATGAGATGCTGTGTATTCATTTCGATACTCATTTCTGATTCTCAATCTTAAAATTACAATTATTATACGTAAGCCATTGACGTACAATCTATTCCAGGCCAAAAAAATTCTCGACACAAACTATTCACAATCGGAATATGATGAGGTCTAACATAACAGTAATCAATGGGAGCAGGAGTAAAAATACTATTGGAATCGGAAGAATTTTGATCTTGATTCCTATATTGCAAGTATAAATCAATAAATCAATTTTAGGCATTAACTAAAGTTAATAGCATTTTCTAAAGTAGCTACTAAGTTATTAAGTCAGATCGTGTAGGAGTTAGGGAAAAAGAAAATTCACTAGCATGCTGATGTTTGTTACCTTTTATGATGATAGGAAGTTATTTCTTGTAATAATTGGAGCTTCAGAGGAGTTGAGGAGTAATCTCTCCATATAAATGGCTTCAGTACCCTTGAGAAAGGATAGATTGATTACATAAGAATTTTATCTTTTCAAGTTGTACTTTTAAAGAAGTATACCTAGCGGTATATGGACTACAAATGGAATGAGTAGAAGATTCGTAATTCGATCCAACCAAGTATTGAAGAAAAGATTGAGGCTTTACTTGATGAAAAGCTTTTTGATGTTTTTTAACCTTCAAAATATAAATAGAATATAACTCAATCTAGATCAAGTTATGCGATCTACCCATCATTTAACATGTCGTAGTCGTAGTCAATTCACTGCATGCATAATCAAGTACGGTATATAAAAATAAAACTATACCAGTAAGAGCAACGAATATCAGATTACCTGAAATCTGTCAAGTATATTAGATTTGACAGTATTCGTAGAAGATATTCCAATAGACGGGTCATTTGATATTAACTGTATGTCGGGGTAAATTTAAAGTAATGGAGAATATTTATTACATTAAAAGTAGCTAGTTGTGTTTTACGTTACAGTTCAAATCAGTTTCATAGATCATTTTATAAGAAACAGCTGCGCCTATAACCTCATTCCAAGACGTTCCTCCGTTACGCTTTTGTTTTAATCTGAAAGGTTTAACGTCTGGTACCTAGTTGCAGAATAAGATCTATTAACACATTGCCACCTGCAAGCGTGTATAAACTGTACTTCACATCGTAGAGACCGTACAGAATATTCTTTATTATTTCTTGCTCACGACACACAACGTTGATTCTACTGTTATATAACGTACCGATACAATGGTGTCGCAGTCAGCAGTTGTGCTACACCTATTGACATTACAGGCATAGTTAAGCATGCAACTGTCCAAATCGAACACTGGTAATCCTTTATCACGTTTAACCTGCAATAATAGTACCGTTGAAGTAAAGCCAATCAAATAAAGGGACAAAGTATAAGATTAAGATTATGATATTAATCACTAGGACTGAACAATACCTGGCGAAGGAGTAACTTATTATAAATTCTGCAAAGTTTCGGATTTTCTTTCACTAATGGTAGGTAAATACTTAACGACTTTAATAATTTTCTCTCTTCATGTGGCCTGAGTGAAGTTAACCTTTGTTCATATACAAATATTACAGTAAGTTACCCTTAACGTATTTGGTAAGACCGACAAGTGTTGTTCAGGTTATTCCATCATTTTACATAAATCGTATATTACTTTGGTTTTCGCATATCAAGAGAACTATTTTGGGATTTAACAGTTTTTCCAGCAGGCTGTCTAGTATTTGTTGACATCAGTGAATTCGTTCTTTGTGAGTTGCCTATTGGCAGTATTAAGTCAACATTAATATCAATTGAAATGTGTCCTTGATTTCTAACTAAAGATTATCGTAACGATAATTATTTTTATAATGTTACTTTCATCATTAGTTCCAGGATCTTCTTCAGCCATGATAGTTTCAGGTAATGTTTCTAAAATATTATATAAGTACAGTACTTTAGGCAATTCGATATATGCATACTTCGTAAAGTGATTATAAATGTAATTTAATCAAAAAACGTTTAAGTATAAATCTGTTATTACAATACAGAAGTCGAATTTACCATCGACAGTGATGTCACGTTCGTTTAGCCATTTCTCATTTTGCGAACTGCTAACATTAGAGAAATCAACAGTCTCCTCCTACACGAGGATTCAAGTCATTGCACATATAACGTACTATGGTTACTATTTACCACTTTAAAAATCTATCAACTTACAGTACTGTAAACTGATCATTTGTAGTTACTATATATCTATAATTAATACTAACCATTTTTTCATCCGCATGATGATTAAGGTTATTTGAGCTATTAAGTTGATCACTTTTTCTTATTTTTCGTGGTCTTAATTCTAATCCATCATCAGACGATGATACTGTTGAATTTCTTCTTTTCTTATTTTGTAAGCTATTACCTAAATTTACAAAAAAATATTCCATTATGGAAAAATCTTTAATCACTATTCATATAGTGGTATTTAATGCAGTTATTCATCCTGTCACAGAAATCAATAATACAATACATAAATAATACTACTGTATTACCAACAGTACATCATAACATTTCCTGCAGTTAACTATCGAATCTTCAGTTGACTATACAGTATTTACTATCGCACGAAAATATTCCTGACCGGAAAGACTAAACTCCTCAGTTACCGCAGGCTGTTGAATTAACATAACAGCATGTAGATCGCTTTTTTTAAATAAACTTGAATCAACTGTAATACTGTATTAATGCAATTATCAAACTTAGCAAGGGTAGAATAACTGATAAAATAGACTAATAGCATCAAAGATTAACGTACTATTATGCCATATAATCACGAATAGTTAATATAGAGTATTAAAAAGTAATTGTTTACTCATAGCATCAAGTGAATCTACGTCAATTGTTGGAGGTTCTTTATTAGCTAAAGTCCACCATCCTGGCTCATTAAATTCTCGAGTTCCGGAAATAAATTTTTGAGGGCAGTTAAGAGATAATACTCCAGCAACAGTGCTATGCCACGATGCAGTGCGTTTTCTAATCATGACGATTATACATAATATGTAATTAGGCATGCACGCTGAATAAAATTCGAAAATTTAGCAATATTTTAATCAAGAGCAAGTCTATCTTTAATTTATTTTTAGTTTATAGCACAGTATGATAACAATTGTCTTACTCTATAATTTGGATACACATACTGTATATTATATTAATCGATTTGGATAGCCTATCGCTTATTTGATAGACAGATACAGAATTAGTCTATGAAAAAATTTCTGCTCACCTATGAGCCATTAGCGTATCCCAATGTTTATTAATAAAACCGCAGATATCTTCGCGCCATCTGAAGTAGCCATGGCGACTATTACCAGCGCGACTTAAGTTATATACAGTTAAATGCACAACCTGCAGCCTAGAATTTAATTTATAATCGTAGTTAACTTTATCTGATATAAAATTTATTAATAAATAGAGTCTACAGATAGCCAATGCATGAGACATTTTACTATAAATACCAGTTCATAGGCAATCGGATAAACTTTTCGACACCATCAGGATCACAATTCCGACATATCAACTCAAAAAATATATCGTTGTCCAAATCCGTTGGTGGTTTATCTTTTAGACAGGCTAGACACGATCAAATTGTCATCATCAATTTCAAAATCCATTACAATTGATAATTATATTTATCAGAGCCATGAGTCAGAACCACAACGTTAGTGGTAGGTGCACAATTTATGCAGAGTAATAGTGTATTCAGTATGTGTCGGTTATTTTACCGATTGTTTTACCGAATATTAGGCTGATTACAAAGTTACGTCATAAACCCTATTACGAGTTATCAGTATTCAGTATTTGATATTTTTTTTCTGTAAAGCACTAGTCATTTTTAATCTGTACGATACAGTAACTATCATTTCTTACGTCGGAATAAATTTTTAGCTTTAGCTCGATTAATTATGTCACTCCTAGTTGTATAGTTCACACAAGCTTTCAGTTCTAACGTTTACTGTAGTACTTACCGAGATGGAACCAACTCACGCATACTTTACATCTTAAGCTATTCCTACAAAAATGATGAAGATAAATAATATTTTTAGCTACTAACGTAGTGTATAACATATCCTGTATACCTATACATCATCAGAGTATGCAAGACGAATAGTATACATAGCCTACAAATGATTACAAGGCTAATCCTATAAAAGCCAACACAATCATTATTAATTTAGGCGTATTTACTGATGAGCACGCTCCAACGAGATCTCTTCACCACAATAGCAGCTGCTTCCTGGCTTACTGTTGCTCATACTTTTCCAGCGCAAAAGCTAAGTGATTCCTATAACTGTGGTAAGATCATCGATCGGTCCTTGCACATAATGCTGCTTGCACCTTGAAAGTTAATATTGGCGGGTTCAATTGTGCAAGATTTGCAAAGCTGCTTCCTTCCCCTGAAGACTTTCCGCTACAGTATATTGCATTACTATGGGATGTTAAGTAGTAACAGTGAGCCTAGCTAGCAGTAACTATCATGTACAGTTGTACTGGATGCTGTACGAGTGTACAGTACGTTACTATACGGTATCATGGAACTTGGCTTGGCCTGGCCTGCACGATTAACTCTTGCAAGTTCGGTATCCCGCCGTCCGCCATCTGAGCGCCGTGAAGAGTTGCACTACAGACTATACTGTACTGTACACTGTATACAGTACTGTACAACTGTAGCATTACCGGGGCGTGGTGAACCCTCTAAAATGGTTGAAAGATGTTCAGCTATAACGTTGTCTTAAATTATGTCTTTAAATTTGGCTCAAATTCCATGCAGACAGATCAGTACAACCTTGAGCAATAGATTCTTTATATTTTTATTACTTTATATCGTAGTATTGAATAATTCTATTCTTTCAAGTTCCTAATACAAACTATCAGTCGTTGTTACATGTGCGGTCGCTTCCAACAATTTTAAAAGTCACGTCGTACTATCGGTCTGTATACAGTACTGTACAGTACTGTACAAAATAAGCTATCACGAGCGTACTGTAGTGTGCACAGTGTGCAGTACAGTACAGTATACTGTACAGTACAGTACAGTATTACCAGCATTGTACTGTACAGTACTGTACTGTATGTACAGTATGTTAGTTGCTTCCACGAACTGCAATTTTAAACTACTTTTTTTTAAGCGCTAACTGTAATTTACCAATATATGTGGCTCATGCTGGCGATGACATACTGTACTATTGATTTATTATACCCATTACGAGTACAGTATGTCTAGGCTGAGATGGAAAAATTAATTTAAAAGTTGAGAAAACAGGGCTTCTTCGGACCCGCAACACTACAGTACAGTACGATAGTGTACAGTACAGTAGTCACTCACTGCAATTTAGTACTGTACTGTAGTTTACAGTATATAGTTCTGTAAGAGGCTTGCAATCGTCGTAGCTATGACAACAACAGCTTAAACTCACTCAAAGAGAAACTGCTGAGATTTTTAAAATTTCTGATAAGCGAGCAACGAGTTATGCCAATTTCGCATGGATAATATTTTTAATCAATACTTATTTTTCAGTGCTTATGGAGAAGACTGGAGATCCTGTAGTGCGTATATTTTTAGGATCTTCATGTGCTATGGTACGGACAACGGGGAGGCAGCAAATTGCACTTTTTTACGACATAGTTTTATAGCCTACGCTGCTGGCAATAGAATAAGAACAATATCCTATCACCCTAAGTGATTACACCCTACGTGATTGTGTAATCTGTTGAAATTATTAAGACTAGTCCAACACCACGTCGCCTTGCCGACAGATCATGACTCATAACTAAGATAAAATACTTGCAAATGATGATTGTGTGTAAAACAGACGATTACGTAACCGGAAATGGGTTCATGGATGATCATGCATAGTACAATTGTACAAATACAAGCCATTAAACAGTCTGTTTTTTACACTTGATTTTGCTATAGCATACGTGTTCATACCTTCGCGTTTTTTTGTGCCAGTAAAACGACGTGCCATCTCCACGTACCAGATAGAATATCAATCACAATTCGTAC
Organism: Trichoplax adhaerens; assembly: GCF_000150275.1. Taxonomy (NCBI): domain Eukaryota; kingdom Metazoa; phylum Placozoa; class Uniplacotomia; order Trichoplacea; family Trichoplacidae; genus Trichoplax; species Trichoplax adhaerens. Next base: position 599,175 of record NW_002060949.1, on the reverse strand, counting down.
ACCTTTAGTGGGGTAATATTTAGCACGGCAGCTTCACAAAATTAGTTACAGGTTCTCTAATAATTATAATTAGCCTCATAATTTCGCTAATCACGTCTCTAAGGAAGTAAATTTCACTTAGTTATAGTATAACTTTTTTAATGATAGGCTTCCTATCATTGATGAATATACCTCCTTTACATTTGGGATAAGATGGTACAGTGCTTTTGGCATAAATTTTAAGGTTACATTTTCATTACTAAACTGTCGAGATAAGAAATTATACGTGCTATATCATCAAATTATTAAGTTGTAGCTATTTCTTACATTTCCCTTGATACAAAATTCTCATCTCTTAATCAGATACTGCTATATCTCACTTCAGCTTTATTAAAGAGTCTGGACTTTAGTTCGATTGAAGCTAACATGCATAAGTATGGCAGTGTTTAATCAATCGCTATTCATATATTACACAACATAATGCGACATAATTTATTTATTTATTTCTCATAGCTGATGATAGCTATTTTAGTAACAATAAATTACTAATGCGATACCATTACCTATCGAATATATAAAATTTTTAAAGATAATTAGATCATCACTTGAATATAAAGTTAAAAAAGTCACAGCCTGGATAGCTATTAACGTATTATCGTGTCTATCTTATTACAAAAAATCTCTAGTTGCGTGACTATATCAATTTTTCGTTATAAGAAGGCGACATGAGCAATTCTGACCATTTTACTTTTTAAGAAAACAAATGAATACTGTCATCAAAAAATGGAGTAGTAAAGATATGAGTCTGCAATCAGTGCCCACTCTAGTAACCATAGTAAATATATCTTAGTATTAGAATGCTATTAAAGCAAGGTAAAATAACTGTGTATTGGCGTATAATTGTCCGTTTACAAATCAATGCTAATTATAATATGCAACAGACAGTGCCCATGCTATTCAACTCTATGTTATTCATTGGCATGGGTCTTAATTTAACATATTAAGGACTCCAAAAATCTGCTATTGACCTTAATCGCACAACAATAGTCACTATGACAAAGACAATAAACAATAGTGGAAGTAGCAATACGCCGATTCAAGCATAAAATTATCAGCAAGTTGTCTCACAATTTTTGTTACTAATGCACTTATTAATGATATGTGTTTGCTCTTAAAATTTATGATTAAATTATGAAGATTACCAAACAGGTAAATCATGTCTACGCTACATATTTTCGACGAACATTATAAGCGTAGCAGTAAATATTTCGAATTAACGACTAAAATCAATTTAGTGTATTGTAATGATTTTAATTTTTTTACTTCCTTTTCAGTTGTTAAGATCACAAGTTGGTTGTCGTTTAGTTGATGCTGTATATATCGATCTATCGGATCGTCAATTAGGTAAGAGGGGACTGCTCTATAACTATAAAATTTGTTTAGACTCATCAATATTAAGATAACGTCCCAGATATAGCAATAAAATTGTGTTTTTAACTCTATAAAATAGCGTACTTGCTTAATCTTTCTTTGCAATACAATTCGTTACAGTATCACTAGAAAATTTGTCTGTTTGTCCAAAACTGCAAACAATCCTTGCCAGCCAAAATGATATTGATGCTATTCTAACTACTATTATCCGTTGTCGTGAACTTTGGAAAATAGATCTAAGTTGCAATAGGGTAAGGAGTTTTCCTTTATGTTGTTGCTTTGATAATAATTTATTTCTATAATAAACTCGTTTAAACGTCCATTTAAAGTGATTTACTAACATATAGCTACCGATATCGTTAATTCATTTAACCATACTGTACAACAATGACATCGACAGGATATTAAAAGATTTTACACCCTTTAAAATCTGCATCTATTATAAACGTAATTTATCATCAGCAACATCGTATTCCGTTCTATTAGATTCGATGCTTAGAAGGTTTTGGGTGTTTTTACTCTCTTGGAACCATTAACTTGGCCAATAATAATATATCTTGGACGGATCTGCAGCATTTACGCAATGTACATATCTTAGATTTATGTCTCTATGGCAATAAAGAATTAGAGAAAGATCCAAATTGTACGTATAACTTTTCAAATATTACTAATTTTGCTAGTCTTAGTATCAAAGTCGTGGTGGATTAGTCGTTATGGATAACAAAGATACTACATAATTTTTTAATTATCCTTCCTTCACATAAAGTACTTGATATTTATTTTAAAATTCAATACATTTAATTTATCTTTGGAATCACTATCATCGCTTTCCTGACATTAAACTGCGTAGAAAACAGTAGTACTTCACAAATAATGTCTTTCTTACATGTTCTACTTTAACCGCTTTCAGATCGTGCACAAGTTATTGATGGATTGCCATATATGTGGATGCTTGACGGAAAATTTGTGACATGTATGTAAAGTATTGATTATTTGTCATGCATAACTATTTTCTAGCAAGATTAAATAATTGAAATGATTGAAGCTGCAAAATTGTATTTGATGTGATCCTTAATGAAATTTTTTAGCAAATAAGCCAAATAGCTCGAAATAAAATAGCCTGCTAATATGATCAATATTTCACTTTATAAATTCTACATATATTTTAGTATCTTTTTGATATATCATTAACATTAGTAGACTATCCTTGTCATAATATAATTAAATCTTACAATAACTCTGACTAGTTATTCTTTATATGGCAAACAAAATATATTCAGAGATGTGCCAATAAGCTAATTTATAGAGAAAGTAAGTTTTAGCATGAAGCTCTGGCAATAGCACAAGCATTTATAATTTTGAATTTTCAAATGTAAATTCACTCTGAAAACTTAGATCATTACATACCTACTCTGATTTTCAATTTGACGCTTGATATGCATATCAACTCCTTAGTAGAAGAGATACTTTTCAGTCTACTAACTATCAAATTTTACAATTAAAATTTCATCTCTCCCCCTACTGTCTCTCTATAATATGACATATATAAATATATAGTTATTAATAGCCTCAATAATTGAACTTAATGTTCTAGTATAATTACTCAGCTAATGATTTATTATATTGCTTGCTTTATATTTTAAAATGCTAAAATGACGAATATTATCTAGCTATCAGTAATTGTTTAGTTATGCCTATTTCTTCTTGTCTTAGAATGAAAATTACACGAGTATATTACAAATAATTTCAAACGCTAACAACAATTTATTAATTTGTCTAGCTTATGAGCGGAAACGAGTTGAAAATTTTTTTAAAACCGCTAACTCCAAAAGACCAATGGTAAGATATCACGCTATAAACTATATTGTTCTTATGGCACTTACCGAATACACATTTAGAAAATTTTTCTAAATTTCCCAATTTACTAGCAGGAAAAGATAATCTAAAATAAGAAAATTAAATTCTTTACTGTATATTCAGCTGTTACTGTTAGATATTTTAACAGTAATAATTCCACTAGACTACCCGTATGAGTGTATTTTGCTAGATTCATCTTAACTATAAATTAGGCCGTTTTAATACTGCTACTGTAATAAAAGGCTTCATGAGTGACTTTCCAGAGTAGAAGGATAATGTTATGGGGTATTCCCCGATTATAATTCAATGTAATACGAATAAGCTCTATTGTATTTCATAAATTATGCAGTCAAACTGAAAGTTAAGCTTAATAAAATCCTATAGAAAGTATCAGTTAGTATTAAATGACATCTACGTAAAGTAATTGCTGCAACGATATCAGATTTTGGTAGCGGCGACAGGTATATAACCCATAAATCTGTAAGTCTTGCATTAACATAAAACTCTAGTTATCCAATTCTTAGTTAAAACTAACCCCTAGTAGTAATGGCGTATAAATTCTTCTGTAATTAATTAGTTAATTATTTTGATAGTCTGGCTTCATTATGTAAGTATTAAAAGTAAAAAATCCACTATTCGCAATTTACCTTTCATTCCAATAGAAACACCATAAACTTTGCTACGGCTTTATATAAATGCACAGAAAGGGTATATCACTATATTGATGTATTTACTGAATGTCACATTTTATCGTTCATGATTGATACCTTAGACGAGAAGATTCGCTCAGACATATTACTTTGTGCCATCTTATTTAAAAGATATGGCAAACTCTAGTATTTATGGGGCAAAGGTGAGTGAAATATGTGTATTTAATAGATCGTGACGTCCATTACAATATAGAATAAATGAGGTTACTGACATATTTACTGTCAGTTCATAATTTAATTCGCTATGCAGTAATCTTTACACACTGTAAAATCTTTAGTCTTTATTACTCTATAAAAATTACTTTGTGCCTTTAAGCTCTATATTTGTTAAGCAGTAAAAATATTCGTATTGAAAATATGCGACTACTTTAGGCTATGCATATGATGAAATATATGCCTGTCTATGCTACGCCGACCCAAGGTATCGTATTTTTAGTCATTGCCTATTGTGTATCATTTCTAACACGATTGTAAGTTTGAATAACAAATGATAATTGACGTCTATATTTAAATTTAAAATTTAGAAATCGATGAGAAAAGACTAATCTATCTAGCTTATAACTTTGAACAAGAAGTAAAACTAGCATCCGAAGCTAATAAAGGGTATGTCAATTCGATATCCTTCCATTATATGGCAATATTTCAGTTATATGATTTAAAAAATAAAGTATGTGACTGTAGAATTATAATAACTTGCCTTTAATTAATAAAATATTGACTAAGAATAATCATCAATTAATAGACTAGCTAACAATATATTTATATGAGAATAATACCATACTTTATTATCTCGATCACTGCGCTACTTACTAAATTTATCAAATCATAATAGGGAGAAGAAATTTCGTAACTATCGTTACGAATTATTAGGCGTAGAAGAATTACTAGTGTATCGAAGTCAATATCGAAAACTTATCCACAGACTATTGTTTTTACTTATTGTGAGTTAAACTATTTTATTTCTAAAGACTCAATTTACCACTATTTTCATGTCCAAAATCAAATTTAGTTAGAATAATTTACGAGTACAGCAGTTGAACATTTATGTCCATTATACAAGATAAGATTGATGATTTTCGACATGTTTTTCTATCTTCGTCCAGGCAAAACAACTATTTGACTTACCTTCAAAAATTATTACGGAAACATTAAAAGCTACTAAATTACTAGAAATTGGGTAAAAAAAACTTGTTCACTTCTGTATCTTGAGATAATACGTTGTTGTAGTAAACGAAAAGATATCTTAGGAATAAAAATTGATGAAGTACCTTCTACAGATGATACTTTTAGAGCATTATAACCTATAAATTGCATCTGTAATTATTGTATGTCTTCATCGTAAGTTAATAAGAAAATGTATTTTCCGAAATAATGACGTTATTGTGAAATATTAAATCTTGAAAACCCTTGGCCAATTCTATAGTATTAAATCGAATGCATTATGTTATGTTCTTACTGTTATTATAGATCCATAGAAGTTATAAAATTTTTTCATCTATCATCGGATCTAATCAACCAGTTAATATCAGTAATCTTTGGAGCCGTCCAAATCGACCTGGAAAGCAATGAGGTATGTTTAATCATGTACTGTATGTACCTATAATCATGATACGTGATTGGGTTGTTAAATTCCCCATATAGAGCTTTCACTAGATTATAACGGTATAATTGTTAGTGCGTTATAGACATGGTTTTAGTCCAAACAATCTTATACTTAGTCAGAAGAGTTGATAATATTAGTACCAAATGATAGATATTATAATTATTTCACTTTAAATACACAAGTTTTTGTACGATTTTAGTTTAAGGAAAATCAAAGTTTAAATTAACATTTTAAATGAACTCCAAGCTCGAATATGTAATGTCTAACTTAAGCAATTCTATATAACTTAGCAGAGAGAATTTAGATAAAGATTATTTAAATTTTGAACAAAACAGATCACTTGTTTTGGTATTTTTTATGTCTGCAGTCCAGCATAATAAAGACTAATTAGAATCCTAGCATTGCTTCACTTCGATTACCTTGCCAATTATAATCAATGTCAGATAATTTTTTCAGGACAATCACTTGAATCAACACCTTTTCATTTGCTTATATAATCTAATTGGCGAAATTTATAAAAAATCCACAATGTCGAAAGAAAGCTACAAGTAGTAAGTCGATAAGCCATATTTGCACATAGCTTAACTGTATTAATTTATTATATGATTAAATGAATCTTAAGTTTAGCGGAAAATCAATTCCAGATCTATGGCATAGTTACAATTACTTAAATCTAATGTATCGATAAAATTGATTAGTAATATAATTTACTATTTTAATGAACATAAACTTCTTGCAAATAATTTTGTTCGTTTTTTAAACATAGTCGAATTAGAAAACTTCGCCAAACCCATACAAGGTAGACCGAGTATTTCGTTTACATGATAATTGACCGTTTTATTCTAATTTTTTGTTGCAGTTTATTTTAGATGTAATGAATAAATGAAACCTTTATCAATTTTTATGTTAGCTTTCAACCTCACTATCGACTAATGGCGCAAAAAATTATACTCATGATTTATCCAAGTGCAGAAATTTTATGTAGTTACTTGAGTGAGCCTGGTACGTAACATAGGAGGATTAGCTTTATAAACTGATGTCGATGGAGTAAAGTTATTGATGATTTAGCTATTTATCTGTTATAATCAACAGTACATTTTTAAGTAAATATTTTATTACTACTGAATTAAACAAGGTGTTGAAGCTATGATATCTGCTGCAACCGGAAATTATAATATTCCAAAACTTATGTTTAATGCCATAGCAAATACAGATGGATATCAGGTAATACATACTTACAACAGATGAAAGCTAGTTATTACTTATAATACTAAACTTCATAGCATAAACATATCTTTTCTCTCTATCAGTGTAACCTTTACAGTCCGATATTTATTAATATTCAATTCGGTGAATATCTTGACCGCTTTATAAATATCTACTATATTGCAGGCTGGTGTTAAAGTTGCTTGCCGTGTCTTGGCTGAAACTTTACTAGCAAACATATCTTCACGGTCCGAAGTTCAAAGTGGTAAATAGCGAATTAACTACTAGCTTTGGTTATACTGTCCAATAGAAAACTACCAAATGACAAATATGGACTGAAATGATAAACGATAAGATTCTAGTAACAATTTCAAGTGTACAGTACTGCTGTGTAGACTAATACAAGAAAGTCTTAAGCGCTAAATATATATATGTATATTCTCTAATCTCAACGAATTTACTTTGATACATGCGAAAAAATGGTAACACTATCACATTAAATTTGAATATATTATTATGGAGTTAAGATAAGAAAACTTTAATACATTGGTTTTATGTTGCTAATCCTATTATATTAATTTTGACAGATGTTAATACTATTTCATGGTTCGATAATTTTCGACGTAGCAGAGATGTTATGGTAAAGATTATATAGATTAATTTTAGAATTATTAAGTTACTAATGCTCGCATTCCGAAACTTTAGGAAAAGGAAACTAAAACCCTACCACGACCTCATTCTTCTCCTGCTCTTAATCCCAAATTGTAAGAAATATCTAATAATTTTAGTGCATTTTTAATTGAAATCATTCTAATGCTATATATACAATACTTAGATAGCAAACTAACATTATGATAGATACAATAAAGTTACGTATTTTATCACTACATGGAACATAATGAATTAAGAATAACATGTTCCCCTCTCATTCTTCTATCTAGTATCAACAGAGCTAAGCTATTGCGTAGTAAATCAGCTAAGGGCCAGAAGTCCAATGTAAAGCATGTACAAAAGGAAGCAAGTAAGGTTTTTTGGTATACTTTAGTATTTCAAGTAGTTGATTAAGCTTTTGATTAAATAAGAAGATCAGCCCGTTTTGCCTATAATTCCAATAATTTTATTACATTAACAGCTGTAGGTGATCCAATTATCGTTGACAAACAGGTAAAATAGCTTAAAAACTCGGTTTCTGTTCATAAGTTAATATTTTAACGCCTTAGCTGCTTTAGTTTATTGAATTTTCAAATAATTTTGAAGATATACCTGTGGGGAATATAATAATTAGAATGCCGGATATATTTGCTAGTTTTAAGGTTTCGGAGAATGGAAGACAGCTGATAGTATTCTTAATTTCATTTCATAGTATGTTGCAAGGATAATAAGTCTTCCATCAGACAATTTAGCCTTAATTGCTATCAATGCAAGCAGAAGTAAGTACTAGAGATATTTTATCAATGTCATTTATTTAAATTAGTAATATAGTAAGAAGCTTGAGAAAAAGGTTGAAATATAGAAAATACACTACCGATACGCTACTAAAGTCCAAATCATCATATAATTTTAAGTGTTCGATCAATATCGTAAGAGATTCTGATAATTTTGAAAATTGGCACTCAATAAATAAACTTATATTATAAGTATGAGGCCAAATTTTCGTTAACAATGGAAAATAATGATAGTAAGATATTAAATAACGATAATGGCAATACATGTTCAGTTTATATATCTATAAAAATACCAGGTTTTATATAACTGATTTAGTTACAAGATTTAAAGTAATTGTTAAAACTGAATAAACAATAATATAGTCTTTCTTCATGATTACTTAGAACCAAATTCACTGGCATCAACCTCTCCTATCAATAAATACAGCTATATAACGTTAAGCTCAATTCGATGGAATCCATTAGGCTATTGGGTTCACATTCGATCCGATTCGTAAGTACAGTAGTGCAGACGGATGTTATAAAACTAACCTATTTATTGAGATAAACTAAATTATATTTGCTTATTAACTGTACAATATATTTATGATAATTTTGTAAGACCTTTATAACGAGATATCATGCCAAAGTGTGCCATATAGTAATAAAATGATTAATTTTCTATTCAGAGTGGACTTTCGGAGCGAAAGCGAAATTGAATCAAAGCGTAAGTTATTGTGTATGCGAAGATGGGGAAGAGCGTAAAATATTCTAGTACCTCAAACTGATTTTTACTCATTTTTACAGTGCCATAAGATTCATAACTGAACTATAATTATATTTAGAAAATCCTTTTTATCAGCTCATCTAAATTATTAGCAGTTAAAAATGCCGATGTATGGCTGAATCTTTAATCAAATAATTTTAACTTTGTTAAGCCAAAATGATATACGCGTAGAACACCGCACAACTATTCTGCGCCAATGCCAACATATAATAGCTACGAGCACGTTTACTCTTGGAAAGCATTTGAATTCACTTTTAAATGATAAGATACGAGGTATAATATGATCGATTTTAATTTGTCCAGATATTCCTACTGAAGATAATGAAACAAATGCAGTATCTATATCGACAGGAATGAGAATGGTCATTAATATGCCCACGGTGAATGATAGTAGTCAATTTTAGATAATGATCGGTTTAAGCTATAAGAAAGTGAGATTGTAATAGTTTTATATTAATACCCTATCAGGTTTACGACCGGTTGCATAATTTAGAAGAAGGTAAATTAATGGATCAGGAAGAAGAAGATTTTTATGAATCAATTGAAAAGCAGCACAAAGGATCCTTAAAATTCATTGATATTCCTCGAGAAGAAAAAGAAGAAAATAAAAATGATACCGATACTGAAAAACAACAATTATTTACAAAGATTAAGAATAACCATGGGTCCCAACCGCGTGAAGATAAGAATGAGAGCCAAGACCAATTTCATAAAGGTTGGATTGTGCTTAATTTTCTACAAAGCCCATGAATCTTTTGTCTCGCCATAATCTTATTTGGCCGAAATGGTAACATCTTCAATATTAATCTAATCTTATCCTTCTCTTAACGTTGTGTGATTATTTAGAAGCAAAAATCATCAGTGCCGGTATCATTGATGAATGTATAGCCAGCGCAATTCATGATACATTGTTGACCCGAGATAGCGAAGAAATAGGACAGCTATCGGATAGCAAAAAGATTAAAAGTGATTCCGTTGTTATTTCGAGCGAAAATGCGTCCTGGAGTAAAGACCTTTCATCAGATTCTCGAGGAAATGGTATTGGCTCAATATTGAATGTTTACAATAGGCCCAGACCTAAAACGGCAATAAAAAAATCTCGAGATGGTATGATAACAAATTATATTTCTCAAATTGGCTTTGAACAGTTTGCCAGTTTGTTAATATTAACAGAATCATTTTCTTAATAGTAACTTTATAATCCTTCAACTCACACTTTAAAATTAACTGAAAGGTAATCCGTTATGCTTTCAGGCTTAGTTGATGACGAAGTAAAATCTTACAAACATCAATTTTATAATTCACTAAATAGAAATTAAATTAAAGCTAAATGGTAGTAAATGACGTTTCTTCTAAGCTCAAGCATCGATAAAGTGGCGTTTTATTAGTATAAATGTTGCAGAAATATCCTACTAGTCATAGATTCATTATTCTTCGGTACTGACTTAGTATTTGAACCAAACAGTAATGTAAATGGTAATAATCAATTATAATAATTATTTTACTGACTTGAACGATGACAATTGAAAAGTTTGTTAGTGTAAGTGCCTATACAGATATTAGATTACTACTGTATAGGGTAAGTTACCACATATCCTACGTTTTTATAGGACAAAATTCAACTTTGTGAGCATTAAATGAAAGTATTCCATTGATGCTAGCTTCTGTCTTCTACATAGATTTTAAATTAAAACTATGTTGTAATCAATCATATAAACTTGACTTTTGACAGATTTTCACTTTCTTAGTGTTACTTCTAGCACTTTACTTGTATTAGCTTTATATTTCACGTATACCTCAGATTAAAATTGAACCGTAAACATTTATGCTTCCAAGTCTCTTATATATACTGACATTAAATTAAAGCTAAATAGTGCGTAGTAAAGTATATTTCTAAGACAAAATAACACTTTGTTGGTTCCGAATGGAAGTATTCGTATTATTAACATTGAAGTCTTTCCGTTTTAACCACAAATTAAAACTAAATAGGAATCAACTATGTCTATAAGCTTCAAGACTGACAACGTTTCTCTCCGTTAGCAAAAATGCAAAGACCTTATTAACATTAAATATAATCTTTTCCGCGTATATATGAAGTAACGGCTTGGCGGCAGTCAGTCATTTCTATAGCGTCAACGTTGCTATTTCAGAAATTGGATAGAAGTAGCTTCAAAGTCTATCTTTCTACATGGAATTTAAAGTTAATTTACTTTGTAGTCTAGCGTTGCCTGTTTAAATACAATATTTAAAATTTGCGTCTAAAAAAGTACTAAAAACTCGTATATCATACAGTAGCTACTTTAGCTATCATATTAATATACTGAATAATCTATGAGAATGAAATAAACAAAACCCTACATTGACATTTAAATAGAAAAATATTATCAAAACAAAGTTGGTATACATTTTAATTCTCATAACTAGTCCTTATATGAAATAGACAACCTGACAGAAACACTAATCATATTTACTAGCAAGTGATTAGCAAATGCATTACTTCCCAAGTTTATTTGTTAATGTGGCTTTGTACTAAGTCATGAGGGATCAAAAATGAAATTAAAAATCTTTTGCTAATAATAAGTTATGAGATGCAGTATTGCAATGAATCAATAGATACTTCCCAATTTACTCTGATTTACTTAGAGAGGAACAAGAATATAGATGAAAACATCACCCCTGGTCAGAATGCAGTAGTAACCAGCTATATTCATGAACGTGAACAACGAATACAAAGTGCTCCAGCGCATAGCAGCACAGTTGTTGCACCGTTTACTTCTAATACTTCTTGCCAGCAAAGGCCAAATTCACCTGCATTACCTTCGATGGAAATAAATCTTCACCGGCCAATTGAAAACCATAATACTATTAAGGACCCTCGCTCTCATCGACGAGCTCAAAGTTCGCCAATTTATACATCGAATCGTTTGGAAAAAAAATCGCCGAGTAGACTATCAAATCGCTCTTCAAGAAGTCCATCGCCCAGAGCAGAGCTTTCCATATCTGTAACTAAAATCGCGTAAGTATAGGGATATCTTTTATAAATATAAACATATATATATATATTAAAGCAATTACCAGTAAGATAAGGTATAAAGATTCAAATACGCATCTGAATGATAGCTTTAACGGGATCTATCATACCAGCAGTCGAAAAATTTAATATTGTAATCGTAATTTCTAACTTTACGATGATTGCTGCAGATTTCTTGATACCAGAAATAATTCGTCTATCCAGTCAGATACTCAAGGGTACATATTTCAAGGTAATTTCTGATATTTGTTAGCCATAGCATATTTTCATACTGATAATTCTCAGTAACATTAATGTTGATATAGTCCTTGTTATTTTTATAAATGTACTAAATACGATTACTCTACCGGAAAATGGGATATAAGAATAAACTACACCCGTATAAATCGTTTTTAGAAACCACATAATCTATATCTAGGAAGCATAATGCAGTATATATTGTCTTTATGATAACTATTTTAATTAATTCTCTATCAGCAACATAATCTGCTTACATGGTATCATATCAATTAGCAAGCAGTTTGTGGCTGCGGATATTAACTCTCTTAGTTCATTTCAATCAGTATCATAACCTGTTTAGTATCGGTCAGTAATTTAACAAGTTGCTTATTTAGTTATTAACTTTCTATAAATGGCATTGCTTACGGAGTTATTAATCTCTTGCCATAGTTCTTATAATCCGTAAAATATCTATTTTGTTGGTATTATTTTAGCGATCTAAAGAATTAGATTGTTTTGAAATTTTCTTCATAGGTTTGAAGAAAGCAAAAAACTCGACTGCCGCCAAGAAATATTTTAAAAATGCTCAAGTAGCTGCTAATAAAAATAGATAACGAAATTAATTCTCTTAGTAGCTAATGACACGATTTCATAGTCATATTTTGTCTTACTTCCATAATTATAAGAATACGTTTGATAACTTAACGTTTCATGATCTTGCTCTAAATGATTGTTGTAATGTATCAATGAAAGACAGTATAAAATGCACTGATGAAATTATAGACGTCTGAAATATTATAAATGACAATCACTTTGATTTTTGCTATTTATTAGAATCTTTAAATCAATAACGATGTAATCTTCAGCATGTTATAAAATTTTAACAATAATTTCCAATTTTTTCTATTTACAACGTGCATACATATATATATATGTATATATGTCGATATAAAGACAACTTGGTCTTACTTTATAGACCATTGCAATTCGTAATACTTATATTGCTGTACTCATATTGTACGTATCAAAGGTAGTCAATAATGCTAAATTGCTACTGTACATAAATCCTTCGTTTAATCAATTATAGAAATTTATATGAACACATATCAATTGATAATCAGCTTTGTTGATGGTATTGACCATTTGAGATAATAATCACGACATGCTATACTTTTTAATCTTATTTACCGCGCTTTTTGCGCTCATATATCGAGACAAAATCTAATAAAGAATTATCGCAATCGATTCTGCTTTTGTGTACTGCGATTCATTACGATATCGTTCATAATAGTATCCAGGTCAATACGGGACTTCTAGAAGTTCTTGACTAACGCCATAGATCATTTTAAGTATTAACAATTTAGGTTAGTATTCACGTTTAATGCCGAAAATGAGCATATGCCTGAATATAATAAAGTACAAAATACAGTTCGATTAATTTTAACAAACAGAACGATAAATTAGCGTACTGTGCAGCATCTAGAATCATGGATTTGACTTCAACCAAATAGGAGTACTACGAATATAAAGATTTAATTAATTTTTATGCATCTCCGCTATAACAAAATGGTAGCGTTGCCTTTCCGAGAATGCAAAATATTTAAAATATCCTACTCCAAATATTTATGAGTACTTGCAAATAATGTCCTATCAATTACGGATTATTATGCTAGAGGGGCAAGTAAAAATAAGGATATATGAAAATCTTACGTTTATACTGTGTTTAATGCTACTGTACAATAAAAAACTTCCGTAAAAATTCAAACAATGCCATATATTATCGGATATTATAGTCAAACTAATTATCGTAAGTTTACAGCGAGACGTAATAAGCCTTTCTTATTAATCTACAACCTCCTGCTATTCAAAAACATTTCTTAAATACTTTGGCTTCATGAAATAACAAATAATAAGTTACTAAACGTGTACATTTCGACTAAGTCTCAATACGAACAAACGTAGCTAGCAGATGATAGTGAAATAAACTCTGCTAGCATTCCTACCATAAATAGATATAGACCATCTAATGCAAGTGTTTACATGTCACTTGCTAGTTACTTAAAATAAGCGACTGTTTCTAGATTGAATGACGATTTTATTATATAACTGTACTATCATAAGTAATATATTACCAGTTTTAGAGCAGTAGATCAAGATAGTAAAAATATTTACAAAAAAGCTAACATGTATTTAATAACATGACAGGGTATAACTGAGTTTGATTGAAAGGCCATTCACCTCGATGCATATTTTAAGGCTAAAATTTTAGAATTTTAAATATATCTAATGTTAATGTCATATATGAATCAATGGATTACTTTAATTAAATGATAACTTATAGGATGAATAACGCACAAACCTGACGGAATATCAACGTTGTTAGACGTCAAAACATCTAGTTGAATGGAAGTCATACTTGAATAAATAGTATCGGGGCGTTCCTAAATTTGAGTAAGAATATAATAGTATACACGTATAGCGTTAGTACGTGTATACTCTAATATTTGTGAACAAAGCCATTATTTAATCATGTTGTAAAGGCTGCGCCATTTTACCATGAATTCAGTGAAAAATGGCCTTCCTAATGCCTTCATGACATATTCTTTTACAATTGGGTAAGTGTTAATAAAGTGCTAAATATTGAATATGATGAGAAAAATGCAAATTAGCATAATAAAACAGTTACATACTGCAAATGTATGAAAAGTTAAAATTATGCTTACCTCAAGTGCTATTCCTGCTTGTCTCTGACTATCCGGATGACTAGCATTTCCCGCCGCAATCAGTAGATTATGGATTACCCCTAACTATACCGATATGAAGTTGCCAAATGGTTATTATTATTAATACATATCCCCAATATTGTATAACTTGAGCATACAGATTAAATAATGGATTACGTTATGGTATACTGTATATTAGTTACCTGAAGTAAATCTTTGCTAACTTCGCTTGACTCTTTACTCAAGACACTGTTATGGAAAATAGATCATTTTATATCTTTAAATAATGCAGATTCATATTGAAGGTTATTAACTTTTTCTACTAGTGAGAAACCACTCTGATTTGTGGTATGACAATTGGCAGGATAATGAGATATCTACATTAAATTCTAGTGCCTACCCTATTATTTTTGCTGCTGCTGCTTGCTGAACATGAACCGGCAACGGTGCTTCGTTTATAATTAAAATTTTCATTAGTATCATGCAATCAAAGTAAATAAAGAATAACTATATAATTAGAATCGCAAGCTGCTAGTAGAATTACTCTTTCAGAACTAGATATTGGCTGTAAAATGGAAGTAAACGACTATGCGACAAAACCGCATATAATCTGTTCGTAATAATGGCTTCAAGCCATTATACATACCATTTATAGTCAGAACATCGCTCTCTTGATTTTTAAATTGAAAGTTACATGAACAGTTTCACGGGTAATTATAAAATAGAAAATTGTATATGTCAACATCAAATTTATGCCTGAAGTGTGTTAGAGTGAAATAGTAAGCAGTACACATGTATGCTTACGGTGTAAAATTTCGGGTAGACCTTTTAGAGAATCATCCTTTGACACTTCTAAGCACTTTACTAAATTAATAAGTACGGAGTTTCTTACGTCTAATGCCATCAGTTGCTGTATATAAGTCATAACTAGAAATTTTTGATCCAAAAATACATATGTTTAGGCTTAAATGATGTAATTGGCTAGTTTGGCAATAATTTATTTGACAAAATAAGGATACAATGTATAATATTCGGTATAGTCTTTAGTGTGTAATTATTTCATTAATGAAATATCAGTATCAGTAGATACATACCTTCATATTGAACTTCTAAATGAAGACTTTTCAATAAATTAATTAGAGGTTGTACCAAATTTGGATTCGCAGTTTCCACAATTTGCTGTTGATATTTAATAAGTTTATCAAATTAATGGTAAGAATTCCAGCTGATTAATATTTGCCTAAATGGTAAAGAATTTACCTGAACAACTTTAAGGCCTTGAACGGATAATTGTTGTGCTTTAGGGGACGATGAAGACATTAGAGCGATGAAAGCTTTGTAGACTTGATTTTGGAAGCGTGGATTTCCCTAAGTTTATCATTTTAGTTATTAATTCCTTGATTTTAGTTATAGTACTGTATACTGAGAGTTATTACATTTACTAAATTGATGATTGGCCTTACGCATCAGTGATTGGAAAATTTAAGATAAAAATGACGATTTATATGGTATAAAGTCATAAAGTTACCTCTGCTAATTGCAACATAACTGCCTTCGCGTTTTCTTGGGTTTCTTCTGATTTTGACTTTGCTAGGCATTCAGTGATAGCTCTTACTCCTAGTTAATTATAACTGATTTGTCACTATACTTATACAATCCAATTTATCGTAAACATTTCCAAATGCTTTATTATGTTACCGAAACTTTCACAAATAATTTCTTTATATTTTCTTCCGTAGTTAGAGATTACAATTAACAATCTTAGCGCTTGTGATTTATCTTTCTATTGAATCACAAGATTAAAGAAGGTAAGAGCATTACTAAATGATATTACACGTTGGAAACATTGTCCAGCATAAATCAAGAAACCTCTTTTGTAGCTTTTGCTCCAAGAATTTCTAGTGTTGTTAAAACTCCTCCAACTTCAAGAAATTCAATTAAGAACTTTTGGCTAAATATTAAATACAGATAGATAGCAGGTTGCATAGTTAGTAGATTTATGTTGAGCTTGATTATGAAATTATATAATAATTGAATGTAACATTTTTGCATTGAAGAGGAAAGTATGTTACCCGCTAGATGCTCTTAAATAAATGGAGATAGCTTGTAATTGCAATTTCACGTAAGTTCCTATCATATAACTTTATTTAATGTTGAGGATAATGTGTAAGTAAATATATGCAAATATATCATTAATTGGCTATTGCGATATCGATTTTCGTAGAGCTAGATTGATAAAATGCGTAATTGATAATTATATATTAGATTTCATCCAGATATACGATAATGTCAGTTCTTGTATTAGTTGTGCAGAGATTTTAATTTACTAGCCAACAATATCGTAAGGTACTGCATGGTTATTGATAGAGTAAAGGATACGTCATTCTCAACCAAGCCGTAAGCCTAACCAAGAATAGGCTTGCTGCATCAGAAAAGTATGCTTCCAGATCCGGACCAGTCCTATCGTTCATATCGGCAATAAAGGATCGTAGTATTGCAGCTCTAGTAGACTTGGAACCAGAATCCCAGTCTTTGAGCATTTTCATAGTATTGACAGCACACATGTTTCTCTGGTGTAATACTACAGTATGGATATTACGCATTTATAAATATTCGTATAATAATTAATTTTATTTTAATGAACGTTAAACTGTAGCATAAAAGTTATTATCTCTAATATAGTAATTCGTGTACGTTTGATTAGTAGTAAGTAGGATATTACTACCGCATTTAATCTAGTGCGAGCTCTACAGCGAAATACCTGTCTAAGTTGAATAATATTGCCAATGACTGTAGTTCTAGTCCAATATAACGATAGAAGAGATTTGTTTGTTGAAAGTGCAAGATCGTAGGCTACTATTGTGGTTTATAAATTTACTAATTTACTGATATAAGCACTGTCTGATAGGCCAGATGATGGATAGATTTATTCCAAGATTGATGGAATATTTTGAGTTGAAGTTACAGTTAAAAACATTGATCATGGCATATTGCCATAGTAACGAAGTGCTCTTATTAATATCTTGAAACTGTACAGTGTACAGTACTCACAGTCCACGATACGTACTGTACAGTACAGTACTGTAAACCATGAGTACAGTATAGTACAGTCGTCCATCCTTCCTGTCCAAGGTTTATGGCTGAAGGCCGCCGTTACGTCATCAAATTCGAAATCCGTATGTGCAATTTTTGCGCCGGACACTGTTCAGTAGAGAATAGTTACTGTACTGTAGAGCTTTGTTAGTATTACACTCAAGTATCTTAGGCACTACTTTAGTTCCAGTCTTTTTATAGTAAAAACATTCTACTGTGTTTTGCAGACCTTGTGTACTGTAGGTACATCGTCAACTGTTTATACTAGCTCGATTAGAGCTTAACTCTACTGGTGTTATCCAGGCATTCTGCTAAGAAATTGAATGGAAATGGCAAACACAAGCAAAATTGAGGAGGTACTTTACGTTTAATAAACGTACACAGTAGATAGTGAAAAGTATAGATTGATTATAGCTCAAACTGTAGATAGGAGTAGAGAGAGAGAAGACAGAGAGTTCAATTTGCTTTTTCTCTACTACATTTAGGCACTACAACAACTATATAGCGTCAATGACCCGCAAACGATCCACCAACTCCAAGAGTGGCTAACTGGCATGCAAACTTCTCTTGATGCATGGCAATTTTGTTGGCCTCTGATGGCAGAAGATAAGGTGGACATTGGAATAATTATGTTTTAATTATTGGATCACTGTTGCAATAGTATTAATTAGACGCTTTCTATATTCTTCAAACAGTACAAGAAGCACACTGTGACTGTGCAATTGCTCAGTCTACTAATTCTACGATATGTAGACTACTGCATTGCAGATCCTGTACTGTAAACATGAAGTGGTGATGATAGCAATTTATACAGAGTATCATGTTATGCAGTAATGCATACAATAATTATTGAGATAGCTAAATTTTTGCAAAACATTTGCCTCTGAGAAAAAGATGGTCGGCCATATTATAGATTGATAATCTGCCATAATTAAAATTGACTAATTGTAGTTATTTTCGGTTATTATTGCTGTAATCTACGAGCCTACATCATTTTCACTAATATATGTGCACAGTATTTGTGCTAATGAGTCTAATGATACATTGGTAAATACCGTTGCTGAGGATGTAATTTCGGTTAGCACTTGAGTTAATATTAGGCTCACAAAGCGATCTTAGAATGGAGCTGAGGTCAATCACTGCTCAGAGATAATTACACTAATTGAATACGTTTACTGTATTTCTGTATCCTATTTGATTACGCGTATCTTTCTAACTGGTAATCTTATTCTCCCTCAAGTACACAGATGTGAGTGGATATACGTATACTCATCGATCTTACAGTATGCTATCATTTTTTATCATTCTCACTCGTTCATAGGCTCCACCAATCCAATTTTTCGGAGCGTGTACGATCAAAACTAAAATTTCCACATGTTGGTAAGAAAGAGTTCATTGCAGGGTTTATAATATGCTATTGCACCATGTTGAGATCACTTTAATCAGAAATAAATTATTCGTCTTAGGAGAACTAGTTGATAGTTTTTGTGAAGCTACCAATTTTTACAAATCCATCGCAAATACATTCTGCTTATTGCAATACATGTACCAAATCTATTTGCTGTACAAGCTGGTTGCTATACGATGTATAGTTTATAGTTTAATATCGATTAATTAGCTGCAATCCAGCAGCTTGTAAACTGACATACAGTTTCCATTCAAAAGTAATGCAGTAGCTGATGCAAATACTGTATATGACTTAATCTAGCTATAACGTTCAATTTTCTCAACGTATGATGGCTGTTACTTGGTATAGGTCTGAACTACCTGCTGATCAATACATACCACTACGTGATCAAATTATTCAATTTATAATTCGTTTTGCAATTGGTCCTCCGTTTGTCCGGTGTCAATTATGTAGCGCGGTTCGCTATAGTAGTTATAAATCTTTGCATTTTTTAGCTGCTATGTTATTTATGAATGTTACTAATTAACTTATGTGATCGCTGCTGATATACGAACAAATTAATATAATTATAGTTAGCAATTCTCACTCTAAGAATTACACCGAATCACTGGGCACAGCCTATTAATGATCTAATTCTATTTTCGTCTCAGGTACTGCACTAACTGACTCTAATAGGGTATTAGAGCGTAATTGGATTAGCTACCAGTATTATTATGATGCATTTATTTATGCTGTAATCGCTACTATTAAGCAGATAACATAAGGAATTCTGCTAATGATTCATTTTTTAGCAAATCAACTTTCAAGCGGTATTCATCGAGATTATTTCCGAAATTACTAGTATGGTACGATGGACAGCATAATCTATTAGATAATATTCACAATTATTTAATACTTACACTGATTTATGTACGGATGTAATATACTGAGTATATACTGTAGATGCTGTATAACGTCTATTCAGTCTTTTTGATACGCTTGGAAGTGATGAAGTAAGGAATTGAAAATGTAAATTATTTAAGTTTGATACCTTTCACAACCGACTGTAGTTCGATAAATCTGGATTAGTCAATATTGATCGAGCGAGTGTCCGGCACGTATTAGAATCAAATTATGCTGATGGTGAGTCAAAAATTTAAAAAAACTTTCACACTATCATACATTTTACATGTATCTTAATATAGATTTGATAAAATTATTTTGGGTTTATAGTCGTATCAATAATTCAATCTTCGCTTGAAACTAATAAGCCTAATCAACTGAAAATACAAGTAAATTAATGGCGATTCATTGATAAATAGTTAATTATTACACTTCGATGGCAATTACCTTAATTCGTTATTCCTTGGATATCATTTATTCGAATTCGATAGGCATTAAAATGTCTGGCTAGTTGGACCTCTTTTGGCCTTACCATTAATTTATTAGACGGTCTTATACCTACTTTATTTGATCTATTACGTGATGAGGAACTGTTTGAATCAGCTATTAGTGCTTTAATGGAAATTGGAACTTCCGGAGAATCAACGCGGTAAGATATAAGCGTATAAATGATGATTCCTTGAAGCTGTTTTGATGCCTTTATACTGTGTATCATATTAGATATCCTTCGTCTCTTTATCGATTTTTGAAGCTATTGACGAAATTAACACCATTGATAGAAGAAACGATACGTAACGAATCTATTGTATGTTACTACCTTTCAATTATGTATAAACTTGTCATAAATAGCTATAGGGCAATAGGTTAATTGTTTATGATTTTTTGTTTCAGGATGAATGCGGTGATATCTGCAATTTAGTAGTATCATCATCTGAATGCCATAGCAAATA
This sequence comes from Trichoplax adhaerens, assembly GCF_000150275.1. Taxonomy (NCBI): domain Eukaryota; kingdom Metazoa; phylum Placozoa; class Uniplacotomia; order Trichoplacea; family Trichoplacidae; genus Trichoplax; species Trichoplax adhaerens. The sequence goes on along the minus strand of NW_002060949.1, from coordinate 577,872 downwards.
TTTCGTCAAATTTGAAAATCATGATCATAGGAAACTAGCTAATGAGTTGGCTTCAATGATACTGGTACTAAATATGTCCTGATGGGCAATTTGTAGCAAATTAGATGTATATCTAAGTATTTTACGCAACTGTTTTACATGTATAGTATTACCCGATAATGTTATACTTGCATTTAATTAGAATTTCGCCTCTACAAATGGCTACTATCCTATGGATGAAACTTGTAGCAGATTGACTTTTGAATTTTGGTACTCATTGCAGGTAAGCATTTTGCATAGGAAATATAATTCTGGCTATTTTTTCTTATTTATTATTTATCACTGTTGCAGACTGAGATAGAATGCCTAGAAACTGCTAATACCGAATTATCTCGTAAGCAATTAGCTGCATGCTACGAAGATTATAAGCCGATGTATATTTCTTTAATGAAGGTATGACTTTATTTTAATATCTGCTATTCCAATAATTTTTACTAATATAGCAGTATTGATAGGCTCTTACTTTAAAAATTAAATATCCATCAAATGAGATACTACAAACGTGGAGTGCAGGTGATCAGAATTGCTATGTTTTTATTCGTAAAGTAGAAATCATAAAAAATTTGATAACTGATCCTTTTGCAATCAAAATATTTCTTAACTATAGATGATAGAGAACAATTTGAAATTTATCGTCATGATGTCGGTGAAACAATTGTACGTTTTCTCTTACTATGCCATATCGAGGATTACGCAAATATCATCATTCCTTATGCATGGCTTTTTTACTTGCAATATTAGATGCTTACAAATCGATTTTTGCAATCGGAATGTTTAAAATACTATTGCGAAGATCTCTCAAATTTGACCTCAAATATCCAATCGTCTGATTGGCAGGTATTGTGCGTTACTATTAATGATGAAAATCTATAGTAATGATACGACGTAAATAATTCATTGTTAATGTTATCCTTTTTTGATAGACTTTTGAGGTTTATTTATATCTTGTACGAGCAATCTCCGATTCTGTTAGCTCGAGCGATTCCAAGTACATTCGTAACTTCTTTCGAATACTTCCACAATTGCCTTCTCATGAGAAAGTTGGTGTAATGGCGCTGAAAGTAATTGGTAAATAGTGCTAATAATTCCAAAACCTTGGCTATAATTCCGCTTTTGTAGTGCCTTTTATGTAGATATATACTACTATCTTGCCCATTGTAGGTTCTTATTGTGATTACTTAAAGTACGATCATGAGATCCTCATGGCAATCATGCCACGCATATTATGGAGCCTCAAAGAGCCTAAGTTAGTTTATGCTGCTGCCATTGCGTTGAGAGATATTTGTGTAGATTGCGGAGAAGAATTAAAAACGTCAGCTACAGAAATTTTTAATGCCTGTCAGGAAGTTCTTTCCGGATCATACCTGATGGTAATTACTCTAAACCCACTGTTTACTAGTAAATTTTATATTAAATGGGACTCTTTTCAATTCCGTTAATCTTAAATATCGATAGCCAAATCAACGCATTCCATTAGTAGAAAGCATGGGTTCCATAATTCCTGTTATGGATAAAAATAGTATGGAAAATGCAAGTAGTCATTTATCCCGACAATTAATTGAAGGAGTTATTAATATCATACAAAAGCCAGTAAGTTGGGTGTTTAATTTAGCTATTATTCTAATTATTAGTTTGATAGTCGTCATGCAAGTTAAACTGTATTTTATTCTAAAGGAAACTCCATCGTCAAGATATGAAATTATATTACAATTGAAATGTTTGAAAGCGTTTTTTTTGACTGCTAACCTCCCTAGCGAAATTCAGCCTAGCCCTGTAAGCCAGTAGATGAAAGCAATATGTCTTACTGCTTATGCTGCAACTTTGCTAACGATTTCATCACTTATGATTTAGCTCCTCTCATCGAGTGAAATAGCATTAAGAACATTTAACGAAATTTTATTGAAATGGATTCATGACGAACAAGTTACTGAAGTAAGCATATGTTACATCGTACAAGTTGCTTTGTATCAATTACTCTGTCCTAGCTTCAAACTAACTTCTACAGTATCCTAAACAATAGGCGGTGATGGAATGTATGATTAGAATGATCGGCAATCTCCACACGGCAGCAGCAAACTTACTACCAGCGTTAGTTGATTTTTTACTCCAGTGGTACAAGACTGGTCCTCGTCCATGCTTTTTAAATTGCGCGAAGCAGGTGATGAACTTAGCTCTTAAAATTAAAATAATTAATTCTTCTTATTGCACCTTTGCTGTTTGTGTAATATCTTTACTAAATATAAATTTAATTATGAAAATCATCAAGTTATCAATAAAAGTTATGTATAAGTCGCAATTACTGATACTGTATATTTCTTCGTCTAGATAATGATGCTATTTGGTGACGACGAGAGTACCCTACAGACCGTAGCTCATTTATATTATACATTAACTTTGGGGACGCTACAACTGCTAGAAACAGGTCTCAATATCACTTCATGAAAGAGTTTGCAGAATTTATGAATTGTATTTGACGTTGTTGGTATTTTTTTGAAACTTTATTAGGATCGAATAGTGCCCCTGATCTTGTAAATGCTTTTCTCATATTCAATGAAAAGGTATTTGTATGTGAAGTAACATGAATGCAGTAAATTAAGGGTTTTTACTTTTGTTGAGCGCGACAGTGTCTGTAAATTATACTCCATTGTTATCATTGACAAAAACTTTTTAATTAAAATTTTTAATATGTTGCTTGTCCATGGCTTGAAGGCCGTCAAGTCTAGTAGCAGAATAGTTTTTTCTAATGCTAGTGTATACGACAAGTTACTCCCTTTCGGTAAGCTGTCAGATTATATTATTTATGCTCAATTTACAATTCCACCGTCAGCGGTAGCATATTTGCGAATTTCCTGCTAGATCTATTATCTTTGTGGTACTTATCTAAACTCAATCTTCAAACTTTAGGTTTAGCATCGATGGTATTTAAGGAAAGCTATATAATCAAGAGTAACTCACGTTTTTTGGTAATCTGAGTAAATTTGTCGATTGCTTTTAATGAATATTAGTTGATAATTTTGACTTGTGATTGACTTTTATTAATGAATAGGTTGAATTTGTTGCTAAAGTTACAAGTAGTGAGGAGGCTAGGAGATCAGTAGAATTGTATGGGAAATTGATAGTTTCAAAGATAATTTTGGTATAAAGAATTTTTATCTCTTTTACATGTTATTTCTAAGGTTTGAAAATTAATTGTAATTTGAAAATATATTGTGTCTTGTTAGGGTATTGCTGGTGAGTTACCTCGTGTCTCTTTAAGACCCCTAATCGACGTGTTGATAGAATTAAATAAGAATTGTATTACATGTCTTGCAAGATGGATTAAGGTTAAGTATAAAAGATCTTTAGTAAATAAATAATAACTATTCTAGCATTAATTTTTTGATGCCAACCCTGTAACACCAATGAAAATTAGGAGTTGTTTATGGAAGACATATTTCCATGTGCGGGTCTAAGTCATGTTGACAAACAAGCTTTTCAAAACGCTGTTCTGAGGTTATTTGTACGCTATTTTATAACACATATACAGATTAAGTATCAAGCCTGTGAGTGTAGATAACATGGTTTTTACAATTAATCTAGATCTAGAGCTCGTAAAAGATGGCTACAAGAGCAGGCAGAGGAATTTGCACTGAAATGCCGTGGATTGCATGGAACGAATTATGCAAAGGACGTTCAATCTAAAGTAGTACGATAAGCTCTCATTGTGTAGGCGCTGTCGTAATCATGATGAACATTGGCTATTGATATAGTACTTAGCTAAGTTTAAAATTACTCAACTACAATAGCATTAGCTTGCGATCGCGAGAAAATTTTAATCAAGATACTAACGTACTTTGTACATTATATTTTTTATAACATTTACATAGTCATTTTATCAGATAAGATAATATCTAATTATACATGAGTAATGAGACGTGAATATTTTTTCTCCTGTAAAGAATGTACGTATACTGTAATTGTACAATTTTTAACGTCTACCGTATGGAATGCTATACACTAACTTTTGTTGATACTAATTATTATTATAATATAATTAGTTAATTAATGATTGATAAATAAATTCCCTTAAATACAGTACAGTAATGCTGTACCTATCACAGCTTAAAACTTTTATATTACTGTGAAAACTACCACCAAACTGTACATTTATTATTGTTGTACAGTATGTTGATAGTACCAGGAAACTGCTTGATACTTGAATTTTCGGGCGGGTGCTGTCAGCCAGTGCCATACAGTACAGTTATGGTCCAACCCGAATTTGGTCAATCCTAAGATTGAGTGTGCAAGGTACTGTAGACTTGTACTGTAGCACAGTACAAGTACCGTACCTGATTTGTACTACTGTGCACTGTACAGAAAAGGTTTCAGTGCAGTTTTTACATCAGACGGCATACAGTACTGTACTGTACGGTATGCAGTAGTACAAAAATACGGTACTGTACTGTACACTGTACAGTACTTTTAATCCGTGAGTACTGTATATCGTGTACTGTACTGTACAGTAACAGTATGCTCTTGTACTGAGTTGTACAGTACTGTACCTCCAATAGAAACAGTTAACGATCATCGGGTATGACCAGGAGTTAATAGAGAAAGTTGTCATGGAGGCCCTGGTATGAGACACGTCTAGTATGAGTGTTACGTACAGTACATGGGATTCTCCGTCTGTCTCTATTTGCGCTCGGTCTTGCAAGCAGTGTCAAAGAGGATTTACTAACTAAATAATTTGCAAAACAAAATATGGATCTTTAACGTGTATTAATTATAAATTCTACGCTATAAGCCTTGAAAAATTGATTATTCGTGGACAAAGAAGAATTAGACCTTTTATCCTTCTTAGGCTTTTACAATGTATAATATTAATTGGTTTAGCCCTTGATTGAAAACATCGAACAACTTAAGATGGAGGCATTAAGGGAACGCTGTATGGATCAGGTATTTTGGAAATGATAACAACAGTTTTGCGTCCAGTATTTCATAAACTTGTTCATGCTAATTTAGCTAGAAATTAAGAATTCTCTTCTATCCTTTATGCTGGAATAGAGTAACATCCAAGTTCAATTCCTGTAATACACAACATTCTCTGCTTTATGTGGACATTACAGTAACTCTACACAAACGACGGCATGCTGATTAGCCTCGTATACAGGCACTTGCTCCTACTGTAAACACGCATTGATCAACTTATTACAAGGGATTTAAAGCCTTTGGCTACAAGTAATATTTATTTGTAAAACTTTTCAACGTATAATCTCTACTTTCTGCCACAATGGATTCCAGTGAATTTGATGAAGAACTCGTTGATATTGAAGAATTAGACAGTAGTTCATTGGATATCCGAAATTATTTCGAGGATCCGAGTGGAGAGAACTCTGTGTAAGTCTTTGTAAATCGGATGATAAAGTCAAATAGCTGAATGGATAATTAATCAGACCTAATGGATATTGTGTAGTAAGTTAAACAGTCAATACTTTATTTACTTATTTTGCCGATAAAATAGAATATTGTTAGAGATATGGCTTTCTGACTTTATTGCAGCTATAGATTCTATGCGTAATCCTTTGTCCAAAATAGTGAAGCAGTGATTCCGCGGGCTCTCTCGCTACTGTAAATCATGTATCTATCGCTATGTTGATGAATCTGTAAATAAGAATAATTTTCTGTATTCAGACCTAACCTTTAGATTAGTCAAAGTATAATAAAGTCACGAAGGGTTCATAAATTCATATACAGAGGTATCGTATGTATTCGACTTAGGTTGCGTTGGGTAAACTTGTTCGGGCAAAGAGGAATAGATTTAATAGTATGATTTAATATTTATAATACGCGTATAATTACATGATATAGTTTTGAAATTCCCTTAAAATTCAGTAATATGCGTACGTGCCTACATGTATGAAAAGTTTGAATCTATATATCAAATAGGCTGTGTACATCTCAGGGCTGTTCTATGTGAAGTACACACTTGTCGAACAAGTTATTCCGAAATTTTCTAACTATTCTAGATGATACTAATGGCATCTACAATTTGCGCGTATGGTACGCTCTCATCTTCGCTACGTAGCAACTGGCAGTTAATATCCCATTAATTAATTCTCTTTACCGGAGTATTACTTTGCATAATTGCACTTAAGTTACAGAGCGATTTAATGCCTTGAATTTACCGTGATAGTAGTCGTCATTAAAGGCATCAGTTGCTCTCCATAAGCCAGAAATTTTAAGACTTACTATTCAATGCAACCAGGCATTAATTAATACTCTTGAAAGTGCATCTTTTATACGAGTTATGAATCTCTGTATATCAGGAATTGACTGTCTATAATGCTGGGAGAAGTATATTTATAATTGGTAACATAATTGAATATTGTTTTTATGTAGTGTTGACAGAAATTATCTGTTAGATAACACCAATCATCCTCTACCTGAATTTCCAGAATTTTCATCATGGGATTACACTGTAAGTCATTCTGTATGTTATGCTGATTTTTGATTATCGTATTTTCATTCTTTCAACTTTAATGATTGAAATTGCACGGTGACAACATCGTACACTGGCAGTGCGTTATCACGGTGATGTCTGTACTGCATTGCGCAATTTCGTTTGTAAGACTGAGTAGGCCATTGATAAAGCGAATAAAACGTCAAAATATGTGTGGTTATTATACTGCAAGATAGCAAAAGTTTAGAATTATTACCCGTAAATATTGTCTGTCTTGAGTTATTACGCACTATACCCTGCTTTGGAGATATTTGCAAATGATGTCGCATACTCTATCCATATTAAGTGTTCATTACATATCTATTTATGACAGGCTTGGATTATTGATAATACAACCGGTACAACATCAGAAAGTAAATATTTAGCTGATAAAATGATCAAGGAAGAAAGGTACTGATGAGTTACTTTTGGGAGAAATATTATAATTTTATGTTAGGCTATTTTTAATACAATAAGTATATGACACCGCTCATTACATTTGTGAAAATTTTAATATTATCCTTACAATTTTAGGAAATATTTAGACAAAAAGAAAGTAAGGCAATCGAAAAATTCCGAGTCTATAAAAATAAGAGACATAAACACTCTTTCTAAAAAAATGAAAGGTAAGTATTAGCTTAGAAATAATATTAAAATCAGTTAAGATTCTGTGCTAGTTTAAATTTTAAAGAAATTACTAATAAAATACAGAAGTCTTGAAGAGTGACTGAAGGTTATTTTAGTAGGATATTTCTCGCATGTAAACAATATCTTTTTGATTTCAGGCAGAAGACAAACTTTAAATTCACACAATAAACTGTAAGTTTAAGTATTTAGTCAAAGCTGTTACTTTTGAAGCGATTAATAGATAGATGTATCTCTAGATGTCCTAATCAGCCAGTAAAAAAGCACTGGAGTTTAGAAGAAAGGAAATTGCTCGATGAAGGATTGGTAAGTATATACAGTACTTAACTATCGATTGTACTAGTTTAGTTTAAGTTATCATTTATTGTATCAATCAGTATTTAAAATTTACATCATAGAAAAGATACGGTAAATGTTGGACCAAAGTTGCTAAGATGGTTGGCTCTAGAACGGCTACTCAAGTTAAAAATTATTGCAAATATTACCTTAAACGGAAGGTAATAGCCCTGTAATTCGTCGATTACGACTGCTGTCATCATGAATACCTAAAATTTAAATACATGTGATTAATATCTGATCAGACTAAGGAAACTAATCCGAAGGCTGAACGTAAAGCGACAATTGTTTCTGATCCTCGAGAAAGTGATGAAGAAATTGACATTGAAGATTACAGTGGGAGTTAGTGTTTATTTAACTTTTTACTTACGGGAATTTGTTTTGCTTATCGTCGAAAACTTCTGATTTAAGTATCAATGTTTACTGCCGGTATAAATCCATACTTTGTCTTGTTAGTTGAATAAACATATACAACACAGTTTTATAAACGCTTACACTATCTCTGTTATCATATAGTAAATTCTACCTCTTCAAAAGATGTCTATGAAAAATTGCTGGAAGCAGCTGGAATAAGTAGCGATGTTTCGACCGAGTCCGAAGATGTTCGTAAAATAATCAATAGAATAATAGCTAAAATTTTAGATCGCCGTTGTAATAATTATAATAATACGTTAATCGGGACGGGTTTAAATTAATTAAGGCAAATGAACAAAGTCCACCAGAGAAGCCCCAAACAGATGTTGGAGACAATAAACTTAAAAGTGAAATCAATGATCAAATATTCGATAATCAGAGCGATAGCAAATCCGAAGTTAAGAGTCTAATCACCGATATAACTAACAGTGAAGATCTTGAACAATCAGCTTGTGTTGTCAATATCCGTGTATGTAGTGAATCTAGACTAAAAGACTATCCTGCAACTGAAATTTTAGATGGCGAGTCGAGTTCTCCGCACGAACTTGAAAGTGATAATATTGAAACTCCAATTTCGGACTTCGATAATGGTAAATATTTTACTAATGCTACAACATAAATTAAGACAACTTTTAAAAATCATCTACTTCTAATTACGAGTAGATAGAAACAGAATTTTAGACAAAGTTGATACTGCTGATGATATCAACTGTGAAGAAGCTCAAGGAAATGATCAAAGTTTAAAATATTTTGGCGATGATAACAACTCTGTAAATCAGGATCTAGAATTACAGGATTTGGTAATAAATTATTAGTTTCAAAAATATAGTTGATACGTAAACGGAATTTTTAACATGTTACATCTCTTTTTCAATTGGCATTGACATGCATGCATAAATCAATTCTTAATTATCCATTAAATTTTTACATATTAGGACGATTTTGTAATTGAACGTAACTGTATTCAAGAAGTGGAGAAAATTGTGAACAGAGAATTTTTCTTAGGCAGATCTTCAAAAACTCCAGAAAGATACCAAAAAATTAGAAATTATATTTTGGATGCGTGGTAAGACCCATTTGCGATAGAATATATGTAGTGATCTTATAAGCTCACATGATTAGTATGATTGCGATAGATGCTGATCTAAGTAGGAGTTCTATTTGTGAACACTGTAAATTAACGTAAATTATTTCAAGTAATTTAGACGTAAACATAAATATGTTACGCATAAATTATTTAGGGATAAATGCCAACCTAGTTACTTAAATAAGACATCTCTACGTGTTGGTTTACGCAATTGTGGGGATGTAAATGCTATCGGTCGTGTTCACTGTTTCTTAGAACAAATTGGAGCAATCAACGTGGGAATAGGTAGGATAAATATAAACTAAAATAAAAACCTTCCCTAGAAATGCTTTGACCTGCTGAGGGTTTCTATATTCATGACTGGATACCGTTTTGTATACGCATAACAATATACATATACCTGCTCTCCTTCCGATAGAAGCTCGGCGCAGAAATAATATAAGAAGCGGATGCCAATTAGTTAATTTAGAAGGTAAGTACAGTAACTTTCTTCATTCATGGAATTTACTTGAATCTGTATAATAGACTACTTTTCTTTTTCTCCAGATAAAGATGTTAAAACTTTAGAGAATAGTGATAGTCTGGCTTCATTTGACATCAATGTAAGGATAATCCATAAACCTTATTTTGGTTTATTTCTGTAAGATAATGCTTCTATATACCGTTATGTAATATTATAATAGAGACTTAGAAAAAGGTCTGCGGGGAAATGTGTAAATAACGATCAACATTCAGTGATGCCAGACTATGAGGTAGATCGCTAGTAGATTATTTAATTGTGCTAATTCTGCTATATGTAAATTTCTTGAAAATTTTTTTCAGATTTCAAAAGATTCGAGTGAAGCTGAAACTGAAGGTGGAGCAAGGTATTTCTTCAAAGTAGTGTTAAGTATTTGCGAACATTTAGGTTTCTGTGAATTCAAAATTAATGGCTGCAGATTTATATTTTTGTTAATATTTTATAGTAGGATTAAATCTAGGCGATCCACATCATATCAGAGGTAAACTAGCAAAATTTTTGTAGTACTATACTCGAAATTTTTATTAATACAGTATTTTGCATAACATGAAGTATAAGATGCATGTATTTTTCTGGAGTATGATCTAACTAGCCAGTTTTTTCGTAGCTACAATCCATTTAATTTAATTCCATGTCGAAAATTTGATAGCGGTAGCGAGGTAATCATCATCTGACTCTTTATCATTGACAGTCATGTCAATTGAGTCTTGGTATAATTTTACACTTTTTACTTAAAATTTAGCCTTTCCAAGTTTCTATCAGCATTGATGCTTTACTTGTCATGGAAGTGGTAAGGCTACCGGCACATCGGATAGTCATTTTATTGCAAAATACCTATTTAATCAGTTGTTTTGACATCAGACTTAAAACGCCATTAATTGCTTTTTCTGCGGTAGCATTCTCATCTCTGTGGGACAGAAGTAATTGGATTATTGGGGGGAAGATATAGTTGCGAACAAAAAGAGCTAAAGGTGAGAAGCTCTATAACACCATACATCTAATACACAATAAGGTCATTTAATATAAAAAATTCTTGCGAATTCAGATACTGAGAGCCGAGCCTTGTGAAAGCTTAAGTACGGAGGTGCAGTGTGAAATGGACTCTGGTAAGTATTGCATTAGTATTTGTTACGCACTTTCATTTTCAATATTTCACATTGTGTGCCTTGATAGTTTCACAGACGGAAGCCTTTACCGAACTATGCAACCGTGGATACTCTGTAGTTGGTTGGTATCATTCACATCCGTATTTTTCTCCTATTCCTTCCATAAGAGATATTGAAACGCAGTCAAAATATCAGGTTTGCTCTCAATAATTATATAATTCATTCAATTTTAGTATTGCACTAAATTTTATGCATAATTAATGTCGTAATACGAAATTATTTAGGACTGGTTTGCTCAGGGTGGAGCTCCCTTCGTTGGAGTTATTATTAGTCCATACTATAGACAACTTGTAACACACGAATCCAGTATTACATGTTTAATGATTGGAGATAAAATGGATAAAACGGATAATCTTAGTAAGTTCTAGCTGTGAGGAGTAAAGTTTAATGATAATGGCAGCTTGAGATAGTGTGCAACGATCAATTATTAGTTATTGTTAATAATCAGAACTTGAAGCTGCATGACTTTGGTAACTGTTTACTATCGATACATTAATACTGTCATTCTTGGAGACATAGAAATTAATAATAAGTTAATGTAAGGTGCTAGGTAGTTAAGATATTGTAAACAATTGATGATTAATTGTTATGACTTTAAAAATTACTTCATGTCACTTTTTATTTACCATTTGTTACAGAAATACCTTATCAATTCAACCTACCTATGAATGACTTTGAGGAGAACGATTACGTTCAAATCATTGAAGACCTGATTGTAAAGTATAAGGATAATCGTTGGTATGTATTCTGATAAACCTGTGCTATATTTTATTTAGTCAATATTTTCACACTCTGATGAAAATCAGTTGGTAACGTGTTTTTCATTGTACAAAAATTTCTTTAAGCGTCATTGATTTACTTCAGCGAAGCTGCAAAAATGAAAATGAGTTAATCCTTGACAAGGTAACTTTCCATACGTAATAGTAGCTAGGGTTTATCAGTACTTCGCATTTTACAAGATTATGAAAGACTCGTCTGCTGTGTTTTATTTTCGTCTAGATGATTTCATCGTTAAGGTCAAAAATGAGCTGTATTGATGATCAACGAAGAGAAAATATCTTATCTGGCATTAGAATGATATTTGACTGTGGAGCCAGTATGGAGACCAAAGAAAATTAATTAATCCTGAGATCACTGATGTCGAGATAAATAGTCGTATCGAGTTTTAGCAACATCTAGTTGATACGAACTACCTTCATGCCACATACTGTACAAATGTACATTATATAATAGTGTACAATATCTATAAAATATGTCAAATTTTTTATTTAAGTTCCAATTTTGGCTCTATTGCCTATGACTTTCATCCGTAATCATTTACACTTTGCTGCGGTAGTGAAAAAGCTTAAAAATTCAGAAGATTCGATATAAGTGCACTTCATACGCGCAAGTGCCAGTAGATAGGTACGCCTATATCTGATCCTCGTACTGTTTGTACGGTACTACGAACTACTAAAGATAGACTAAAAGTCTTTTTTTGTTGTAGTCCATGACGGTACTTATGGGTCGTATGGTACTGTGCAATGTTCCCGATTACTTTTTCTAAATTAATGTTTTTTCTTTACTGTGTCACGATAATTATTTTATTTTATATAATTTTTTATGACACGCCAGATTTTGTTTAATTCAATGGCTTCTACGTTGTTAATTCGGTTTATGGATTACATGGATGTTTCATGAACTATCCGTCTACGTACGTAAAGTACTCTACACAAGCACAGACGCACATATTGTAAGCTACCTTTTTTGAGGTTTGTTACCTTGTTCTACATCAATTCTCAAGGGGTCGGTCATCTGATAGTGTTAGTTCTGTAACTGTATCGATGCGCAAACTACGCGTACAACACGTTTCTAAAACGAAGTGTAGGAGTATAAAATTCAGCGATAAATGTAGATAGCAGTCTTCAAATTTTTTGATTCAATATTTCAATTAATTAATGATACGTTTCGGTTTCCTGTACTTACATCATATGTAACATATATATACAATGATGATAATTAAAGGAATTGTAAATATTTATAGTTATTGTCGCGACTGATACACAAAATGGACATTTAGAATTCAAGAGTAAATCAGTCAGAGCTTTATTGCTAATACAATAAAAGGCCTAAATTATATGTCTAGTGCGAATATAGTAGCTGCATTCACTTAACAATCCAAAGTAGCTATTACATATTTAAGGAAACCTGCCTAAACTGTAAATGTAATAAAATACTAAGCAATTAAGAATGATACAATCAATAAGCGTGCATAAAGAGTGCATAAAAATGAGAAAATCAAAGAATACGTTAATAAACTGCATTTAATATGACCAAGCAAATATACGCGTAATTCTCTATGCCTAGTCCTATAAAATTATACGGAAAGTGATATAAAATTAAGACCAAAATCGAGTTAAAAAGTGAAAAAGTCACAAACAGGCATTAAATACTACAAACCGGTGTTCCCATTTCTTTTACTGTTAAAAATGACCGTACGACGATTAATAGCGATAGGAACATTGTCATTTCAGTCAATAGTAATTAATAAATTCCTTCAAGACTACGTAAAGAAAATAGCTACGACACTTCAGAGTAGATCAGTACTCTAACTGCTTAAATTTGCATATACTAAATTCCATTGCTGTTTTGCAATGGTTTTCTTTCATACCTCCTCCTATACATATCATCTACGTGAGCGAGGTAATAAGTGCCTGGACACAAGTCCTCTGTACTACCAACAGGTGAATAATTGTTCGACGAATGATTGTCCTCGCGAATAGCTAGAGTCTTGACGAAATCGTCAGGTGATACCTATCAATATACCATGTAGTTATTGATAAAAATTAAAAATAGAATTACACACGATTCAAAGCAAAAATGTAACAATAATTTTATTAATTGCGAGTACCTTCTTGCGTGATTCAAGTCTCGCAGGGATATCAGCAGCATTGTTTATGATATTTATAAGCTTAGAGTTTGTAGCGTCATCGACTACACGAAATGAGTATAAAGTCGCTGCAGAACCAGACCCATAAGAGAACATTCCTATGCGTTTACCAGCTAATGTTTCGGCAGAGGAGCTAGGTTTTATATTACAAAATTTGATAATTAAAATCTTTCCTTAGCTATTAGCTTTTTCGAATAAAGAGATGATTCAATTTTTATTTTGACTATTCTACTTTATGAGTTTAATGACTAGCAATGACTTCAAGAAGGGACTCCAATAATAGTTTTTATTATCAATTATCACACTTACATAGCAAAAAGCGATGCCAATCCACCATAAAGTGATGCTGTATACATATTTCCGACTTCGCCAGCTAAAAGTAAAGATCCTTTAGTTTTTTGCTTGAAAGAATTGTTGCTAACTGTTACGAAAGTTTTTTCAATGTTTTTATCAGTATAAGTTTCGTCTATTTTGACATCCCTACGTACAAAAGATAGATTGCTATTTTATTTTATGCTTTAAATAATGGATTAAAAACCATTACTACAGGGCTAAACAATGATATGTTAACCTCAGGTTCTGTAATTCAGGAAATTCTGCGATGTATCTTTCAGGATCAATCAAGAAATCATTAAGAGTTATCCTACCGACGGACTTCTGAACCAGTTTACAGAAGGGTGAATGAAAACAAAACTTATCAAACGTATCTAACGTTATCCTGTAAGAATATGAAGGGAACAGTAATCACTTAGTATAATAATATATGAGTATTTCTGCATCAATATTTAATAAGTAATGTAACAAAGTAATTAGTGTATCTTGCTTACTTTTTATTCAGTATTGTAGCAGCTTTATCCTTATAACGTTGATAGCACTTATCTACCGATGTTGTGTAGCAAGTTAGGGATAGTTTACCATCGACAGTTGGATATTCCGAAGTCATATTTGGCTTGTAGAAATCATAAACATGCTGCATGTGAGAACCTCTTAATCCTTTCAGTTGCGTAAATATAAGAAAACGATATTATTTAGAGAGCATATTTTGACATAGCAATAACAACAGTAACTTTTAATGATTATTTATGAACACACAATATATTACTAACATTGAGCAGGGGCATTTTGAACGCGTACATCAGTGATAGTCATTACATATTTATATTACGGTGTATAATTTATAGAATGAATACGCTTGAAGAATATACTTAACTAAAAGTACTTACTACTTTCCATTACAACTGGGGCATCGGGTCCTATCAACATCGCGCAGGCACCGGCACCGCCTGTACAACGAGCACTGCCGACCGAGTATATCGCAATATCGCCACATACAACTACAGCATAACGCCCTATATAAAGTAAAAACAAGCAGTATACTGTATCAATGATCAAAAATTGAATTTTTTAACTTTATGCATTAAATGTGTTACACGCGTATACGTTTTTTATATTGCGGAACATCAGCTGTACTGTATATATAGGTTTTATTATTATTGATTAAAACCGTTTAGTACTGGATTAATTTCTTATATAAACTAATTAAGAATAGTTGACATGACAACAGCACACCTAGGTGTGTCATTGCTGTGATGTAGAATTACGTATGAAGACATCCTCTGGCGACAATATTGAATCAGATGGTTTAAATAGATTGAAAGATAGGGTACTGTAAGTTACAGTAGATTGCTTATCATTTCTGGATTTTCAAGCAATATGACATTCAGTATCCAAAACTATTACGCGGACATCATCAATATTAATCGTTACAACAATGCATGACTGCTTAATGACTATATCGCTACTGTTCGATGGGTTAATAACTGATAACAATCAATGAGCAAATTGTTTCAATCTTACACGGTATAAAATTTTATGAATACGAATACGTGTACGATGGTTTACCATGTGCAATATATTGTTTTGTAGTATATGTATGATGTAATATGAGAAGTTTGCTATACTCATATGTAAATTGTAATTAAAGAAACTTAACGCTCTGCTCTCTTGTTGTGTCATTGCAGAAAAAAATTCTTTTCAAAGTTTTTCGTTATAATTACATGCTACTTTATATGTATAGAACATAATTAGCTAGTATGTATGCACTATATAAATATTTTTTATTTATTTTTCTTTCATCGGGCTTGAACGATTGGGAAACAACAAAGCGAGAGCTGTTCGAATGGTGAGTTACACATTGCATGCTAATCTTCAACCTTTTAGCAGTAATCATTTGCAACATGAGGATGCATAAGGAGATCTGCCTTTGTGCCACTACTCCAAATTGTAAAGTATTGTACAGTAGCGTGCATTAAATTAAAGCTGACTTTAAACAATGCCCTATTAGGGCAATACTGTATAAATTTTATCCCAACAGATTTATTATTGACAGTAAATAAATTAGTAATTTGAAATAAATGTACAGTGCAATGTAATTTCTATGCGTACTATCCGTTAAATTTGTAAGAACTACGAACTGGTACTCCATTCCTTTCCTGCGAGTTATTAAATGATGTCTCAAACGTGAAGTGGCCAAGTACCCCTTAGTCCTGGCATGGATTACTAAACTAGATTATCATGTGATTTAGTCCTTCATGGCCCTGTAGGCTAGAAGTACAGTATATACTGTATCTACCTTGGAAAAAAAAATGTAACAAAAATGTAAAGTGTAACAATGTGGCCTATATTGTGCGTCTTCTTCCAATGTTATAACTATAAATCAATAACAGCTACATTCCTGATATGTTTAAAATTATAATTTGCAATAGAAATACCAAATGGAAAAATTCTGGCATCGATCTAACACTCATCCAGTGTGCGCAAACTGTGCATTAAATATTCAATTGCTGACGTCTACGTTACTGCTTGGTATTGTAGTTTTTCCCTTGAACGACAAAACGATCTATTGCCGTAACTAAAATTGCAATATGGCTAATTATATCAATTTTAGTTTATTTGGCAATGTGGGTAAAATCGATGGAGATGTGCTTGTACGATCGCGAGGACTATGAAGTAGAAAAGGTGAGAAAAGGAAATAGATCCTGTCCATAAACTTGGAGTGTAGCACACGCACAAAAAACAAACTCCTTCAAAAATGATATTTTTAAAAATGTAAATGGTTATCGAGTCATGACTATTGAGTATTGATCAACATACCGTCCCAAGAGTTACTTTCAACCCAATTGATTGAGTTGAACAAGGCGTTGGTTCCGCCATAGCATGCATTCGTTGTATCGATTCCCTCTACTTCACTATTACCACTATCTTTAAAGAGTTGCATCAAGACCGTTTTTGTCGACTTGGACTTATCAACAATGGTCTCAGTACCGACTTCTAATCGTCCAATCTGATCGTACGATAGATTATTTCGTTCCATTAATCTTTGCATGACCGTCAAAGAAAGGGAATTGATATCTTCACGATCGCTACAAAAGCCCATATTATTTAAGCCCAATCCAATGGTATATTTGCCAGCAGCAACGCCATCATGTGCTTCCAACTCTGCCTGATTGACATAATAATTTGGAAAATATACCTCTATCGCTACTATACCGACATTTTGAGGCCGCCCAATATTGCCATTATTTGCCATCTTCCTTGTGCTTTTATCTAATCACAATTTTCGACAGATAATATCGGATAAGTTGAGGTCACGCCATATCGGAAATGAATCAATAAAATAAACTTGCAATTTACAGTAGAAGAAAATGCAAAGCAATTTGAAACAGTGCCTGCTTACAATTAGCCTATGCAATACTACCTATATGCAGTAATATACCATTTTGGGGGTACCTACCGCCAGTAGCTTTTACCTTCAGCTTCTTCAAGCATGCAGCTGTGCAAATGGATTTCAGGCGAATCAGCCCACCCTGTCTTAAAAGCAAAATCGCTGCTTGTAAAGGTCACAAGGTGGGTCACACCACAAAAGAAGGTAGAAGCACCGTACTGGACGTCGTGCACCTAATAAAAGAGTAAAGAGCACGAGTAGATTCAGTACAATAGCTGGTTGAGCTATGATCCACAGTACTGTGTACTGTACAGTGTACACTGTGTACTGTACAATGTACCCTGTACTGTCGTGACGATAGCTACAGTACACTACTGTAGATGAAACTGTACTGTACAGTACTGTATTTTACGCAACGGTACGGAAACGGAATTACTATTTTAACAGTGTAAATGGTGTTTTACAGGACAGTATAACTACGACTGCATTCACCAATACTGCTATTGTACTGTACTGTGAGCTGGTCATTGACTTCTGTATAGTACTGTACAGTGCAGTACTGTAAAATAAATTAAAATTACATTTACAGTGTACAGTATTGTACAGTACTGTAACTTTCTAGTGTACTGTACAGTGTACACTGTAGGGATGTGCAAAGTCAAGCTTAAACCGACTCGAGGGCGGGATTCGGCTTAAGAATCTCAGTGGTGATACAGACATCATACAGTGCTTGCGATTGCACTCGTTTCGCGTTAGAAAATCAACAATTGGATCGGGTTTTAGCAGGTTGTGGTTGCCTTTTCACTGCATTGCACAACATTGCTGTACAGTACACTCCAATTTCGTACTGTACAGTACTGTCATTATCCGAACTACAGTACAGTACTAAAACTGGGCAATGCATCCGTAGTCACACGTATTGTACAGTACATGTAGTACTGTACAGTACTGTACTAGTGTGCAGTATACAGTACTGTCGAGGTCTATGAAACGTCACTTTTCCAACTCCCAATGTGACCCCAAAATTGGAAAAAATCCAAAATAGACACTGTATACTGTACAGTGTACAATACCATACCTCGGCGACTAGTAAAAAGAAAGAGGCGGGACAGCAAGCGGTTTTTCACTATACTGTACTGTACTAATTACAGTACAGTACTGTATGATGTCCAGGCTGATTATTTCACCGGTCATTTCAAGTGTTCTGCATGTCTGTAAACAGTACACTATACTTTCCGCGATTGACATCAAATTACACTAGCTGCAAAGTTGATTTTGTGCAGTATGGTACAGTGCTGTATTCAATCCTGTACTGTATACCGCACACTGTATATAGTGTTGCCAACCAGTGGACACCTTTTGTACACAAGACGGTACTGTCCTGTATAGTGTACAGTACTGTATACCGAAACAAACGAATCTTTTTCAAAATTTTGAAAATTGAATTGAAATAGCGTACGAGTTACGAACGTCTGGTGAATGAAGTCACTCGTTACGACACGTACGGTGGTAACACGTATCGCTCCGTATGACTGTATCTGCATTGCTTGAATGAATTTTTTCAGAGATTTTCTTGCTCAGCTAATTAGAATAGGATACAGGTAATATGAATGATTTTGCTCTTGAATTCCCAAAATTAGACCTGCATTTGAAGTCAAAGTTATACTAGTAATATTTTAGGATGTATTCGTTTATAAATATGCAGTTAGAACTATACTGATACAGCCTAAATTAATATACATATTGTACAAACTCATTAAGTGCATTGTAAACTATGCGTTACTCAAGCCATAACAGTGTGCTCCACTGAATTCACTGATTTATCATGTTCTGTTTGTCATAATTCTGTACAATGTTTATGTCGAGCACTGTGTATTTCTAAAAAGTAATCTTCATTTATTGCATATACTCTTTATTGCAGAGAGACATCAACTGCATCTAGTCATAAATTGACGTTCAGAACCTAGCTAATATTCGTGAGAACACGAAATTTTAAAAAGACAGGATCTTCTCATTTATGAAGGGCAATGGCGGATTATAATGCCCCGGCTAGTTCCTATCAAAGTTCTTCAAAGGCACTTGCTAATACATTAATTGGACCGTCAACATTAATAGACTGTAAGTTAAATTTTATTATTTCATTCAATATTATTTGACAAGAACCTTACTTCTATTGATATTCTTACCAACTCTATGCTTGTACTGTGGGTATATGTTATTAAGTTAACATACTGGATACGTACGTGTATTCATCACAGTACTCTACTGTGCAGTCATAAGCATATACACTACATAAAGTATTTAATCGTCCCTAATATAACATAAACGTACTGTGTACATGCTTATACTGACTTATCCTAGTTATCTACTGCTTAAGTCTAATAACAATAATTCCAACTAGGCAAAGCAACTTAGTAAGATACTATGTGTTGCTTGTTTAAATTAGAATTGCATAGCACATTCTTCAAATATAACATTATTGTTTCATAAAGTTGTATGCAAGCTTATCATTTCATTGCTCCTCTAATGGTATCATACTCGTATAATAAACTACGCCATTGATAAACCTTAACTGCATAACATTATCGCTAGACTTAAGGTTCTATATATTAAGTCATAGATTATTTTGTTTTAATACTTGTAGTTAGATATCTCAATATTAGAAGTCGTCACTTCAGTCTTAATTGTAATCGACAAGACTTGTTTTTGACCAATTATATAATTATTTTACTTACTGATATTTGTGTGTAAGGATATACTACGTGAGTCCGTTAGAAAATTGAGAGCATTTTTCAGTTCAATTTATTGGGCTGTCTTACTCATATCTTGACAAATTTTACTCTCTTAAGGCCATGTGTGTACTATATAATACTTGACATTATTGGCTACAGGGAATGATAGATTTTAAATTACAAGGGCTAGAGAATTCGCATCCTTTGTGATTGTATTGAGTTCAATGCGTGATGTACATTACTGTACTGCTGTCTAGCGTACTGTATACGCATATTATCTACATTTCTATCCTTATTAAGATCTTGCTGTAAACTACACGTTAATAATTATTACTAATTGAGTTTGAGTACTAAATTACTGCTGCTTCTACTGGTACTTCTTGACATATTTTCTGCAAGATACGTACTAAATATTCAATACTAGATTATTTTCTAGCCATAAGTACCTTATGTGCTGTGCTATTATTTTAGTATTTCTACATTAAAATAATCTTGTTACTGTACCAACTGTATTGTCATGCAGATCATACTGTAATTTTATCTAGCAGACTAACTCGCCTGACAATGATAATCCATGCGATTGTGACTACAATTAGCCTTTTGATATTAAATGTCAATATGTTAATTGCTAACAGTACACCAAGCCATCATGCTGAGTCGGTACAACATTTTACGATAACGAAAAAATAATGTTATTATTGGTTTATTATGTATATATATATATATGTGAAACAGATCGTATTTCTCTTGGCAGTTACTAATCTAACTTACAGTACTTATAGTCAAATTAACTTAGGATTATATGAACCAATAATAGGAACTCTTGATTAATTATTTTTTGTTAGTACCAAGCAAACTACCGGTGCCACAACCTATAGTTCCGCTATGCGCAGCGAATGTAGGTTCTGCTGTTAACAATAACGATGTACAACAAACATGGAAATTTTTAGAAAATACTACTGATGGTCAAATAACCGAAAAATTAGGTAGTGATCTCCTTGCAGTGGACGTATCTCACATGTAAGTTACAAATGTAGTCAGAAATTTTCATTACATGGAATGAAAATTTGTTTATATTTGCAAATGGCTTAATTGTTTATGACTTATTAATTGCAAATCGGTATTTTATTGCTACGACCATAGTAGGTTATGATTGCAATACAGATATTGTATAGATATAGACTAATTTGAGTTTTTAACATCTTAGCTTATTACTACATTATCAGATAATACATATATAATAAGCAGCAATAATTTTATTCATACTCGAAATTAAAGCCAAGTCAAAGAACAACCCTCATTAGGATCAGTAAGCGATCTCAGGAGACCCTACTCTGTGTACGCCTTGGAACAGCGATTTCCTAATCTGTTTAGCTATCGTTCATCTTTAACGAATCCATTACCTGGTATGAATTAACTTAGCGGTAATAGTATTTCTTTAAGTTGGACGGTCTCGACATCAATAGTTCTATTAAAATTTTAGCCTATTTTATATAGGATACTGTTGGATACTTTCAGTGTTCACGATATTTATTATATCTACATTATATTGTATAGTAACTTTTGGTAATACATCTTATGCGCTCTTTGTATACAGTATTTATTATGCTATATAGAATGATTTTAGCAATTAATCTTCGTAACCATATCGCGATACTATAAATTCGAATCGCTCAATATGGAATTGACACTGAAGTTAAAGCAGTAATAAACTTAATATCATATATCTCGCAATATCCAAATACAACAAGCATTCATGAAACGATGATATATACTTTTCTAACTTGGGTATCAAACATTCATGCTTTATAACTAACATGTGGAATAATAGCAAATCTTATCGTAGAAATTATATATTCAAGTACCCATTTAATATACTTAGTAGTCTCTTATTATGTGTATAAAGTTTTGTAAAATATTATTAGGTTATTGCAATACTCGAAACAATACTATCAAAGTTATTCCTTACAAAAATTATGTTAAAACACTCCTAATCCTTTTTGTTTGTAGATGGGCATAATGCCCACCGATATCACCTCGAAACAAGCGATGAGAGCGTACAAGACGTGGCACCTCATCAGGTATTTGAAAAGCGAAGAATACAGCCTAGAAAAAAGGATAAACCAATTTACAAATTTGAAAATCAAGAAGTTATTACACTAGACTCGACGTCTACATCAGTAGGACATTTTATGATCTTATTGAAGCGCTCTAGATCATTTGCTTAGCTTAAAATCAATTTGTATAATGTAGCATTTTGTTGTGTTACTGATTCAAATTAGGCTGTAAGTGAATCTGACAGTAAGGATAGCACTTGGAAATGTGAAACTACTTCAGGAACAAGTGACTCCGAAAATTTTGTACGACCCGGTCCATCATCTGCCAAAAAATCTCGTAAGTCGGTAGATTATTGGCGATAAAGAGAATCAGCAATAGGCATAGCACTTATTCTGTATTTCTAAAATATGTTTAGTAAACTTTATAGCTATATAGCTCCTAATTTTACTATAACCTATCACTCGTAAATTAGAATAACATACCAAAATGTAATCATTTTAAATCGTATTTCTCGATGAATGATTTTCCGTGTATTGTTTGAAGGAAAAACTTCATTAAAGAACAAGTCTGACCAAGAGTCTGAATATGAAGGTACTTAATTATAATTATATTATAAAATTTTTACTTACTTAGGTAACATATATTCTTTGACTAACCCGTGAACAGGTGAATCCACAACATACAAACGTTTCGTTACACTATGTGAAAAAATAACTGATTATCTGAAAAAGAAGGATGAATCATCTAGTAAAAGTACGGGAATTAAATTGAGAATTTTACCAAACTCTGAATTAACTGAAATTTTATTTACAAATCTGCTCAGAGCCGGATAAACTTGCTGTACCCTTAACGGTGCTATCTGAGTTGTCGATTGAGGCTGCAAGATTGAAGGCAACAAATGAAGCTTACGAGATATCCCTTGATGATGTTGAACAAGTTGTGAAAATTCTTTTGGGCATTATTAGGCATGGCAAATGTATAGAATCATCAGTTACAGAGGAACCGGTATTTGATAGAATACAGTAGCTATTGTTTATTAATTTTGCTGAGTAATTATTTGGTATTAAATAGGATTTAATCTTAACTTTAGGCTGATGATAAAGAAAAGAAGCTATGGAATTATTTAAAGTTAGAAGAAATCGCAGCATCAATGGAAGCTACAGTAGCAGTCCTTCATATCCTGACTGCAAAAAATATGCCAAAGACTCTATATGCAGATGAAAACATTGATAGCCTGATTGATATTATTAGTTACCACCAAGTTAACACTCTATACCCTATATTTGATCCTATGTACAAAGATAAATCCGCGGATAATTCTTTAAAATGTAATGTCTGAAATATCTATTTCTTAAATGTTCATAATTTTCCTTAAAATTGTTCGATCAGCAGGGTAGTTTATTCAGTAGCGAGTACACAGTATACTGTATATAAATTATGTCTATTGCATTTAAGTTATAATATGCTATTATTCTAGCCGATTCTAATCGTCTCAAGGGACGAGGCAAGGTATCAAGCCCCAAAAACAAGTTGGTGAATTTCATATATCGTAAGACTTGTGAGGCGGTTGCTTTATTGTCTGAACTCGTACAGATAACAACATTTACTGATACAATAATTATTCAAGTAAGTAATAATTTAGTTGAGGCTTTTAATCGCTTAAACAATACCAACGTTATTAATAAGAATACGTAATTTACTTGCGGTGTTATGGTGAGGAAGCTGTATACATTGTGATAATTTCTAAAAAATGATTTCAATCTTTTTAATTCAATAGTTAAGCTCGATTGGTATTTCTTCGTTCTTTGTTGATAACGTTAAAGACCTACAACGTAGCGCATTGGATCTTATTAGATGGGTAAAATACTTTCTTAGATATGTCAAAGTGGCTACACTATTGCAATATTACCGGATGTGCAAATGGATAATTTTCACTCATTTCATGTATTGTATTATAGACTTTCAAAAAATATGATAAACACCGGAACGTGATCATAGAGGATATTCTCTCATCGTTAGTAAAATTACCTAGTAATCGAACTAACTTACGATGTTACAAGTAAGTCAGGAAAATCCTTCAATTTACAGCCAGTATGAAAATATCAATTAACCTAGTTATTATCCTTTTACGTAGTCTTGGAAACGGGGAATCTATACAAATAGTATCTGCTCTTATTCTGCAACTGTTTCACTGTATGGTAAAGATTCCAGTACTGAAAAATTCAGATAGCAAGAAAAAGTCAACTAAAGGAACAGGTTCAAAGGAACCGCCGGAACAGCCAGAACTTATTGAAGAGCACATTATTGGCCAATCATACGAAAGCGCCGTTAGAAATGGACAGTCATTCATCACGCAATTTTTTAAGAAGTTAGTACAATGTTATGTGTATATGTATCATGAATTTAAAGAAGAAATTAGAAGTCATTTGATTCCGCTGTAAGTTTAAGCATTTTCTATGATTTTGCCTTGAATACCTAGGTATTGTGTGAAAGACGAAGAAGATCGTAAAGTGATCTTTGAAAATTTTATTCAAGATTTATTGATAACAGTTGACAAACCTGAGTGGCCCTCATCTGAATTATTATTAGGAATAGTTGGAAAATGTTTAGCACATACTTTTACCGACAAATCTAATGATATCGCAGTTAGAACGACGTCTTTGGAATATTTTGGTTTAGTCGCGGCTCATTTAAGAAAACGTCTCATCTCGATTGAAGAAATTGATTTAAAAGCACTACAATCGCAGGTTTGATTTTAATTAATTTAAATTAGCTCTTAGATAAATTTTATGCGTACCTTATCAATGGCGGACAATACTATCAAAAATTTTTAGCTGTGACTGTTAAAATTTAAAATAGCTAAGTAATATTTTTATTATATATAGATTTCCGAAATCAGTCACGAATCCGTTATTGATGATGTAAGTGACAGACGTACAACATAGTTGTTGTGATTTTCCTAGCTTCAATACTTGCTTATTTGTTGTATTTCACTAAGTTGCTAATTTTTCAACAGTCAAACGATATTTTAGAATCTGTGGAATACTATTTCGAGAAGATTTTAATAGGACAGCTTTACAGCGAATCAAAAGATTTTCCATGGTATCAGGTGAGTATTATTATTTATTGAACTTGTAACAGGTCAACTTAAGCATACGGAGGATACCGTATGTGGCTTGCAGATGATCAGCCTAAAAGTTTTACATCTATGTCTGTAGCCAGCAGTTTATTTCCGTATTGGTCGTTTACTATATGAAACCCATAAAGAAATTGAAAAGCAATTCAACGAATCTGCTAATCTTTCTGCTAACTTATCCCTCGAAGACTCTGCAAATATTGATGAGGATAATGCAATTATAGAAAGTTTAAAGAAAAAACTCTCTGCAGTAACCATTATGTGTCGGCTTCTTATCCGTGGTCGTTGGCCAAAATTAACGTTGTCATCTGAAGTACTAGAATCTATGTCTCAGAAAGTAGTTTCCAAGCGATCGTTATTCAGTAGTTTCGATACGTATCTTCAACATCTTTTAAGAATGCTTTACGAGCCTACCATTGCACTTCGTGCACGAGCTTTGAAATGTCTAACGAGTATAATAGGAGAAGATCCCAACATACTCCGAAGAAAAGAAGTCCATCAAGCTGTTCATGCTAGGTTATTAGATACGTCAGTTTCGGTTAGAGAAGCGGCTGTAGAATTAACAGGAAAGTTCATGCTCACAAACATACAACTGTGTGAGCAGTATTTCGAAATCCTGATAGAAAGAATCCTTGATACTGGTATAAGTGTACGGAAGCGTGTTATTAAAGTTCTGAAAGACTTGTACACCCGATTCCCAGCGTTTGAAAAGAACCCTGAAATTTGCGTTCGTATACTACTCCGTTTCAATGATGACGAGAGTGTTAAGGATTTGGTTACTAAAGTATTTCAGCACGTCTGGTTTTCCTGTGATAGCAAGTCTGGAGATGAGGTCAAAAAAGTTACAGATGATCTTGTAAACTGTGTAGCGATATGCCATGACTCCGCTTTAGAATGTCTTGAAAATCTAATAAGACATATGGTAAAATCTAGTGATTTCAGTTCCTATAGCGAAGCTGTTACTAATTCTAGTAAAGTCATCCTAGCAAACTTACTGGAAAGCATTTTAAAATTCGAAGATCAGTTAGTAAATATATCAAAAAATGATGAAAAAGCAGATGTAAAGGTTGTAGCTTGTTTTTCAACACTACTCGTTTTTAGTAAATGTTTCCCACAATTAGTAGTAGATTACGCACCCCGACTTCAGCCTTACTTAAGTATGAAATGTTCTACCAAAGCTGATGCCGCGATACTTCGAACTGTACCTTGTATATTAGAATATGTTTTACCATTGATGCAACATCCGAGTAAGTCTTTCTTGGCAGATTTAGAAAAAGATCTTATGAAACTTATCCTCATTCAAGGACAAACGGTAAACATTGTACATAGAAGATTTTATGTTATTGCACCTATATACAGTGATTACTCTTTCATGTAATATTTTAGGTTGTTCAAAATTGTATTAGCTGCTTAACTGTCATAGTAAATGAAGTAACTCACAATTACGACTTGGTTAGAGACTGTCTACGTAAATATATTGGTAAGCTTGTGTAAATACTATAAGAAAATGGGTATTAAATAATGTTAACGTAGTTTATTAATATATCTATACTTTATTTGCTAATTCAATCCCGTAGGTTTATTACGTAGCGTTACAAACCAGGAATTACTGTTAATCGAATCGAAGTTAACGTCAAATAAACCTCGAATTATGAGAGCATTATTCGTAGTTGGAATGCTATATAAAAATTTTGATATGGATTTAAGCTCTGACAGTTCAGAATTAAATGTAAGATTGTAATCTGATTATTAAAATTCTGTAACTTATCTGACAGAAAAAGTCACTAAACTTGTTTAAATTTTGTTATCAGCTTGATAGCGCATTTGAACTTTTCCTAGCTTTCTGCCAATGTGAAGATGGAGAAGTCCTTCTTAAAGCTTTTACTGGCATCGGTAGTATTGAGATCTTAACTTCCTCAATTTTTTTCCTGGTGTCACTTCGCATAAAACCGAATACCCTAAGTCTTATTGTTGTATTACCATTGAATGCAATAGGAAGTTTATGCGTCCGATATCCAAAACTATTAATGCATAAAAAACTTTCTGAAAAATACAAAAAAGTCTTAAATTCGCGAAAATCCTCGACAAAACTCATGTGCCAGGTAAGCATTTTCATAGTTGTACAATTTTTCTGGAACTAACATATTTAAAGTAAATTAAATCTTCTTATTTCATAGGTATTAAAGAATATAGAGCATTACCTTATTGAAGAAGACAAAAGAACCCAAAAGGCGGAAGATACCTGTACGTTAAGCTTTACTTCATTGATTATATGCATTTTAAGTAATTCCTATACAACAATTTTAGGGAAAAAATCAAACTCCAACAAAAATTTGGGACAGTTAGGAGATGCTAGATCTAGGTAAATTAAATGATTACAAATTTTTATTCGAAAATTCACATACTTTAGATTTGAAAATGGAGACGCGAAAAGCGCGACAAAAAAAATTGTTAAAGTGAATATCCATTAGCAAGAATCTTTCTGATTTAACGTACAAAACGATGCAATCTTAAAATACATTTTCCCTTCAGTACTCAATTTGACCATAAGAAATTCTTTTATAGTCTAGCTAGCAAGATAGTGCAACATTATGCCAACGAAGTTTTGGAAGCCTCTACAAATTCCGAATCAGAAATAAGAAATTCCTCTTTAAATGTTATCTTACGAATTTTACGTGATGGATTAATGCATCCAATAAAGGTATGATGCCTATTAATTATAGATTATTTTGCGTAGCACGTAAAATTTCTCATTTTCTGTCCCAATCTCGTTATCTTTAGTGCGTACCTTATTTAATTACCCTTTCAACTGATCCACAAAAGTCGACAAAAATTTTAGCAGAAAAACAATTATCAACTTTAGCAAGTGACTATCTTAATTTCGTTCAGGTCTGTTTCCGAATTTTTTTATGCTCTGATTTCTGATATAAATAGTTTAACCGATTAATCAAATGTTCAATGGTGACTCAAATGCATACCATTTTAGTCAAAGGCCGCTCAAGGGATTAGGCTCACATTTGAATTGCATAAGAAATTACAAGTAATCAATCACGAATCATTAAAAATTAAATGATATGTTGGCGACTAATGGTCGCTTATATTTTATTATTAAAGAAACAGTTGAAAGTCAAAGCTAAAGATCTGTTCAAATATTACATATATTAATTCTTGACAGGGCTCAATAGTTCGAGGTTATTCAAAAGAATCGGCATCCGCATTATGTAGTTGCTGTTATATGCTACTTCGTTCTAACCGTCGATATAGACGAGCTTTGGCACATTCCTTGTTGCGATATTTTGAAACTGACAATAACTCGGTGACAGTTAATTCTAAAAATCGATATACTGCTTCTTGTTTCATCTTTACTAAAACAGCTAGTATTACTTATTTTACTTTCTTTCTAGGGGAAAGAAATAGAATATCTTTTATATATAGCTGGTAATTTAGCATATTTTCCGTATAACATCCAAGATGAGCCTTTGTTCCTAATTCACCAGCTTGATTTAACACTTTCCGTGATGGGTACAAATTTATTAGACGCCGTTGGCAAGGTAAACCCTTTAAAATTTCGAAAATTCAAAAAGTGTGATTTTAAACCCAACTGACTTCTATTCTAAGACTTTTCAGTTTGAAGACAGTGAGGAAGATTTAGATAGTAGCAGTGTTGACGCATTAAAAGGTAAAAATTAAGAAAATTTCTTAATGATCTTAATACTTCGAAATGAAATTGTTCCGATGCATATTTAGAGTGGTCATTAAAAATAGATGATTTCTTCCATAGTTGAATTCTCTAATGGCGATTTTGATTATCGGCGCTTCATTTATCCTACGTTATCATGCCTTTTGCTGATTCAATTACGAGATCATCTGAAGTCTTTGTATAGTATCTCGGAAAGGTAAAGATATGTCACTATCTTATCCAAAGCGAGTATTATCATTTAAAGATGAGATTTTGTATATTTTATTATAGCAAATGTATTGGTTATTCGCCTTCGGATAATGCTAAAGTTAATGATAAAAGTCTAACAAGAAGAAATGCTGACTTATTTGATCCAAGAAATGTTATCGAAAACATGAAGAATCAAGCAGAACCTGCGATTGCAGTCAAATTATACTTACAAGTTCGATATGAAATACTTAACGTTTTATTTTTATTAAAATAATCCTTACATTTTGTCTTAACATTTACATGAATTGAATGTTATGTATCATTAGCTAAAATCTGCCATAGCAACTACTCATAATAAAGATTATGATGACGGATGCGATGCCATGTTGTCAATAGCCGAAGGCGAAGAGGATATCAAGGAAGGAGTAAGATTCGGTTTTACTATTAATAAGTATTCATGCCATGAAAAGATGTTATCACAAACGTTCTTAGAATAAGATATTCAAGTACCCGATCTCAGGTAGAAATATATTAATCCCTCAGGAAACTGGCATACGTAACCATGTCAAAAGAGTAGATGGTGCAATTAAGAGAAAATTAAGTTCTAGGAAGTCTTTAGATGGTGGTAGCTGCAAAAGAATGAAGCAAATATCCTTAGATTTATAATTAATAATAAATAGTATAGTAGAGTAGGTTTCAAGCAAATTTGAATTTACTTAATGGATTAATATCAATTTTTTCACTGTTATAACCTTGACGATAGTAACAGATCGAATAGCACTAACAGCTGTGAAGCAGCAAATCCTGATCCAGACTATGTCGCTTAATAGAAGAAACTCAACTAATCGTATCAGACTTTATCAGTATTTCATTTATCTGAGTAACTGAGATACTTGCTACAATAGTAGAAATAATTCAGAAGTCTTCATAAATACATTAGCAATTTACTCTTTTGTTTTTCGTATAAATAATTCAGTAACATCGGATGTATAAGCGACAACTACGAAACAAATTTCACGCTTAGACTTTCTGCCACTCATTAATTTTATGAGACATTGGTTATGCCGTTCAAGTTGACAAAAAATTGTCCAATCATTAACTGTTTTCAGTTCTTCTGACAAGTGTTAATATCTGTTTCTATCTTTATATTTTATCTGAGCCAATGTTAAATATCAGTTTAGTTTGGAAAGTAATGTGAAAGTTTTAATCGATTACTCTTTCGATATATGTACAAATTCCATTCCGTTTATCTCATTTAGGATATACATTAATAATTTATAAATACGCTGGTTTTAGTATATTATTTTTCTCTTTAGATGTTTACTGTTGACAAAATTGAGTATACCATCACAAGTACAACCTTTAAGCCAAAATTTATATCAAATTTTGATAAAGCCTCGTTGATATATTTCATGCATGATTTATACGTACTGTAAAAAATTGATATTGTAATTAAGAAAGTTCGAAATAAGAGCTCTATAATAAAATTCAGGTTTCCACGTTAGGAAGATTTTTATAAATTAGTTCCAGTGAATGTGCAGCATAACCCATCTTCGACAGCGTTAATTGAACAAAACGGTAGACAGTTTATGATTTTCTTAAGTACCCGGATAAACAAACTTTTACTGTATCTTTTTACATTAAAATCTTCCAAAGCATATTTGTACAACCTTAAAATAACCAACATCAGTTCACTCCACTTACTTTTACAGTATAAATATACTGTACAAACGATATGTTGGGCGTTAGTAAGGTACAAGACCTATCGAAAGACCTGTCGAAATATTGTAGAGCAACAGTACCGTGTTTGTACTGTAAAGCTTATTCGGTGAAAACTTTATAATATAATATACAGTAGATAATAGTTCGAGTATGAGTATACTTTTAAGGTGATCTAATTTAATTACTTTCCAATAAATTTAACTAGTATAATATTTTGAGATAGGTGTTGAGTCTATTAAAAGGGAAAATTTTGAGTATTTTAACAACAGATACGATTAAATATCATTTAGAATCGATAATTGTAACTAATGTCCCTAATGCCAAAATAAAGTATTAGATATTATCTCGTAATAATAAGCAGTTGAGCGTTTTATTAAAATCATAAACAGGAGAAACAGGCGCTAACATTACTTACAAGAATGTGGACTAAATGAATTATTTAAAGTGTACGTCATTACCAATGTTTTGTAGAAGTTTGAACAAGGACAATTGCACTCTAGTAATTACTTTGAAATGTTAAGTCTTAATAAAATTCTATGCTTTACTAATACGCTGTCTCTACATTTGCTCGAGAACTTATTACAAATGCCTTTAATATTTTACAGCTCTTCTAAACCCTCTCAAAAAATTTTTGTAATTACCGTCATCGCAATCCGTTACTAATTGTAGCAAGATAACAAAAGATACTTTATTCACGTTAGTAAAATAACTGATTCACAATTAAAACACTACTAAAGTTGATTAATAGGGCTATATCGTATGCTTATTCGCTGTTGTAAATTACAACCAGTATACATTTACTATTATGTGAGTTGATAAAGGATAAGTAAATTCTTGCATTGATTTTGGCTTATTGACGTCTATGATTGATCAATATGCATCTGTATGAGGCTTTGGCTATCTTTCTGTCCTTGATTGTTTTGTAATGTTGCGATGATTTAATTAGCATCATTACGTCATTAAATTATTCATAAATCTGTCACTGGAATGATTATTGTCAAGTCTTAATTTAAAGGCTTTTGTTACTGTTTCTATCGAAGGCGGTGCAATGTTGAGTTTTTAGTCAAGCTTTTGCGTGATTTATACTCACAATCGTTTATCCTTACTGACTGGCGGAAAATTGCATCAAAAGTTCTTCACTTTTTAATTATAGGTAATATATCTTAAGGTCAAATTATATTTATAGATATAGCAATATCTACGTTACTAAACAAGAATACTATGATGTACTGTAGACTAACAACACTGAACTCTACAGTATCCTCGACATGTTACAGTGCTTTCGATGATCGATGAATTGTGTAATCGTTGACTAATGAAGTTCCTCGTTCTTGGTGTTGTTTGTTTTAGTTTTCTTTAGGTTCTAAAATTAATATGTTAAATTACGTTCTGACTACTTTTAATCATGAAGAAAAATGCCACAGAATAATTAGGACAACGTTTTGTTAATTAGTATACGCATATATTAGAATTTTACTGGCTGCCTATCTAGATAATTTGCTAAATCAATCAAAGTAATTTATGTACGATGCTACAACTGATTAATGAGTTACAAAAAATTACAACACTTTAAACACATTAAAAATATTTCCTTACCGTCTAGTTTTGATGAAGAAAACTTACTCATATCATCAGAGTTCAATCATTTAAAATAGTTAATCAGTACGGTATGCAACGGAAGGAGAATGATAAAATTTTTGAACATTTCTTCTACAATCTACAGTACAGAATTTATGAATAATTTGCTAGGGCAGTAATAGCATATCAGTTCCGCTAATTTTACAAGTAGCACTTAGATGGTTTTAGTGAAGTGAAACCATACTGTACCATTACATCTTTTTACGACTTATCTTATTGAGTTAGCAAACTATTTTCCGATATATAACAGTGAAATCTACCAAATCAGCGTGGTGAATCAGTGTAGTAATTATAACTATTGTATAATCGCAGCGTTTTCCGTGAGACTTACATGTAAATATTAACTGATTTTTGACGGGAAAATTTTGTTTAATAATATCGGACAACGATAAAACATTAGAAATTTTTACTTTTAACTTTAATACCGAACTTGGAATGTCACGTTGCTTGAAATGCCCATCATTATATAGTTCTTAGAATCATGATTAATTTTAATTTCGTGAAATCAGTTTTTTATAAAATTTCGTTACTATAAATAAATGTTAACACTACTGAAATTATTATATTGTCCAAATTACGTTAATTTCATTGCATTTAGAATAAAACTGATGTTATTGCATCAAAATCTAATTGATACATAAAATGTTTATGACCTAATAGTGAATCAATCCTCCCTCTCCCCTCTCCCCTCTCCCACAAAAAAATTATGACTATATCCTATTCAGTTTCACGTTTGTGTAGGCATATAACATATTCAGTAAATTAGCGCTGCCAATTTATTGTTAGATGTCAACTCAGTAGCTAACAGACTATTACTTTAGTACAAAATTAGGAAACGATGAATAACAGTACAGTTAACGAAGTTAATCTTTGTCTTCTTAAGGTTTTATATATCAAGTTGGTACTACGGTAAAGAAACGAACATAAACCTGCGAAAACTATAATGCATTAGAAGTTTTTATTAGAAAGTTGGAGAATTTACAAGTGATCTTCTATCCAGTACTTATTTCCGATCATTGCAATATTTGATGCTATAAATTCCTTCTCAATTAAGCGAACCTTTTATAATATTAAGCTATCATGGAAACTGCTAACAACGATATTCAATCAACAAATCTAGAGAAAGATTTCGCAAATGCTACCTCTTATCATGGTTTTGGACAGTTTTATAAACCCCAAACGACGCACTACCGACGATACTTTTGGATGTTATTAACGGTAGTAGCGACTTCTGCATGTATACTCCAATCATCCAGAATCGTTATAGCAGCGTTTCAATATCCAACAAAAATTACATCTAAAGTCCGATATTCCAACAGTTCAGTCTTTCCAGCTGTAACTATATGCAATTCCAACTATTTGGATAAAACTAAGATGGATCCGGATATCTTGGCGGTGGTCAATTCTGTATTTAGTAATTACAATCGATCTGCATTAGATCTTGTAAATCTTGGCCTAACACCAGAAATAATTGCGGCTAGATTTGGACAGCATGCAGATTATGGGTTTTTTGCTCGAGCTTTTGGATTTAAACTTAAAGATATTATCCTTGAATGTACCTACCATAACTTTAATTGTCTAAATAGTTTTACTGAAGTTGTCGAACCCAATTTTGGTCTATGCTATCAGTTTAATGCAGGAATACTACAAAGAGGTGGAAACGGAAATGGAGGTACCGTACTAAAGAAATTTAGCCATTTTCATTGGAGATGGCATTGAATGAAATTGAACTGATCTTTCATCGAATTAAATACGATCAGAATAGCCTAATGATTCTATTATACAGCACCAACACTTTAAATGGTTCAGTTATTATGTAGAGATATCAATATAAGATACTATAACGTCGAAAAGTAGTTGGTCTCAGTTTTTCATCGTTACTAGAAACGTTTCATAATAATCACTAAGTGCTTAGATGATCATGTGAAGTCTTGAGAACTTAAGCTGATCTGAAATTATGGCAATTCTTATATTTGCAGGAAATTGCCATTTTGAATTTTTACGTAGAATAAGATAGATAAATCTTTGCTCAAATCAGTTATCTTTGTAGTTTTGTCTAAGACATTCATCTCTGTTCACGCAAATCTTGCACAGATTTCAATGCATTTTTAAATAATCGGTGAACTGATTAATTTCAAAATCCAACCCTATTGCCAAAACTTTAATTTTATAAACTGAACTCGAATTCAGTACCCTAAGGTGACCGAGATCTGAAAGAAGCTGATATATTTAACCTTGTTCTAAATTTCCGATATCTATACTGTACGAGCAATTGCAAGTCAGGGTATTATACAATCGGTGGAAAAGAATGATAACGACCTTAATCTTACATTTACTGAGAATAGAGAACAGAGGACAAAGTACAATAAGCAAATCTTCGAAAGTATAGCAAAAAAGATGCATAGTAAACGATATCGAAAATTTTATTGTAATTGATGAACCAGTGACAAATTGTTTAATTTAGATTATGTGCGGGTAGAAAATAAGAATTGGATGTACTTATTTGTTTATTACTTTAGGCAATAACTCTTCGTTCCATAGACAAGTTGGTAGAGGGCCTTCGTTTGGCTTACAGTTGGTACTAGATGCGGAACAGTACAAATATAGCACACTTGATTTTTTTTACCGCTATCAGGCTGGATTTATTATAGCCATACACGATCAGTTCGAGACCAGTAGTATGACTATTAATGAAATTTCCGTTGGTGTGGGCAGATATACCAGTATTTCTTTACACCAAACTCTCGTAAGCACCATTTCGAGAAAGATGTTTTATATTAGCGCGTTGCATATGAACTTAGCTTTTTTTCTAACATTTTAAATTTAATTCATCCAATACTTATACGCGTAGTAATAATGCTAATATAGTCATAGTAAGAACGATTACTTATGAAATTTTCGTTGCACACCATACTCTTATCTATCTATTACTATTTATCATATTGATGCAAGTAGGCCTTTATTGCTGTATGACTTGCAGAAAGATGCGTTATACTGTAGAAAGTACTTTTGTTTCTAAGGAATCGTGATATGAGTTTGTAATTACAGATAGAAAAGTATTTGAAACCACGTTGGGGAGAATGTGACGATCAAGAACTAGCATTTTATAGGAAATATACCCGCGAAGCTTGCAAACAAGAAAAGGAATCACTTTATGTTATGAATCTATGCAAGTGTAGATTTAAAGAAGTGTCAGGTAGTTAAAAATATTAGAATAATAAATTGATTCGTATCAACATATAGTCATTATTTCCAATCTTAATTAACAAAAGTATAATATTATTTGGTTTACTTTATTCCATGTTATTGAACTTCCACTTTCTTAGAGGTTAAACTTGATATATGATTCCCTAAATAGGCCGCCATTATAGAGCTTTTACTCTAAATCTGTTTTCACTTTGTATATCAGATTTTATCATATTTAAGGCAGATAGCATATACAAAGCAACGTAACTTACATTATTATTTTGTTTAATGTTTAGATATGTCATTCAATTTTATTATTTTCGTTATATTTTTAGTTGGAAAATTTATTCATACAGATTTTTAAGTCAATTAATTTGGATTAACTAATATTTCTATACATTAGAATCTACTGTGAACTACACTATCTGCACTACATTTGACACTATTACATGCGTTATACCACAGCTGGGTAAGCGGTAGCCGATATAAAAATATGATAAATATATCAGAATTAATCAGGTAGTGGTATTTTTAAGGAATTATTAATGGAAATTCTATGCATTTTTTAAATATATTGTAGACCTAGCATCGCGAAACTATAGAATATCGAATTCATGCAAAATTGCATGTGCACGTAAACTGTTCCCTAAAACGATTTCCAGCTCTTCAATTGGAACTTTAGCTTACGGTAATATTTTAAATAAGCGATTAGATCTTTCGACGAAACTTGCATATATGCAGGGGTTAGGTTTACTTCCATCGTCATATACTGTTCAAGACTACATCAGGTATTGAGTATAGCAAATAAATTATACAAAACTAGAAACCCACTAGTGACATGTCGTATAAATGTGCTGCTATTCGCTTTGATATTATTATAATTTTATTTATTAATACACGTATTAATTGAAAATTAAATCGAATAGCGTACGTGATCTCCTGATCATAACGTAGTAAAGCATAATTTATGTATAATTATATCATTCTTGTAAGAAATATGTACTGACATGATATTAAATAACTTAAATGTTCAATTTTTAAAAATTAAAGTAAAAATTTAATCCGAAAAGCTTTTTCTTATTACACTAGGGATAACATTGTGCAACTAGACGTATTCTTTTCGGATTTAGCTCATACCACCGTACAACAAGAGCAAGATATTACACCCGAAGAGGTTTTAAGTAAGTACATGGTTCGCCTTGATAATTACAATCGTAAACTATTTCGTGTTAAGTAGCCATGGAAAAATCATAATTTTCTATTCAAATCTTTTACTATAATGTAGCAGATTTACCCTAGTCTAATTCTGTCAATCTGTTTAGACTATAAAGTAAAAAATTTCCCAACATTAACTTTAATTTTCAATACCTCAGGTAACATTGGTGGGCAACTTGGTCTTTTTATTGGCGTCAGCATGCTAACTGTTTGTGAAATTGTATTCTATATTTTTGATAAGATGCAATACTGGCCTCAACGGCGAAATAGAGACAACAGGCAAACTACTCCAGTAGATTTTGAAATGAAGAAATCAAAAGTTAATAACAACGCAAATACAATTGGTGTAATGGGATATGGAGCTGAAACTTAATTTGCCTCTTATGTGTAACAGCGAGTGAAATGAACCGTTCAGTAAAACTATCGTCCCCAAATTATTTTCTATTTATGTACTCTCTTGTTTCGACTATTGCACCGTATAACTATGGTTATCGATAGCTAATTTTAACTTTACTCGATATGTCAAGAACAAATCATCACTAATATGAAGCTTGCAGAAACTCCTGCTGAAGTCAGCAGAGCTAAAACAATATTATTTTTTAGTATCTTATAATTACAATGATAGTATTGACTCCTATAAGTATGACGATTTCGGTAGCCATTGTAAGTGCATAGGTTCAAAGCCAGCTGAAAGTCACGCGTGATATCTGAACGCTGTATAACAACAGAATGATTGATATGATACGAGCTGCAAAGGCGCAGATGAGCGTACCCTAATACGTGTAATTATTTGCATATTAATTGAAGGGAATATACCATGATATTTTCTTTTCGTTATTTATACACACATATTATTTACTTGTTCAGCGAAATCAATATTATTTATGTAATATCTATTACGAATTATCATTAACTCTGCCCTAAGGTAGATTAATTAAAAGTTTTACTCACTAGATTTAATTAAAGTGATAAAATGTTTTGGTCATCGAGATAGAACATCTGACATTCTTAGGATTAGAATTATAAAGAGACGAACTTTAACGCTATCTGTTAGTAATTTACACATTATCAATAAATCTGATCCGTAGATATTACAGTATAATAAATTTAGGACATTATTGAAATTTGTGCCTTTTTCATGATATTTGTGATTCTTTTTCAATCAGAATTTACAAGTAGCTCTCAATTACTTTACCTTTATCTTTAAGATCGGTATTGCACGTTTACCTTACTGTATCGGCACTATAATGCAGCAAGAAATTTTCCAGGTTTAATACTATATGGATGTAAGTGCACTTATTATATTACGTTCAGATTCTATACTTTGCTGTAACCATTCAATCGTTAGGGCTACAGTAGTAACTACTCTTTATTACATCAACAATACGATCGATATCGAGCCAGGCTTATATCATATATACATAAATAGCACTATTTTAGTCAATTTAAATAAGCAGGTATATGCCAAAGCTTAGTGAGCTTGTAAATTTATCGTTCATAAAGTTTCATGATGGGTTTATTATGCTTCAGGGAGTTTATTAGGTGTAATATGCATATCTCATACAATATTTTAACGCGAACGTAGCGATAAAAAAGATAGAAACTCTGTTTACACTGTAAACTTAAAAAAGTTTTTATTTCATATTATAATTATGCAATAACAGTTATCTGGGAAAACTTGTAATGTGACTCTGGGCAAAAGTTACACAAGGAAAATGAACTTTCATTATAATTTTATATGAGATAACGGACTGCGTATCAATTTTCTTTAAGCAAACTTATGCGACTGACGAAATTTTGTTAACAGATTATAATATATCTTCACTTATTGTAGCTGAATACACTAGTAGTTGCTATCAATCAATACCTTTCATCGCAAGCTGACAGACTGCCATTGTAAATCAGTAACCTCGGCTGCTTTATGCAATGACTAAATGTTTCACACACGATCATACAACATATAAAAGTATAGCTGAATATTGCCTACTGCTATAACTACGTACGATGTTACAAGTACAGAAGATAAACAAGAAATTAATCTACGATTTCATTAATTGCAAAAATGATAACAGGACGCAAATATAAATACATGAAAACAACTGATTGGATTACCATGCTATGACTGAGCTCGGTAAGTGCGAGCCTAAAATTCCTTTGCGATAATAGATAATCCAACTAACTTGTTCGAACTTGATAATCTGATCAATCAAATACCAGGTATAGAGGTTAATTAATTTAAAAAAATACACAAACATCACATTAAGACTTACCTCCGTTTTTCGTGATATAGCGTACCCAAGGAAGGGCCTGATAGCCTCCTTTTTCGACAATTTTTAAGTAGCGAACCTAGTATTGATCAGCGTAACGATTAGTTGTGATTACTTTATACTAATTATTTTTAATATCTAGAGAGTGTTTACTGCGCTGTTGTCTCCTATGAGCTAGCCTAGATCATTTTCAAAATAAATAAATACTTTTACCTGAATTCCCGACGTAGTAAAATAAGGAATTTCGAATTCTACGCGAATTGGGGGTCTTCTATCTGCCTCTTCTGTAGATAATATAATCATAGTTATTGAAGCTATTTAGTATGCGACATCATTAAAAACAATTAAAATAGAAATTGTTTAAAATTTTTGGATTTTAACCTCCTTCAATACTTGGTAATCCAAAATGAGCACGCATAAGAAACTCTTTACCACCCTATTATATTGCAGAAAATACAATGCATGAAAAGTAAATGCTACTCCGAGACTTAGCTAATACCAATGGTTAAATCTATACACTGAGACTATGGCTTAAAATATTAAAATTACCGGGAAGGACTTAATCGACCATAAAATCTCGTTTTTTTCCGGGGCATAGCGGACCGCTCCAACATTTGCCTAATTGTTGCAAGAATAGGGTGATAACTTAGCTAAGAGTTAAAAGTTACACTTCTTTACGTTACTCACCTTAAACTTTGGCGAATCGGCATCTGGAGGTACAGGTACTCGAATAATGACGTTATTTGCAGTTGAGCGGCGCTTAAACTGGCTTCTAGCCTAAATTTATTATTACGTCAGAAGTTAGACATTGACATTGCTGTTAAATTTTAACATATAAATAGCATAATGAGACTACCTTTATCATATATTCAACTCTACTGTGAGAATGTCGTTCAATAACCGCTTCAATCCAAACTAATGGTTTTATCTATAATATAAATCGGTTGATTGATGAATAATGAGTTCGTAGCAATTAAACCCGTCGGCTATATATAGAGTTGCAATACAGGCAAGGTTTGTTGTCTTACCTGCGTACTTAAGCGATACGACATCAACTCAAATTCACCATCTGGAGGTATGAATGAAATTGTACGATCGTTTTCAAATCGCGATAAGCGCACGCACTGATGAAACTTAACATCTTCTAGGTCAACAGCTTTACTTCTAGTACCTGAAATAATTATACGGTCACAAGATAACGTATAATCCTTTGAAGAATAAGATCTTTATCCATCCTTACCATTCGCATATCTGTCTAAATTAATGAACAGATATTTTCGAAGTGTTTAACGGATATAGAATATAGCACTTACGTCCTGTATTTTCGAAAAGAACTTTATCATTCAAGCCAAGCCTCAATTCTGGCATACCAGTCAAATGGACTTTCATTTTAACTGATCCGACGATTTCACTTTGCACAACGTTACCGTTAGAATTTACCTACAACACATCCAGCGTATATTAAGGCAAACAAATCTACTTTGAAGTGTAGTACATTTATATCAATGGTAGTTGGATTAATGAATTCAATCATTTTATAAATATTTCTTAAGGGTAGCGGTAATACGTATGAATAAAGCTTTCGAATAATTATTTGGCTATAACAAATACAAAACGTATATTTACTGTGCAGTCTATAGTGTAAGCATATCCTGATTCGGTATAATAGTGTTCAGC
This sequence comes from Trichoplax adhaerens, assembly GCF_000150275.1. Classification (NCBI taxonomy): domain Eukaryota; kingdom Metazoa; phylum Placozoa; class Uniplacotomia; order Trichoplacea; family Trichoplacidae; genus Trichoplax; species Trichoplax adhaerens. The sequence goes on along the minus strand of NW_002060949.1, from coordinate 537,014 downwards.
TACAAGCAAAGTTACCCCATAAACAGTGAATTACGTGTTCAGATAGCAAATTAACGTACCAAAATATTGACAGATTCAATAACATCTAGAAATACTTCATTTTTGCGATATTTAATGTTTTCATTTCTCCATGAAACCGCATTAGTAACTGCCATCGGCAATTTAGGGGCTATTTCAAGCTTATGGGTTTCCTGTGTGATGTACCTGTAGCATATGACGTATATCAGTGTTGCGATTTTAAGAAGAATATGATCATAATAGGTAGAGATTTCCCTTGGCAAACATACTCTTTAAGAACTTTGCCTTCTGTAACTTGTGGGTATCCAAAATCAACTAGCTCGTCCAGTAGCTCGTAAACCACGATAAAGTTATCCCTAATACTCTCTTCTTCTAATTCTTTAAAGTATTCCAGTAATAACTAAGAGGAAGAAATGGATATTTTCATGACAAGTAACGATTCAAATTCATTTTCGATTTACGAAATATGAAAAAACTGATTGATGTGTAATAAATTTAAATACGATCATCTTACCGTCTGCAATTTATGAAGAAATACAAAAACAAGAGCGACATTGGCATTTTTTTTTGTTGATGCAACCACTGAAAATCGGTTGTTAAGAAATTACATCAAATTTATAAAGGAGTAAAATGCTAAAATTTACTTAAAAATTTTAGGGTTTACAGCACTTCGTTGTTATTAACCGCAATCTTCTACTGCTGTAAATAATTAAAATTATAGATTGGAGGATACTGTAAACGTTATTGTGTTTGATGTACATAAAAGTAACGCCATTAGACACTATAATAGGAGATAAGTTTCCCTCATCTTCATTCTCTAACACCAATGGTAAAAATTTATCGATAGCATGGCTGTGGACTTCTCCGCGATAATTACGTGATATTAGGACCTGGATGGAGCAGAAAATATCTTATTAGCTTATCTAGTATATTTTTTATTTTATATGGCAAATTTGTAAGTTTACTAAGAAAGAATTATAAAATAGAGGTAAACCATTAGAAACATCAACTATGTAGCATGCAATCAACGTTAATCTTACTTTTACTCTTCACATTTATAATTTCAACAAGTTAATTGATTGTGAGCATAAAGAGCTGATTTCAAAGCTGCTAGATAACAACATGTGACTAAGATATTTGTAAGCTGCTTCTGCTATAAATACTACTTTACTATTAGTCGGTTACAAATAAAATTGTGAGATTATAGTTTGGTTCCATTTTCTACTATCTTAACCATATCTAATTCACATATCAATTTCGATGATAACCTGCACATTGATGTCAGTGTGTCGAATTAAAAGAATTAACAGTACACCACGATCTTAAAACAATCTTAGGTCTGATTACTTATTAATTTACGATCATTTACAAACATGGAAAGTATTTTCTATTCGCTATCAGTTCAATAAGGTTTAGTTCATCCATAATATAATCCCAATCTCGATAACTATAGTTTGTATTGTATTAAATCATACAAATACAATAATCGTTTAGATAACGAAAATTTTTAACCAAAGCAACAACTTAGTAAAAGATATTAGTTTCTTGCAAGCAACCGAGTGCCGTGTCTACTATACACTACATACTACAGTGCGCTAGAAATTAGGAGCGTACGGACAATGGCTAGAGAAACAAAAATGATGCCATACAACCTTGCCCTTCAGGTCCAGGAAATAGATAGAAGAGATCGACATGTGAAGAAATTGATTGAGCACCAGTCTACTAGAGTCTTGTATTAATAAAAATAGTAGAATAGGTCTACTTCACAAGGAAATGACGATGGAAATCACTGAACCAGTGATGGATCTCAGATGATCAACTTGCGGTGTAGGTTAGCTAGTCAACAATGTCGTCCACCACCGTACTTGTCGGTGCAATATGCTGCACCATACAAGTTGCACCATATACAGTACAGTACAGTACGATACTGTACGTTCCTGTGATGTTAGTGACTACAGTATGCATGCATGATTCCTAACTGTTACCATTGCCTCAGACCTTACGGTGGTCCATACAGTACAGTACATGGCCATTGAATACAGTACAATATACTGTATTTAAAGGAACTGTACTGTTCTCTACACTGTAAGTCTACAGTGTACAGTACAGTGCTTCTGTACGGTACACTCTACAGTGCTGTACTGTACAGACCCTCTATGATGTCAGTGTACTCTACTCTATTAATACAGTACAGTAAAACAGTGTCTGATGTCGGAGGATGTACAGTACAGCACACTATAGAGACCCTTAAAGAGGGTGTGTAATAATGTACAGCACAAGTGTACAGTACATCCCCCGACATCAAATACATTCTCGTACAGTAGTGTACTGTACTGTATGTTGTGTATTGCTATCTAGAGTTAATACTAACAACTGTATTGAAGGTTCGTACTACTCTCAATCAGCATAGAAGACAAGAGATTGGACACGTAGTTGAAGTTATTGTAAAATTAACTACTAACTCCTATTCTCCCTTTATTGTATTGAAAAGCGCCGGGTTATATACTGTTCGTACAGTACTTTACTGTACGCCGTTCACACTTGCAACGCATTACCTACAGACTACAGTACAGTACAGTAAATGTTAGCTTTTCAGACGTTAATAAGGTTGAAAAAATACAGTACTACAGTACGGTATACAGTACAGTACAGTACTGTATCATTGAATAGTTAGCACTGTAGATGGTATCATATCATCCATACTGTACTGTACAGTACAGTATAGCTATCATTATAACGATTACGCCATCTTCAACGGTAGACCCTTATGCATATACTGTAAGCTTTGACGTCATTGTGAAAATGAAGAATAGAGTAGAGTACAGTACTGTATAGCGTAGCACTGTACTGTACTGCACGTCTTTACTGTACAGTGTACAGTACTGTACGTACAGTACAGTACAAAAATAAAATTCTAACTTTACAGTGAATAAATAAATAAAATTAAATTAAAATTAATTCAAAGAAAAGTAATGACTGTGGTTATTAATTATTAATTAATTAATTATAATTAGCAAAAGGCACAGATCGGCCTGGCATCGCTAAGTGTAAATAAATACTATATACAGTACTTACTGTATTTTTGGTTATAGTTAATGCAGTTTACTCTTTTTACTCTTCTTTAGTCTGTAGTGGCAATATGTGGAAACAGTTCTCAGCTGCTGAAACCCAGGCTAAAGCAATAAATCAACACCTCAATCCGCCATCACTAAAACGATTAAGGAGTGAAGATACAGAATATCAGCATACGTGCAAACCTATCGATGATCAGGAATCCTCGTTACTATCTGACAATAAAATTGGTCATTATACTGGTGTGATATCTCCAAGCAGATGGTTCATTTGGATCGAGTCTTGTAATGGTGTTTTTGAATCGGAAGTATATTCGCAAAGAAATGAAACGCTATATATACCCGTGAGAGATGATGTCTTAATTAATTTAAAGAATATTGAACAAATTAGCTTTGGTTCGGGAACATACTTTATTGGCGATATGCAAGCGCGATTTACTGATACCGCACAAGGCAAGTTCCATGTAGTACAAAACACAGGATAGTGCACCATTGCAGCCAACTAAGTGTAAATGTGTACTGTATACTATAGAGCAGTAATATTTACAGTCAGTATAGAACGATAAAAGCGGAATTAAAGCCAATTGCGAAATATATTAAAACAGATAATAATTCACTGTCAATACAATAGTCAGTGTATGACATCTAGTGAAATTCTGGTTCAATTTAAACCTAAATTGAAACTCTCGAAGGTGAAGCATTGCATTACCAATCTATAGCAAGTAAAATACTCACTGCTTTGCCGATCTATTGATTTTCTCAAATAGCAGCAACATAAGATAGCAACACTAACCACTGAACATAAGAAATTTATCTGAATTCAATGTAATACTGTATCTTGTTATTTCCTTTGAACCACATACAATACAGCATTAGCACTATTCTAATGAAGAATGCATGTCAGCGTGTGATGTCATAGTGTAACTGCTTGGCTAGATGGAAGGTCATTGAAATCAATCAATGATCATGATAGCATTCGCTATACAATTTTGTGTTCGAATGATCGTACTGTACTTTAAATAAAAGATTACATACAGTTGCTATAGTAAAGTTGGTTTAAGGCTAATTCCGAAATAGTTTAATTTGAATTATTGTCTTGTATGAACAATATACTGTATTCGTATTCGATACTCGTCATCTTAGCATTTCTATCATTGTATTTCGATGGCTGTACCAATACTGTACTTTATAATGAGCATCTATTTTCAAAGCAAGCCATGAATGTCTCTTGAAGGTACAATACAGTACAATTTATTCAACTTTACACTATTAAATCGAATTATACAATTACCCTAACAGCTACTGTCGTTTCAAGGGGCACGTTTATGCAAGACCCAAGTTCTACACATTTTCAAGGAGCAGTGGCATAGTAGCATCTATTACTATAGCTTCAGTGGGTCATACCACTGTAGAGGCTAACGCCATTATCAAACTATTTTAGAAGGTACTACTAGATACCATTCATACTTGCATAACTAATCGATGGAGACATCCTATGATGCTTTGTATCATACACTAAATACGCTTTTTTAGCAAACTTTATTATCAGGCTTTAATCGTAAGATAGTAGGATGATATACTTTTAGATTGTATTGCTAGCATTGTCAGTCAATTACAGATCATTAAATTATTTATCAAATATTAGTACTGTACAGTATAACTTATACAGTACTTAACCGGATATTAATCACCTCCTTAATCTGTCAGTGCCTCAGGATTGCAACTTATTATACTTGTACGTATATGCTTAATTTTTGTTTCTTCATGTTAGGAGATATAATTAATTTATGGCGGTATAGCCCAATTAAAGAAAGTCTTTACGTTTCAAGATCACTTCTATTTACGAATCCCCAGGTATAATACTATTGAAGTAATATCTCTATAATTTTCAAAAAACTTATTTATGAATTGCTTTTGGATGACATTTTATATATACGCGTACATATCCAATAACAGCTTTTATTCTATGCATGGGATTACGCCAATTTGTTAGTATATACGAGAAGGTGCATGTTGAGATAATGAAATTTTGTTAATAATAAAAATGAGGTATAAAGTATATTCGTTTGGAGTTTCACTTTTATTATACTATCTAGGGATTGTACGATGTCCATGTCATCTAGATATAATTTTATAAGCTTTCGTGCAGAAATGACTGACAATACTCACAAGAATGAATATGCTCAATTTTCATTCTGTATACGCATATTGTTATCATTGAAGGTAATCTTTTTTCCGTTTCAGGAATTTGAAAGAATTAAATCGAAGATATTATTACTGTAATGATATACTCTTTGGCGATACGCTTAATTACAGATTTAAACTAGCCGAATTAAAGCCTCAATAGAATAACAAGTCCATGAATCTGATAGTTACTGCCTTGTTGGTTATTCTTTGTGAGCTCGTAGAGATAATTATATAGCCAACAGAAGTGATCTATTCAGTGATACCATTATTAATTATGCAGATTTCTATCGTGATGTAAAATAAGTAAAACATAGTATAATGTGATTTCAGAAGTGCGATTATCACTGAATCCCTGTAAAAATCTATGTATGTTGTTCAGATTGCGATCTAAATAATAATGATTTATAGGTGTAATGGTTCCTTTAATCACCCATGTACTGTAAGCCTCACAGTGAAGGATACAGTCAAATTTTTATCCTCACAATTTTCCATGCGACTAATAAAAATCTACGCTTACACTCGCTTCGTAATTTGTACTATGAGATGATATTAATTTACCAATTAGCGTTACAATAGCTCCGTATATTACTGTAAAACTATAGTATAAGCTACAGTTAAGTTATAGATTAGAAGATCTTTCTTTTACTTTACGAATTGGAAATTCACGTATGGCCAGGACATCTTTAGTAAAATAATTCGTCAAACTTTAATTAGAATTATTTATCGCTACACAATACATAGATTTGCGGTTTACTTGCATTCGAAGATTCTTTCAGTTGCCTGGAAGGCTGTTTATCTGTCATGTCAGTTGATTTCGTAAATGCAAGTAAACTAAGGATAATTTGCTTAGTAATTCTATGTGTAGACTGGAATTACCTACAAATCTGTAAACACAAGGGTATATACGAATTGATTATACTCACAAGAGAAAAGTTGAGAGCGAGATTAAGACTGTCGTGCAATCGGTAGATTTTACTGTAATAACCGATAGAGGGATTACAGTGATAGAAAGTTGTAAATGTGATAGATGTAACTGTTTTCACTAACATTTGTGACTTTCGTACCGACTATAAATAATTGATGATTCGCATATTTCAGAATACATTATTTTATGGTAGTCATCTAGTAGAGTTGATGTACTACGTAGTAGTCTGTTATGTAATTTGCCTAAACATACGGTTTTCATTGAATGAAATCTATGTAGTTATGAATTGTAGTATACTGTACTGTACAGTAAATTATGGATATCTTATTTGCAGTCTGGGATTAACTGAGTATCTTCAAATATAAGCATACGCTCGTTCGTATGTAAACATTGTACATGTACAGAGGATATTGATTGTATCGGATAAAACAGATAATGTAATACTGTACGTACTGCATATTAGTAGATTTTTGTTTTTTGAGAAATACTATTTCCCTATCATTTTTATTATAGAATCAGCAAGCAACCTTGATTCCAAGAATGATTATTGGCCGACGAGCTCGAGTGGATGGGCTTATCATAAAAATTAGATTTCCTTTGAATTGGTTATAACGGTGCAATAATAATTTTAATTAATTAAAGCATCGATATTGCTTAATCATATAAAAGATATAGAGTATCTACAATAGAAAGCTTAGTACTGTACAACGTATTTGCAATTGTGATGTTACAGTAAACTTCTCACAAGCAACAGGTAGCAGTTTCGGAATACAGTATTCTACTATATTACCGTACGGAAAGAAAATCTTGACAAATTTGAAACTGGCATTCCGCTGTATAAAATTGGCTCTCGACATTTGTTGCTTGCTACTGCACACTGTACAGTAGAGTACTTCGGTCACTCCGACGCAAAACAGTGTTGCCGTTACTGCGTGGCTTCTTGCATTTTATGAGCCGTGGTCTAAATCTATACCTATTTACGGTTTAGTGCACGTTTAAACCAGTGTCGGGTCTGAATATTGCACTGTTACGTTTTGCACATTAACAGAAATATTGAATTAGACGCAAGAAACTGACTACGCTAGTTTTCTGACCGATTTTGAAGTTGTCATCATTACTAGTGTATACTGTATAGTAAAAACTGGTGGGCCTCGGTAATTTACCCCTTACATAATTAACTAACTGTAAATATAATATATTGTCCATACAAACTTTACATGTCGAGAAATAAAATCTTTATTAAGTGTTAATAGTACAAAAATTATTCCACATTGACAGGCGGTATACGTATGAAGGATCAACTGCATCCGTATATTTAGTGAGTGTTTAAGCTCATATCCTGTAACGATAATGATCATCTCAAGACGATGTTCATTGAAGTGGTAATATTTGATCCGTAGGAAATTCTCAGTAGAATATTTGAGAAAACTACATTTAAATGCTTATATAATTAATAAGTAATTCATTAACGCCCTGTCGTGACCTGCAGATAAGTACGTACTAGAAATTTCGACTATAAAAATTTCTAGTATCTCCATGGCTCCATGTCTGTAGCATATACGCGTCTAGACGTCTAAACAAACGATCCTTACTAAGTAGTACAATACCATGTAGAACGTTAATTAAAGTTAAATGTAGTGCTTATTAAAATGATTATCCTGATCAATATTTGATACCGTAAGAGCTACGTATGAATATCTTTGTAACAAGCTCATAATAGTACGTATATTCAATTCACTGTCAGTATCGCTACCATCACAGTAAATCACGGATACAGGTTGCTACTTCGTTTCAGAAATGTTAAATACGCTGATAAATATTATTATCAATATAAATAAAAATATTAATAAATGCACTTTCTAAAGCATTGTGGTAATATTAAATTAGTATAAAAAAAATACTATACTACTGTATAATGTTAATATCTAATTCGCTAATGGTTAAGTCTTTTGAAAGTGAAGATGGAAGCTCGCGCCCAGTAAAAATCGCAGTGAATGAAGACCGATATCACCGGGTTGCGTTGGCTAATTGCTACAGTACCGGCTATTGGCTGGCAAAGAACGCTTTGCTGTCGTTAGGATTAGGCTTTATCGTACTTTTTCCAGGTTTCCAATTTGCAGGACAAACTTCACCATATTCATCTGTAAACTGGAATGCTTCCACTAATCGAATAGTTTCATCAACCGAACGCCCAACAGGCAGATCATTAACGGTAATTTGGCGTAATATGCCTTTCCCATCTATAATGAATAAGCCTCTAAGAGCAATCCCTTGATCTTCTAATAAGACGCCGTAATCTTTCGCCAGTGTATGAGTGGGATCCGCTAAAATAGGGATGTTCATACTTCCAAGGCCACCTTCCTTTCGTGGTTGATTAATCCATGCCAAGTGAGAAAATTCTGTATCAGTTGAGCACGCTATGACTTCGCAGTTTCTAGAACGAAAATCTTCAACGCGCTCACTGAAGGCGATGATTTCCGTTGGACAAACGAAAGTGAAGTCCATTGGATAAAAGAATAAAACGAGATATTTACCAAGGTAGTCTGAGAGTTTTATGTCCTTAAACTTTCCATCAACTACGGCTTTCGCCGCAAAATTTGGTGCAGCTTTTTGAACTTGTGCCTTACTCATCGCTCGTGCTGAAATCGCGTGCAAAGAAAACTGCCGGCGTGGCTGAAGGAAACTCGCGTACACAGACTGATAATCTTTGTAAGTTAAGCTCACAGATATAACTCCCGAGAGCTTGCAAACCAGCACACCCGGCACCGGCACCGGCACCTCACTTACTCTACAGTATAGTGTGCAGTAGTACGTACTGTAAGCACATGTGTTGGTACAGTACAGTACATTGTACTGTACTGTACATTACTGAAGTGTTATTGTAAAGTTACATGCTGTTACTGTCCAAAGGTCTTCCTATACACGCATTAATTACGTACATAAGTACTGTACAGTACAGTACAGTACAGTACAGCACAGTAAGTTAAAAGCGTATAATTACGCTCGCGCAGTAGAAGAATCCAGAACCTATCAACCTAGAGATCGCAGTCTACAGTACAGTACAGTACTGCAGTCAGGACTACAGTAGACGAATGAAAATTAATAAGTACTGTACAGTACACTGTACAGTACTGTAGTATAGTACAGTACAGTACTGTAGTGGAGCCAGATTGATACAGTACTGTACTGTACTGTATACCGGGTACAGTACTGTACTGTACTACTGTACTCTACTTTTACATTTAGGAACTAGTACCGTTTAAGGTACTGTACTGCATTTTAATTAATTTAATTTAATTTAATTTATTTACAGTAAGGGTTAAACTTTGACTTGAACACGGATTTTACAGGTGACTTGACCATCTAGACACTACGGACAGATATTTCATCCACATTCAGTACTATCTTGTGCCAAACGCCTTGTTATGACAGTAGTTTAGTATGCGGGCGATCGATTCTGAATGGACTAAATTTTTCTAAATTAACAGTACAATAATTCACCAGAATTTACCGAAGAAAAGTTCAAATTAGCCTTATTACTGCATCATATCATTTATTAAATTAGCACGAGTGATTATTAAGTAACTATTCTTCGACATTTTTGGCCTCATCTATATCCTCCCATGTGAGGAGAGTGACATCTTCCTGTAGTGAACCATGAAGACCTCGACTGAGTCTACAGTACAGTAGCTCATATGGGAGGTAAAAAACGTGTTTGTTTTTTTACCGCCTCTGCAGAGCAAGTCAAACACCACAGTTCAGTACTTAGAACGTAATGTACTATCAGGGACTTATGGCACTAAAGTAATACAGTACTGTACACTGTACAGTATAAGAAAGGTTTTTCCGATCAACTGGATCGGGTTTTTATTTTTATAAAATCTCTATGATCGACACTCTACAGTACTGTACACTGTACAGTGTACAGTAGTGTGCCAGTCTGACACTTAAGGGTTACAGTACTGTACAGTACTGTACTGTACTGTACTGCACGGTCACGGTCTGTAATAGCAAGTTAAAATCTAATCTAACCCTAGATCAAGGTACCAGTATGTCACTCTGAGAGGCCGACCTATCCCTTTGGCATTATGCAGTTCTTTGGCACTGCATAAATCTGGATCAGAACTTATTCTATATACATTAACAGAAGACTAAGTTATTCTGCTGTCATCTAGCCAGCATGTCTGATTTATTTCGCTCGGCTTGGAGCTATATATCGCGTAGCGAAAATCCCGGAGGGTCTGCTGACGATTTTGTTGGTACCGATGTAGAAGTTGGGAAGCAGACTTTACGTGTCAAGAAAGTTATTGCTACAGGTTAGTTGGTATTCGTGTCTAGGCACCACGATGGTCGAATTTATCAAATAGTAGTTTATAAGATCAGCTACGAAATAGTCTTCAAGTTGAAAGAGTAATGAATTCTTAAGCGTAAAAGTTGAAGGTAGAAAAATTAACTGATTATTATTATTATTATTATCAACTGCAAACTATGTTATTAGTCCAGCTCTATGGTCCGGTGCTCTATAAGTGTACAGTACAGTACGTTATTATATTATCTGCTGTACCTACGGGATACTGTAAATGGAGAGACTATATACTGTATATATATTATATTTTATTATGCACATACTACTTTCCGCTAGTCATTTTTAAGTCTTAAAATATGAAATTAATTTGTTTATTTATGCTACTGACTGAACTGAATCCGTTACTTACTGCAAGACTGTGAACTTGCAATTGATTCTTAAAGTGTATTCAATATTTAATACGTAGCACAATATGTACATCTAAAATGTATAATCCTTCTCGTATTGCAATATTTTATTCCTCTCAAGCTTATTTCGATTCATTTATGTATACCATTTACTGTTAGTAATAAGGATATAATACAATTGTTGTAGTATGAACCTTCGTGGCATTTTTAGCATTGCTATATAGCAAGTACAGTGGTAAAATGGTCCTTTCCGTTTAGTCGATCGCAACGCTTGGGGATTGTAGTTCGAATCCTAATACTGTATCAGCATTATACTCTACGGTGCAGTAAACTACCGATATTACGTAGACAGATTAGATAATTAGCAGTCCTGTGAACAGATTGAAATGTAATCTCGTAACGTGGCTAGATCTTAACTTATTTTATTGCATTGCGGCAAAAATTACTACGTTTTTAAACCGTATGTACTGTACTGTACTGTACTGTATTCCGAATTTCATGATATTGATATTACACGGTACCTTGCTACTACAATACTGGACGTTTTACCGGTAATGTACGTAGTGAGCTCCGCTGCAAGACTGCTGGATAATAAACCGTTATTGAGAACTACCTTGTATAACAATATACCACAGTATACGCATATTTTTAGATTAAATCGTTTTCGGAGGGAAAGGCATCATGTTCATGTACATATTTACACTTGGAGAAGTTATGGATAAATAGGTCACAAAGAGTTTGTAAGAACTCTTTAGTTATTTGGATATTTTGAAATTATAACCATCAAAAATATACCTATTTAGCTTTGAGATCGCATATATAGAATGCTTCACTACAGTACTTTATTTTTGCGGCATCGATATAAAATGTATCTAAACACTTCTCGCTAGTTAAAATACATATATATATATATGGATACTACGCAATGCCGTGACCATCTTCTGGTTTAATTTTAAAATATGAGCTAATTTTTAAAGAATGCTTGCAATATATCAGCTGCAATCATTTCGGAGCTGTACTTTTAATTAATTAATTCGTATACTGGTTCTAACCTGATTTTGCTAGCATTGTATTCAGTTTACTGATACTCTTACAGTATAATTAATGCCTGTGTACAGTTCCATTTTGTAGCAGTTCAAATTTTTTGTTTTCAGAATATTTTCACACGGTAATACAGCATAAAGTAGTAAAACTTTTAACCGAGATATATATATTAAATCCAATTTCAAGGTGGTTACGGTTATATCTATTTGGCGCAGGATAATAACTCTGGACGTGAATTTGCTTTAAAGGTACAGTAATACGTACGTTAGTCAGAAGTGCAGACATTATTAAGCCTACGCTACTTTATTATAAAGTTTCCCTATTTGGATATTAATTTCTTTGCATAATGCGTACTATTAATCCTCGCTTACGGTATTCCCAAGTAGTTAAGGCAGAGATAAATAAATATACGTGTGATACAGTAATATAATTTCGGTCTTTGATTGCTGCTAATGATAAGGGTACGGTACAACACTGTACGTAAGCAACGATTGGTTACTTGTATATTTACGATCTAGTAGCTTATCGTTGATGATATTTTTAGTATAATTTCATGATTTTGCAAATACTTTTTAATCTTCTTATAAATATCTATACAGCGATTGCTCGCCTTTGACCAGAAAGCAAGAAAAGCAATTGCAAATGAAATTAATGTTTTGGTATCCTAAACTACGTATACTGTGAATTTAATAGTATAAATTACTGTGGTATATGATACGTACATCACATAAGTATAGCATTGAAAGCAGTTAATTAAATATGCCAAGTATAATTCTACGAATCCAGCAATGAGTTCTTAGTATATCTTTCGGTACTTTTTTCTCAGGTTAAAAATAAATTTTTATACCAACGTCTTATCTAGTTTTTATCACAAGATACGATTTATCCGGTTACGAAAGCGGCTAAAACTCTGTATAATTCCTGTAAATTGTCCAGTTAGTTATTATGGTGTCCTAGTACTTCTTAATATGTCTCATATAAGGTTTAAAAAATGGAGATGTAGTTAGCAATAATTTTGCTGCAAGAGACAGTATTGTTCATATCAGTAGTTTTTAGTAATTTTAAATTGACAAGAGTACAGTCAGGACAGACTTGAGCTATTCACTTAACAATGGCGAATCTACAGAGACAACTCCAAGGTCATCCTCACATCGTCAAGCTTGTCTGTGCGGCTTCACAGTTAAGCGAAGATGATGATAAATCTACAAATTCTTTCGATGAAGTTCTCTTATTGATGGAGTTATGTTCAGGTTAGTGCACATATGTAAATGTCCTCTTGTCACGTATCAATGCGATAATATTATAATACTGTATAACATGTCGAAATTTTCTAGGAGGTCATTTAATTGACCTTATAAATGGACATCGTGATGTAGAATCCCTTAAGCCCCATGTTGTCGTTTTAATCTTCATACAATGTTGCAAAGCAGTAGCTCACATGCATAACCAAGCACCCCCAGTTATCCACAGGGATCTCAAAGTATTTGCTTGACTAGAGTTTCTTAATGTTATGAGTTTGCTTGATTATTGACTTTGTTAACTATATATTATTATCTAGCCCGAAAACTTTTTATTGAATTCCAATAACATTATGAGGCTTTGTGATTTTGGCAGTTCTACTAAATCGACTTTTCAGCCAACGGAATCTTGGACTTCACAGGATCGCGCTCTACTTCTTGAAGATGTAAGATATGTAAAACATTATGTTATATTGTTAGCAGATAATAGGCTTTAACGATATGGTGTTGTAACATTAATAGTTAAGGCGTAACACATTAACACTCGGCCTCAAGGGGTACTTTTAAGTGGTTTAATTCAATGCCATTGAAAAATTATGAATTACGTATGCTATAGATTGAAGAAGTTACGACGCCTTTATATCGCCCTCCGGAAATGATCGACCTATGGAGCAATCAGGAAATCAATGAGAAAGTTGACGTCTGGGTAAGACTAAAATGTTTCACATTGTAGTTACCGCTGTTTAGGTACACAAATAATTCTATCCCTTTTAGGATCTTGGATGTCTATTGTATATCCTATGTTATTCATCGCATCCTTTTGAGGATACTTCTAGTACTGGTTCTACTAAACTAGCAATTCTAAATGCAAAATATAATATTCCAAAAAACAAGCCTGATTACAAGCTTTTTGAAAACCTTATACGTAAGTCACTCTGGCTACGTATCGAACTGGATAGGCTCAAATAGGGAATAGTGTATTGATATCTTCGCAGGTTATAATAATTATAAGTGTATTAATTCACCATAGGTAAAATACTTGTCGTTAACGTCAACCAACGCCCTTCGGTGAGCGATATCCTGAATGACTTAAACGAGATCAGCAACGAGTTAAAACTAAATCTAGATATTGGTGCTACCTGGGTTAGTATATGGTTTCTTTAATTACTGAGAAGTGTTCTCGATTGGCTAGTTTATTTATACGTTACTGTTATATTCTTATGCATTTAATAAAAGGTGTTATCTCCATCCCTAAAATTCTTTATTAATTGATTACATGCAATCCATGAATTCTATGCTTTCTTGGACAGAGTATACCAATCGAAGGTGTGTTTTGTATATTAATTATTCAGTGATAGAGGAAATGAGTTATCATTATAATTTAAAATCAATCCAATAACCCAAATTCAATCTCTAGCTTCAGCAACATCGGTTACGCCGAATGAACATGGTCAAGCAGCAAATGATAGCTACGTTGGTACAAATGTTACCTCGAAGGGAACCGCTTTTTTGGGAATGTTAAAATCTGTTTCAAATTCTGTTACTAATACTATGCAAAGGTATTGTTACATTATTTAGTCTGATCAATTAGTAATTTCTTACGAAATTCGTTTTAAAATGTTTTTTAGCCTATACACGAATAAGTTAGATGTGACGTATATTACTACGAAGCTTATTGGTAAGTTTTACTTTCGTATATTGATTAAAAATGTTTGAAAAATGTCAATATTTCACTGTTAGGTAAATCGATGTTAGCAGTTGTTGTAGTTTAATCGCACTGATATTTATTTTATGAAAGATATAGCTGGTAAATGTGCGATAAGTACTGTAGTTCTTATTTACCTTAAACATGGCATGTTGCATATTGGAATACAGAATAGACAAAGCATACAAACGATATGCACAATTCAATATCCATACAACAACCTTATGGAAGCAGATATCGCATTTTAAAAATGTTTTCTTCGTTATATGATCATAATACATTCCTAACGTCTAAATACTACTACTGAGAGCATAGAACTTTATCTGATATTGATATAAATAACTGCATCCATGTTGCACGCTATAGTTATGCCGTTTCCATCTATCCGTGGTCACGAATCAACAAGGCAGAATCCAATCGAGGAAGTTCGAAACTTTCTTGAAAGGTCACATCCACAAAGCTATCACGTGTTCAATGTTTCACCGAAAATGTATGATACCACTGTCTTGAATAGTGCCGTAAGTTATAATTCTTATTAAGTCCATTTCTGGTATGATCTAACTTTTGTACTGGACTGACCGCGATTTTACCTAATCTAGGTTACACATTTTTGTACACCGTCAAGAAGATTGTTATCATTGAATCATCTATTTGCTGTATGCCGTGCTATTGATAGTTGGCTGAGTAAAGACAGTAAAAATGTTGCTATTATTCATTGCAAGGTGAAATAAAATTTTTGATTAAGATATTGGAAATTACGATATCACTAAACGATGACAACGATCTCAATAGGATGGAAAAAGTACTTCTGTCCTAGTTACAGCATGTTATTTGGTTTATTGCGGTCTTTTTAAAACCGGAGAAACAACTTTGCGGATGGTTCTTGCAAAGCGTAGTCAGGATGTAGATGTTATTGAAATTTCTCCATCTCAACGTCGGTAAGTTGATACCTGTTCTTTAGACATTAATTTATATTGATGAGTCTTCAAAATTTTTTCTAATAATTCTATTTCGCATACTATTTCATAGGTTCCTTAGGTATTTTTCAACAATTGTTAACAAGGGAAAAAGCAGTCTTCATGAGCATACTGTACGATTAGACAGCATTTCTATTACTCCGGTTCCATTGTTCAACAAAGCCCGGTATGTACTCCATGAAAATTATCCATTAAGATTGCATTTCCGTACTAATCGTTGTTTTAATTTAGGATCGGGTGTCGGCCATATATTGAGGTTTTTGAGAACAACACGAGGCGGGTGTGTACTTTTCAGGATGCCTTAGAAGAGATGAGGTATTGATTTTACTTTATAGTCCGATGATTTTGCTACAATCGTAGTTATTACTCATAAAGGTTAATAACTGTAGTTGGAAACATAATACTACGTTCTTTCAACATTTTTAGAGTTTACAATAGTAGCGATGGCAAAATTATGTTCCCATTAGGAACTCTTGTTAGGGGTGACGTAATGATAGCAGTCTATCACGCTCGCTCGACGCTGTCATCAAAAATACACAGAGAGGTAATCTAAGAATAGTCTCAACTGGCATAATAAGGAAGAATTTAGAAATAAGAATTATGTCTTTCAGATTCAATCTTTTCCAATTTTTCAACTGCAAATTCATACGAGCTTTGTTGAAACAGAGGCAAAAGGATATAAGTTTTCGATGTAGGTTTTTAATCTATTTATTAAATTTTCCTTTTAAGTTATATTGACAAAGTCATAAATAATTTGTTCGTTTTAGATCAAAGCTGGATCATATAGATGAGGACAACCCCGATAAGTACCCTTCTGGATTTCATGTAGAGTTGGCTGTGAGCGTATTAAAAACTCATCAGGGTCCAACAGATATGGATGATGATAGTGATGATGAGCCCGATCCGATACTGCCTCCAGATGCTACTCATCTTCAGGAGCGTGTGATATTATTTCCATGTCTCTCATCCAAGAAGGAGCTAGAAACGATTCGTTTACAGTATGGTAAGGATATCATTGAATATCTGCATAAACAGATCTTAACTGATGTCAGCTAATATTAATATTTTTATTAAGGCCAAATGGATACTATTTCATATGAAAAGTTAGAAAAATTGGACAATGCTCGAACAGAAGCATTACAGCGAAAGCAAAGTGCTGATTCAATTTCAGCTATTAGAGATACTAGCGGATTGAGTAAATCGTCTTCCAATCCTGGAAATATCCTTGATTTAACATCTGACGCTGTAAATCGCGCGGATGAAGCAGAGGAGAGATTTTTAAACCGAGCGAAAGTCGTCGTAAATGTCGAGCAGGAAACTACGAAGACAGAGGATACATTATTAGATTTTAGCTCTTCGAATGTAACAGCAGCTCCTTCACATCAGAGTGTTTCTAACGATAAATTCTTACAGAAGAGCCCGCCAGTAAAGCTCGTATCTCCAAGTTCTGAAGTTAATTTGATCAATCTTGAGATAAGTCAAAAGTCTCAAGGGATGCATCGAAGTAAGAGCGCTGATCGGATATCTGAGTTAGTAAATCAATCTCCGATCTCGCCTACTGACCCTTTTTCAAGTTTTTTCGATAACAAATTACCTACGAAAGCAGTTTCCTCCGATTCTTTTGATCCTTTTGCACCAACTGTTAAAGCTAGTAATAATGCTTTAAAGAAACCTGAAACAAACCCTACTGGCGCTGTTCAACTAGACGCTTTTGATCCGTTTTCTCAAAATAATAATAAAAGTGTTTCTGGCAAGGACGATTTGATATCCATATCTCCAAGGGCAAAGGATTCTCCAGATGTCTTCGACTTCGCAACTCAAAGAGCCCCGAGTCCATCAGCTCAACGCACTCATAGTCCTGAAAGCATAATTTTTGATCCTTTTGGAGCTACGGGCGATACAAATCAACGCCGTACTCCAGAACTATTGCAACCAAGTAGCACTTCAAATCAACCAATCATAAAGCCACAGAAAAGGGAGTCTGATAATAAGAAACAAGGTTTTCGAAGTAATTTAGAGTCACTTGCACAGGGTAAATTTGATCTTAATCTGAACCAAACAAACAACATTGGCAACAAGCAACCAATGGCAGCTCAAAAACCGACACAGAAATCACCGATTGGAAATTTGCCTACCGGACAAAGAGCATCATATGTTATTGGATCAAGGGAAGAACGAGGCTTACGTGGTTCTATCGGTAAAGGATAATGATGATTTTAGTAACTTTTAATTTCAGCAATAAATATATAATTTAAATCAACTGAAATTCTAGGTGTCAAGCCAAACGTTGCTAAGAATGAGTTCAGCGATTTACTTGGTGCTCAAGGATTTATACCGAAGGCTCATGACAAAGGTCACGTAACTATCAATGAAATGAGACGAGAAGAAGTCGAAAAGACAACTGACCCTATTAAATTAAAAGTTCGTTGTTTTTGATTGATCATTTTGATTGGATTTTACTTGGTAGTAATGTAATAGTGTAATTTTTAGATTCAAGATTGGGTGGGAGGACAGAAGGGTAACATTCGGGCCCTACTTTGCTCTTTACACACTGCTGTTTGGGAAGGTTGTAAATGGAAGGAAATAGGAATGCACCAAGTGATAGAATCGAACAATGTTAGTATAAAAGAAAAGATTGGATAAGACTTTACTGAGCATTTAACTAATCTTTAAATGCTTTAATATGTGATTAGGTTAAAAAATACTACCGAAAAGCGTGCTTGTGCATTCATCCGGACAAGGTAAAACTGTAAAGGAAGTTTTGGAATGACATCGTTTGTTCAACGATTGAAAATTTTGTTTTATTGATGCAACTTTGACTTTAGGTTGTTGGAGAGCCACATGAGAAATTGGCTAGGGCAATATTTGTAGAATTAAATGAAGCTTGGACTGAATTTGAACAGTCTGGCGCTAAGCCACTTTTTTGAAATTTTCGCACGTACTTTTTATATTACTGCTGTTGAGTTCTAGTGTAACAAATCCAGTTAAAATACTTGTTATATAGTGCAAATTTGATATTGTTAATTAAATTAATAGCATAGATTCATATTATTCTACAGTTATATAAAGGAAAAACTAGTGTCATTAATGTCGGTTTACGTGCCGCTTAGGGCATATACCATATGAAAATTTTAAAGTTACAGGAATATCTTTTGTATGAGTGTCTGCGAACACTTGAAGTAATTCGTACAATATTAGATTTAGTTCAGCCCATCACGCTGCACGAAATCAAGTATATTCTATGTGCTTGCCAATATTTAAGTCCGTATAAGGCTGATACATTCGCTTTTGGAAATATCGAATTACATTTACTGAAAAGGCATTAATCTATTTAGAATATCCGAAATTTTGCAGTTACTGATAACGAACTGATGGTTATGGACCTACAGAACATGCTGATATATGAGCTATATTTTACTATAACTTAAATAATTATATTTAGGGTATATCTGACTTTAGATATAGTGGCAGTTTTTGTGTATGAATTTTACTACAAAAAGAAGATGAATCTTTTGGAGACTGATACTCAATGAATATCAGCTATTGATGGTTTATTACCTACTTCATACGCGATTCTGTGCTCACGATGCTAGAGTCTGCGAAGCTATGGCACTTTTATAATTCTAAGAGTGAAGCCTAGATTGAAATTAAAGTTGCAAAGAAATAATTGTGACAGAATATTCTTTGATGGTTGTACTATAGAGTGACAGTATTTATGCAGTACTTAGCGATGATTAAGCGTTGTAAAATATCATTTTAATAGCCTTGCAAGAAGAGACGTTAGCAATAAGATTAATCCTTGCAGCCGCATAAACTTTTTGGTTTGAATCTGAATAAGACAACCAATTGTCATTTGTGCTAATACCTTGAAGTTAAGTATGAAGAATCTTAAAATTTTTAAATCTATAGTATACGCTTAAATTCAATTTATCGAAATACTCGTTGCAATCAAATGATATCGATCGATACTGTATGAGTCATACGGTGATGGTAACTCAGATAAGTTTTCGGCAAACTCCTTACTGTTTGCGTATCGTTCATCATTCCTGCTACAAGAAATATGTTTGCTATTAACATTTTTCCCTCCGCTTAATTAAATGTCTTATTTTAAATCTATCTTTTTGGTTAGAAAAGCAAATAACCTATATACTATACACGTCGTCGTCGTATATTAAACCACCTATAGCAGTAAATGCACAGATTATACGATTTGAAAAAAACTAACAAATAGTAACAATTCACAATGTACAGTAATAAGACATTATCGTTCCTCAGGCTGAGCACATTTTTAAATACCCTGCTCTTTAGCAAACTACCACAGTACATTTAACAATATGCGTACAGTACCATCTATAGTGTACATAATTTCATAAATAGGTTTTATCACGAAGCACTAGAAATATTAAAAGCATGATAATATGCAGTACGTATTCTTTCTCATGATCCGTAGTTATGTATAGTTTCAGAGGATGGACTCTGATTAGAGCTGCATTAATTGTAAAGGTATGTAAACAATTTTTATCGACCAATCGCTCAGAAGGCAAATTAATATAAACGATTTATTTATCATGATATCTCAAATCGAGATTTGTCACGAGGAACTTACTACAGTATCCTGGAATAGTACTGTCAGGCTTATCCTCCACGATATTTGCCTGTAGCACGACTCAATACTGATAATATCAGCTGCAGGATTTACTGTATACCCATACATTATATGGTACATGCAGTACACGTAAAAACACTGGTACAGAGCTTGTGCAATAGCCATTTATCGAGTGTCAGTAATAATGCATCAAACGTAACTACTTGCATGCTTGTGATGTTTTCTGCGATAATTAATTACCGTAACAGGAGTAGAGAATACGATAGTTCCTTATAGTTTCTAATTATTATAACTTGAAAATCAAGTGTATTCTTATCACTCTGATAGCATCTTAGATAGTATATTCATGCTCATGTACTGCATATAATGTATTTCGATGTCAGGTTCAGTTAATCAAATGAGAGATAGAAAATTGAGAAGAGAATCAATTTATTAGAAAATAGGTAACAAAGAGATAACTGCACATGTAAGACAGACGGCATATAGTAAGATTGGAATAAAACTGAGTTCATAATCGATTATGCAGCTTATAGACTTTTCAAAGTTGCAGTAGGAGATAAGCATAGAATAGTAGCACGAGCAACAGCAGCATTTTGTACAACATAACAAAGTAATTCATATCATATCAGAAAGAGACATACACGTATAGCCTATATCTAAACATGTGATAGCTATGATAGGAATGATCTCTATGTTACCGTATTCTCATGCTAGGTAATGTGTTCCACTAACATATTATACATGATTCATAGTACTATATTCTGTAGTATACTCGTATAAGATATAGTAGCGATATTAGTATCTACGCAATTATGAATCTACCGCTCAACTATATAAAGAAAGTATGCGATATCGCGTGGAACGGCATACGAATTACTGTATATACGCGTATAAGAATAAGAATATTATGCACTGACATTCAGTTATACTTAATACAGTATCACAGCTAGAGATATCAAAAGTATATGTTTGCTGTTTTGATTGTCCAAGAAACAATACCGTAGCGTTATATACCTCATATATTACGATTTTAATCTATAAACTACTATACTTGGTTCTAAATATTACAGCTAGAGTGTCTAAGACTACGCTAATAAATGGTACAGTACTTGGGTAAATTTATTCTCATAAACAGTAGTTAAGTAAAACATGATACTTAATGTAAATACTTGATAAGTAATTTTCTAATATTTTCTGACATTTTTAAATAATAAAACCAGAAGCGCAGTAGTAAGATCGATTATTCTTATAACCATAAAACGTAAAGCTGTTAAGCGTTTTAATAATTTAATAGGATAGGATATGCTTATTCTTATGTCATGCCTATATCATATATACAACCCTGCGATGCTTGATATCTAATTCATTTCGAGTAATGGATACAGTAATTACTGATATTAGAATATAGTACGTCTTCTAACTATAGTAGCTCTTTAATAACACACCACACGTAAGGTATGTAGCATGTGCACGTATATGCTCTGGCTATTCGTAGCAACGGATTCAGTCTTATAAAAAATATATAACGGCAATAGAAATATAATTTTTTCGATCACTAGATACTCTAGTAAGAGACTTTAGGAGAATTTACTTCATAGCTATAATACTTTTTGTTTATTAAGGATGATTTCCATGTATCCGGACTATTTTAACTCATGGCAGTATGGACTATTTAGACTGTTTAAATAATAAGTAGTTGAACGACATTAGGCTAGAATTCATTTAAGAAAATCAATGATGTAGCATATTGGAGCTATATCCATACATTGAGAAACTAGCTGCGGCGCTTAGCAGCGGTGTAAAGGAAGACAGTTAACTGTAAAGTAAAATTAATGGGAGGTATGATAAGGTACCGGTCGTCGTGTATAATTTCAAACAATATAATCAAAAGCGATCTATTGTCGACCGTTATCAAGATTCTTTCTACCAGGTTAGTATCAATCATTATTGGTATAAAGAATAACTATGACATTGGATGTACGGTGTGCCGTACAGGAAAGCCAAATACAGTCTTTTGAATAGAAAGAGTAATTAATAATAGTATTATCTTCTATAGCAGATTTTATCATGAAATGCTAAAAACTAAAGCTAATAGCAATGTCTGATATAGTATAATAGGTGTATTTGATGTACCGCCCACAAGACAGAGGAGCATTTATGGATCAGCTGGTTAGGCTAGTAGACAATAATTGAATCTTCATTATTTGCATAACAATTTAATTTTAGTCTGCAGTAAACAAATGACTATTCTTTACTATCGCCTTGTCAACTCATCATTGCGAACTTTTTTCTCCATCTTCAAAACTTCTAATACGCCGTATAGGCTGGATAAACAAAAGAAATGACAAAAAGAACCCGAACCCTTACTGTTAGCTTACTATAGATTTATTGCGTTCCTATTAAGCAATATAATAAATAGTTGATCAAATGATTAACAATAACGTTTCGCATAGTCTACGAACGTTGTTATTTGATGCTGCAAATATATTGTATTTTACTCAACTAAAACCATATGTGGTCGTTAAATGAGCACTAATACTATAAGAGTACCACCATAGCTTTTTTTAAACTGCTTTGAGAACGAAAGAGAATAATTATTTTTAGACATCGAGACTCAATTTTATCGTGACTCAACGTTTAGATATTTTAATCATTTTATGATTTCGCTTATCTTGTATGGTATAGGGCAAATTTGGTTCTGTTTAAACATTAAATTACTATACAAACAATTATTTTATAGTTAATTTTTTAATTAGTGATAGTCTCGTCAAGCCGATGACTACGCGACCAAAACTTATTTGATAGCGTAGTGTCAAGTGGAAGTAATCAACGACAGCGACCAACTCGTATATTAGAACGCTTCTAAGAATGGGAAAGTTGACATATTTCATTCATTCTATTGCCTTATTACTTTGTTTAGCTATCCAAATTGGTAAGTCAATTTTAAATTGAATTTTTGATAACGTGGTTATAGTGAGTATGTATTATCGTTTTTCGCATCGTAATACAGTTATTGGCCGAGGCTTAAGGGATATCTTATGTAAATAGCCTTAGAGTGTGGCCAACATTGTCGTTATTCGATTTTTACTAGTATCGCAAATATCGGATGACAGCATGTAATCGCTTTCATTTATTGGTTATAATCAAGCTTTACTATAGACCTAAATCTCACAATTTGTTTCTTTCAGCTATCACTAAGTGATAATATTTCCCTAAACTTTATTACTAGGTTTATGATTGATAAAATATGCCGGCCTAATGTATGTTTTAATATTAAGTAAATATCATCT
The DNA here is from genome assembly GCF_000150275.1 of Trichoplax adhaerens. NCBI lineage: Eukaryota > Metazoa > Placozoa > Uniplacotomia > Trichoplacea > Trichoplacidae > Trichoplax > Trichoplax adhaerens. The sequence continues at coordinate 513,240 of NW_002060949.1, read as the reverse complement.
TATTTACCCAATTATTTGTTGGTTAGTCAGTCAAGTTCCTTTCTTTAGTCAATCTCGCACCTAATCTTTAGCTGCTACTATCCCTTTTTATCTATCTAGCTAATTCAATTACATTGAATTACCCTAATGTTATAGGTATCCGTACAGATTTTTCTATATCACGATGATTGATGAGATGAATTAGTTACGCTACAGCGTCCTCTTATTTTAATTTTCAATCTTATATTTCTTAGAGTTTTATTATTGAAAGCTTTGGCGCTATTTTGTATGATGCATCACTTGTAGTTAGTATTGGTATTTCGTCGATAATTTTATACTGGATTGTAAGAAACGCCATATCGAATGAATAATATATTATTTACTTTAAACGCATGAAGTAATCGTGCAATTACTACTAGTTCGTATTTTAGAATTATGACTTTTTTTATCGATCTATTTCGTACTCTACTTCTCATTTTAATAAGCTCAACTAACGCTGATTAATATGACTAGAATTAATTACAATTTTTGTTTAATTTGTCCCTGAATAAAAGAAAAATTAGTGCGATGAAATATGATCTTTAAAGTTCTCGAGGAGATCAACCTAGTTAACAAGTAATGTAGAAGGAACAGTCTTCGCCTCGACATGGTATCGATGGTGTTGTAATAAAAAGTCTAAGAGTATTAGTGATGCTAGGAGATTGAGGGATACTTTTGTAATAGCTCATACACATACTAATCGAAAATGTCATATCTTTACAATATATCTTGTTATACTGTAAAATTACTGCTAATATAGAAAATATATTATGGTGAATGTTTTTCATTATAGCGTTAAATAGCTAAACAAGGCTTTTTGAATAGAATACTAATTTAAGATGACCCTCCTATTGCTGTGCCTATTCAGTCATTAAATCGCGTACGATCGCAGATAACACCAGTTTTCCCCATTGACATAGTCTTCACTTCTCATTTCGGTTAGTTCATTATCGATTTATCAAAGCCCACAGTTTGGAGTAACATTAAAACAGCTTTTAATCAGAATTAGAAATGTGTTTTAACAAAACGCGTATACGCAACGATTTGCTAATTGAACTATTGGATAGTTGATTTGTAAAGCAAACATGAATTGTTCTTGTTAGTGGATTTGACTGTTGATTAATTAATTATATAGGCGATAATAGTTTGAAGAGTAGGAACTGATTATATTGAGCGAATTTAGGTGATTCGAATAAATGAATATCTTAAGTTATCCATTTCAAAATAACAAACTTTGGTTCGGAGTAGGCTTAACAAGCATAAAATAGCACTAACGGTAGCCAATCTTTTAATTTAAGTCTTTAGTACTTATAATGAACTGAAATAATATAGAATCGCTACCTCTGCTTTTACACCGTAAACTGGAATGATAATATTGGTTAATAACATAATAAATCAAATACCTGCATACGTATACTTACACAAAAATGCAATGTTAGACAATATGTACAAATTTTTTAAATTGGTGATGACATGTAATCGTTCTACATATTTCCTTGCTTTGACGGAAATCAGTTTAAAGAGTTAAATGGTTTCTTCTACATTCAAAAAGTATCGTTTTTTCAGTAAAAGTAGTCCTTGAACCACTACTGTATATGCAATATACAGTACAAGCACGGCGTGTGATTGTAGGATCTTGTAATTGTATTTGATCAACGTTCTTATTAAGATTTTAGAGGCCAAGTGGTTCCATTTACATTTTTTATTTCTATCTATCATCAACTAAAGCATTTCATTATAATTATTGACTGCATGAATTTTTATTATTATTGCATATTGTGGAATATTTGAGGCGATATATTTGTCCGGGCTTATCCTCTTTGAGTGAAATTAACTAATATGTATAATACAAAGTATTATTTACTTTGTTTTCATGAGTTTTGAATCTACTTTAGTTAATAGTGATTGTACTTCTATGCTATATTTTATCATCTTTACTACAAATCTTGAAATTTCGCCATGACTGAAAGCTAGTAGCGCCATTTAAATTCTTAATATGAAATACTTACAGCAAATTTACGCTTTACAACTGATAATGGTAGATGATACATTTCCGATTTACACATTACTTATAAAAAAAGACATATGACAGCACTATAATTGGAATCTTTATGATATTCTTAACAGACTTCTTTACGGTAGATTTTAGAATTTTACTCAGTATCTTCATTAATTATAGTAGATGATATTATTGCGAAGATTTTTTTGATTAAAATTGATTCCTTTTGTGCTATCAATTCCAGATGCAACCAATTTCGGCATATTCTATAATACGAGTGGCATCTTCAATGACATAGTAGAATTTACTTGTTTCTTTGAGGGTCCAGAAAAAGTCTCGCTAGAATGGCGATGGGATGCTGATTATGCTGGCATCAGCTTGTATAGTGTGCAGCCACAAATACAAGAAAATGGTATTGTTAAAAGAGTGATTAGGTTGAAATCTGATAGTGCTAAAGCTGGGCCATATCGATGCACTGCTTCAACTAATGCTACTACCTCATATGCTAACGCAATCTATAATAAGGATCGAGGTATTGAACTTTGCAAATTATTATTTTTTTGCTTTGTTGAAAGGGATATCTTTATGGCACATAATGTTTGATATCTTTTATTTCCTGCTACACTGTAGCAGGAATACTCTGTAATGCAATAAGGTTTGCTACCGTTACGGTATGTCTTTTATTCTTTCTACAGATATTCAACCTGTCCGGCCGTATGTTGCTAGAGCAGTTCAGGAAAGAACGACACTAAAAATCGTTACTGCCTTAAGTGGGTCATTTAAGTGGTTTCGACGTGGTAAAGAAGTTCAGACTTCCAGTTCTATTAATATTCAAAATAACGGGAAAGATATAGTCTTCAGTTCAGCCGATGCCTTTAACAGTGGAATGTATAAATGTGAATCAAGCAATGCCGAGCGAAATGCCTGGGTAAATTTGGTAATTCAACCTTGTTCAGCAGGGACGTATTCAACTAGTCGTGGTCGTTGTAATGGCACATGCACGTGTTTTAATGGTGGCATTTGTGATGCAGCTAATGGTAAATGTATTTGCAGTCCTGGCTTTGCTGGAGATAATTGCGAAATAAGTAGGTTTTAAACTTGTAGTTGACTAAAATTTACAAATTTTGATGCATTTTTATAGTTCTAGAGTTCTCGCTGTATATTGTAATGCTGTTGTGAATTTTTTCGAAACATAGGATGCATACAATTAGCGCCCTGAGCGTTTTATTTTCTTTTGAGTAGTGCATTACCATTGTACGTATTAGCGGAAACTAATCACTCATTCTTATCTTAGCTTGCTCTGCAGGTTATTTTGGACATAATTGTGATCAAAGATGTCCAAAGGGATCATGTACCAGTCAAGTAGTGTGCACAAGAAGCCCTGGTGGTTGTACTTGTGTAACTGGCTGGAAGGGAAATGACTGTACTGATCGTATGTCTTAATTCTTTATTCATTCTATTTTAAATTCTACATCCCACGACAGTATAATAGTGCCTATACAATTCCGCTAGTTTTTTTATTTAATAAGTAATCACATAGCTACAATCATTTTGCTCTTCGCAGAACTTATTTCATAATATTATCTAAATTATTCTAGCATGCACAGCAGGTACCTATGGAGATCACTGTAAATTAACTTGCGATTGTCCAAACGGTGCTACGTGTGACATTGTTAATGGAGCTTGTCCAAAAGGTGAGATCTAAACACTGTTATATCTGTAGCTAGTTAGCAATTTATTATTAATATCCTACTATAAATCGCCATTTATACTAGGAAGGCTTGATTAAGTAATTTTACGCTGTCATTGATGTAATAAAGTCTTCATTATAAGTAATACTGGCATTATGTTTTTATTTGCTTCAGTGCCGCCAAAGATCCTAGTTAGTGAAAGCACGAGCAAATTAAATATCAAAGAAGGTGAAGCCGCCCTTCTTCGGTGTTTCGCCTCAGGTTCACCAATACCTAATATTACCTGGAGCAAGCAAAACCGAGATATTACAAATTCATCATCAATTTATTCCTGGCAAACTTATCATAAACTTTATGTTCGAGTTTCGTATCTTTATATTCCTAAAACATCCTTAATTGATAGCTCGACGTATACATGTACTGCAAGTAATAACATATCGAATGCTCAACGCTATCACATGACCCTTAATGTATCGAGTAAGTGAGATAGTATTTATTATATTATTGAATCAGTTCTTGCAGAGATATTATTACGAGGGTAAAGTGCTAAACTAGAATTTTTATCCTAAGAGGTTTTAGAGATTTCTTCAGACTAAGCACGCTGCTTATACACTTAGGTATTACAGTGAGACCTGTTACAACAGCAACCACTATTACTACTGCTAGCACTAACGCTATAACGACCCAAGTAACTACTAAAAGTTCCGCGCCAACCGAAGGTACGATATCGTCTCAGTGGTGCCCTTCTACATTAGTATTAGGCATCCGTTGGGATAGAACATTGATTGGAAAGATCAATTCTAAGCCCTGCCCTGCAGGTAGTACAGGTAAGATTACCATTCATAAAAGATAAGAATGATATTTCTATATAATATTGCATCTTTTTTTAAGTTAAAGATAGCCTTCGGCCTTTAATAGCCAATTAAATATCTTGAAAAAATAAATAGAGAATATGAATAGCTTTATTTATCTTCTTTTACGTTATATTCCTACATTAATTATCTAAGGTACGGCTACCTGGTATTGCCTATCAGCTGATTATTGGTCAAAAAGCTGGCCTGATCTTAGCCAATGCAAATCTGCACGATTCACTAGCCTTAAAAATCAAGTTAGTGCAATGTTGATTTCTGAGACATAATTTACCGTATTTCCTTACTAAGGCGTAAACAGAATGTAGAAATAAGCTTTGTTAAATTGTCATAACTGCTAGGCATTTTTGATAAAATTTAATTTTAATTTTAGGCTAATAGGCCAGATTCCAATAGCACACTTTTAGCGGCTTCACTTAGACTCAGTACAGGTTTTAATCAACCCGTCTATGGAGGGGATATCGTCACAGCTATTGAAATATATAATCGATTATTAGCGAAAAAAAGGGACGAAATCAGGAAAACTGAAAAGTCTAGTATTAACAATTTTTTGAAGGTGAAATTTCTAATTGTAGAACAGCTTAAGATCAGTAATTATTAGCGTTGCAATCAACAGTTGTTATACAATTCAAATTCAGAATATTGCGTTTATAAAAGAAGTATTAACATTGAGCAAAAGTCTAATCGCTAATCTATGTTATCGTACGTGTTTGCAAATTTCGTTCATTGGGTAGGACCTAATTGAAAGCTCTAGTAGCCTTATCGATCCTCTACACTATAACGGATGGGTGGGACTTAAAAAGGTAATCACTTGATAATGGATGTAGTGACTTTTGATAAAAATATAATGTATTCAAAGTATTGATCGATTGTAACTTAGAGCATATTGTTAATGTCCTGTAAATTACTAATCTTTCACTAGGCACAAAGAATGGCTCTGGCCACAAATTTAATGCGTGTAATTGATAACATTGCATTTCTCTGGACTAACAATACGCGTAATGTTGCTGAAGCCAATATTACCATAATTACTAAGAACATTGGTGAGTAATAAATTCTAGAAAAGTATCCGTATTTAATAGAAAATTCTGCTATGAGTGTAATATATGCTTAAAAACTGTATTAATGGCTGTTGTTCTTATTTTCAAGTTGTTGTAAGTTCAAAGTTGAGAGTGAATCTTCCAATGTCTGTAACATTTCCAGTTACTACTAATCCTGCTAGCTTTGCTAGCACATTAAAGGTTAATCTTCCTTTAGCGTTGGCAACTTCAGGAGGTAGTTATTGCTAGCATTAAAGATTAATTTTCTGTGTGTCACTCTTGATTATTGTAAATTTTTTACTATCCTAAACCCTTTCTAAGTGAGTTTGTGTAAATTCTGCCATCTCGGAAATAACTGGAATTTCTTACTTGGTATTTTAATAGAATCACAACTTGCATACGCAGCCTACAAACAGATATCTAATTTATTGTCAGAATATATACCTGGAATGTAAGTAAAAATATATCCGAAACAGCATTATCAAGACGAATAAGTAGGTTGGAAGTACCGATTAATGTTATAATAAATTCTCTTAACAGTGATAATAAAATTAGAAATAACACAAGTGTTGCCGTTGATCAAAAAATTTTGGGTGCCATCGTTTCTATTTCGACGAAGCCTTCCTTATCTTTAAAGTTCTTAAATGAAAATCCCATTATCTACATTATCAAATATACAGAAGTTCGGATTATTTACTTATAAAATTTTTTCGATTTTGATAAGATATCGTTTCCAATCCTGCATAACAAGTTAACAGCGTGAATTAACAGGATTGTTGACTGTTTGATTAGGCTACCAGAGATGATGCGGAGAAAAAATGCGTTTATTGGGATTTCTCAACTTCGTAAGCCTATAACTATGCAACATTAGATTTTAATTCATTGTAAGAATAAAAATATTTTGTCATTGATTAGGCAAGCTCAAGGATTATGGAATAATCGGGGTTGTTCAGTGGTATTATTTAACAGTACCCATATCACTTGTCGATGCAATCACCTTACTAGTTTTACCGTCATAGAGACTATGCGAAAGAATTTAGTGAGTGACCGTGGATTCTGTTGTGATTTTTCTTTAGCATTCATAAAATGATTGAATATATTCGTATTTACACTTTCTTAGATTCCTCAAAATCTTAAGGAAATAACTATTATCGGTTGCAGTATAGCCACTGGTGCGATTGTAACGGCATTGTTAATTCTATTTTCGTTTCGGTATGATTGTACTTTCTGATAAAGAATTTTTAAATCATTTGTTAAGCTTTATATTTTTTATTTTTTATTACTTTTGTCGTGAAATACTTGCTGGATTTTCAAATGTAACTAAAAATTTTGTTTTTACAGATCGCAAAATACGTTCATGAACCATATTCGTTTAAACATCCTGTTTACCTTGTTTGTGTTTGAGTTACTTTGTCTATTTTCAATATATCAAACCAAAAATAAGGTATGATCATAACATTTTAGTTTTGTAATTTTCAGAAGAGTATTTTTACTAATCCAGTTTTAATATATGAAGGATAAATTTAATATCATCCTACAACGATATACAGTTTCTTAACAATACGTTACAACCCGTTTTTAAATCTTATTTTTGCATATCTTTAAGTCTGTAAGCTTTAATTTTATGAGGTTTGACTTCTTGACTGGAAACTTGGGTTTTATTCTGTTTTAATTAGGACGTTTGTCTGGCAATGGCAGTTTCTATAAATTACTTTTCTTTGTGCACGTTTTTCTGGATCTTTATCAGCAGCTTCGAAATTTATCGTCGAACTTTTCATATAATGGAAAAATTAAAGAAAAGATTTTGCTACATATTCGCCTACGGTAAGATGACAAATACTGAAACTAAATTTAGATTATCTGTAGTGCATGTATCAATTATAAGCGTTTAATACTACCAAAATATTAAAGTGTGCAGCATTCATATCTAAAAGAATTCTCATTTGGGGTGTTCTAATTTATAGCTATTCCGGCAATTACCGTTGTCATCGCTGGATTTGCCGCTTCAGACAATTTTGGCACGGATAAGTTGTATGTTATTAAATTAAGAATTAATCTCTTACTTGTAGTGTGACATGAATATACATGTCGTGTTTGCTACGTTTCTGTTTGTTTAGTCTGATATGATAGTAACATTATCACTATTATCTTGAGATGTGAAAGTAACTTCAAAGAGGATTCACTAACTATGGATAGTAAAATTTTTTATGCTTACTTGCAACTCTACGAATGTGTTAATGTTTATAAATACTGCATATAAATGTTTTAATTAAAAAATAACTTTTAGTTGTTGGCTGAGGATTGGTAGCGGAGCATTTTGGTTGTTTGTTGGGGAAGTTTTATTGCTTGTTGTAGTAAGTATTTTGTGTATGTTGCTACATAATAATATGAGTGCATCTGCTGTTTACTAATTATTGCATGTAACAGAACTAATATCCAATACCTAATATTCGGCATTTTAAAAATTTTTAGGTAAGCGTTATTATGTGCTCACGCGTAATGCATGAAGTATCAATGAGGAGGAGAACGGAACAAGAGAATTATGCGGGGAGCCCCAGGTTGATAATTGTATAATTATACTGAATTGTGGTGTTTGTTCAGGCCTAAAAAAGGATCTATTATAAGTTTGCTATTCTCTGAAATCGTGTTGACAAAAAAATGTAGAACGATAGCCCAGGGATCCGTTATAAGCATTATTTTGCTCATCATGACATGGACCTTTGCTATATTATATATGAGAGAAATTTCCACCATTATGGCTGTTCTATATCTAATTCTGAATTCGATTTTGGTAAAAAGCTAAATTATTTTGCTCAAGTCGTGATTTGATTAGTAGTGCTTAATATTATTATTATTTGTTAATTCTTTTAGGGAATCTTTTTATTTGTCTTTTATACTGTGGTTACTGGACCGGTAATTTTGATTGTCATTTTTTGAGATCTGATATTATAATACAGCATTGTACGAGAAGTACATCTATGTTTGATCGTTTACAACCGAAATTATCTCACAGTATTATCGTTACTAAGGCTGTAACATCATTTCTTGCTCTTTTATTTAGATGCACAATATCTGCTCTCAGTTTTGGCAATCACAAATCTTGGGAACGAGTGGTACTGTTAAGTTTGCCAGTACTAAACGTATGACATCACCTAATGATACTGCGAGAACGGATGATAAAGCAACTTACGTAACTAGAAATACAACAGAAAATTTTCATGAATCTAAGGGACCTTATGCGGTGAGCAGTTAGATAATAAATAGCAGCACCGGGAGCTATTTTAAGTCTTTGCATGGGTGCCTTATTAGCGTTGCAAGGTGTATTAAGTGAGAGAGTTCTAGTTTTACAACGTTACACTAAAAATACGTGTACCACAATGTATATATAGTACGGTAAATCCTAGTTTAATAAGAACCTTATAACTATTAATCGGCATATAAAACTTACAACATTAACCTACTTCTTTTATACTCTCCAGTCATACACGCCAAATGATGATAACGTAAACAAGAATACGAGATATTCGAAAGAGAGTGGCAATAACAAAATCACAAATTTATAGTCTTGAATAGATTTGTAATTATAATTCATTTTTTTGTTATATTTTAAATGCGATATGTGTATATTTTACCATATATGGATATGTATCGAATTGTAAATGGCCACCAAGTTATCATTTTCGAAATGGAATAACTCGTCACTAATTAATTAATTTATATACAATTTTTGTTACTGCCACAATCACTTAATATTCAGCGGCGAATTACAACTACAACTTCCTATTTCGTTTAATTAACTGGAATATTTACGGTATGTTTTGTGAAAAGAATAGAAATTTTATGTAGCGCAAATGATTGCATTGATACCATATGGGTATTTCGCATGAATTTACGGTACTTTATTGAATGACGGGTTTCACTTTAAACTTGGAACTGCTATATACATGCAGTTAACTTAATAATAAGCAATGATTGAGCTAAGTACTGTAGCAAGTGCCACTGTAAACCTTCGTTAGTTCGTTTAATGTTGTGGTCCCGACGTCTAGCAGATTTACAAATTGGTATTGCACACAGTCGCTATGTGCAGCATGCCTGTCTTGACTCTAATGGACGAAAATGACTCCCATGAGCTATAGAACAAATGAAAAATTTTAAATTTATGATCATTATTAATATTGGCTGTAGACTTCACGATTAAATCATTAATTTCCCTTTATAAAAATTGTTTATAATAGCAATATTATAATAATTGTTATTGCATTTATACGAGCGTATATTAGCGTGTTTTAAGATTTTAAGAATAATCTTGTTAAGTAACTACATTACACAGTAAATGCTAAAGTCTGTAAAAAAAAATTAAAAGAAAACTATATGAAAGGACTCCGAGTAAACTTGATTATAGCTTTTGACGGTCTTGATCATGATTAACTCATTGAAGATGATCTCCGGTTGCAATCGTTAATATTGCTTATTAGCCAGAAAAACGCTTATTTTGTTCTGTTGCGACATATTAGTAGTCGAAACTAGTCTTGGAAACATAGGTAAGAAAGACATTTTTTACATCTATCGTTGAAAAAATGCAATAGACAATGCAGGTAATAAACTCCAGCATTGATAGTATCAATAAATAATTATACCATCGTAATGGACAACTAGGACAAGACGCTCTCTTCTAACAGCAGTTCATAAGAGAGCGCTGATAATAACAGTAATATACATACAGTATACCAGACTTCTCACTATACAGTATACAGATCAGTGTACTGCATTGGGGATTATTACAGATAGCTTTGCAAAGTAAAATTTATTTGCTACAATAGGACTATATAACTCTAGAAGAAGAATACTTGGATTGATTAATTAATTAATCACTCTTGGACGGACAGGCCTTTTCGGCTTCATTTCGTCAGAAGGTTGTTTCGAATACTTCGTTATGACAGCAGGGACTTCTCGATAATAAATTCGTAAAAGAAATATTTACGAAAGTAATATTACGTTAAATCTTATCACCCATTACTAAATTCTGCATGAAAACAGTTATATAAGATCGTAACAGTTATTTAAATTGGTACCAGTGATTTAGAAAACAGATACAGAAGATCCATACTGAGTAGCTATTTTTCGATATTTACGGCTTCATTGGGCAAGAAAAGTCCGTCTGTCCCTAACCATAATCCTGCGGGTGGCCGGATGATTAATTGGCCGAGTTACTATACTAAGCCATACATTTTTGAAGTCCTACATAGATACTATGTGCTATAGTGTACTGTATGAAGGAAAGGTATCCGAAGGGTGGCCGAATGATCAAGCGGCCGTAAAATCAACGGTGTAGTCGCTGTAGTGTATTGTAAGGTCTGGTCCATAGCAATGTACAGTTCAGTAAGTACTTTTACTTTACTGTCTGTACTGCACCGTACTCTGCCTCTGTCTTTTAAAGAGACCTGAAAGAACTTGTTCCTGATCTGAAATTAAAAAACAATTTCTCCATTATTAAATCAATCTACCTAATCTTTGCTCGGTAACATGGATAAGACTATTTTGGAAACGTTATCGAACAAAGGAGAATTAAATACTTATGATCTATCTCAGGAGTTATCGGCTGATCATCAAGCGATAGTTGGGGCAATGAAATCTGTACAATCTCTCGGAGAAGTATGATTTCTATAATACACGTACAGTATACGATTTCAAATCTTATTAATTATGAGTTTTGAATTGATATTGTGGTTTATTCGAGACATAGTAATGATATATTAATATTAAATACGGAAACTATACTTGGTTATGGCGATATTACTTACTATTAACAGTTAGCCATTTTTTATCATAATGTACATGCTTAGCGTGGGCATATACGAGTATATCTTGTTGGTATACTGTTTTCCAGTTTTGACTCTTAACTTTTTGAGTACAGTACTATATTCGATTATATAATTATACGCATAAATTTTTTCGAGTACGCAAAGAATTAGACTACTGTAGTTTTCTACCGCATGATATACTAATAATGAAATATACTCAAGTAAGAATCTAGATAAGAAGGGAGGACTGGCGTATTTTCTTAGCTTATATAATGCGGTATAGCGACGAAAGACTATAATTTTGATTGTACTGTTTTTTACTTGTCAACTTTTGAGGTCATTTGTGTTACTCAGAAGCAAATAAATTTATGGGTTTTGACTAAAGAAGCTGAAGAAATTTTATCCAATGGAAGTTACGAAGCTAGGATCTATGAAGTAATTAGCGATGATGGAAGCTCGCAGAAATCGTTAATGGTAAATTTTTACTTGTTTTAAGCTATTTATAGTAGGTTAATATTACGTTATGGCTAATCCCATCTGTTGTTATTGATCCCTAGAATCTCTTTCCTAATGCCCGTATCGGACTCAATAAAGCGATGTCATTAGGTTGGTTAAGAATAGAAAAGAATTCCACTGGTGGTGACCCAAAAGTGTTTAAGAAAGTAAGATTTTTAGTGCAAATTAACATACTTTTATTTTATACTGTATGTATTAAAACGACCAGTGCGAAGATATTTGTACCGTATGTATACAGTAATGAAGTAATAATTAATAGTAATAATATATCTGGAGTGATAAATTTATGGCCAAAATAGGTAGATGAGATAGAAGATCGAACGAAGTCGGTTGTGCAGAAAATAAAAGATGGCAAAGTAAAAGATATCCCAGATGCAACCTTAAAAGAATTGAAAAAGAGAAAATTAATAAATGCTGTGTAAGTGAATAGCTGATTAGATGGTTTGTGTACTATAAACAGTTTCAAAATATTCAGCTCTCAATTTCTAAATATCCTCAGAATTCTTTTTGTTATTACCGCAAGCGTCGCGATTTGATCAATATTTATAAATTTTAAATGTAGGATTATTAAAAGTTTCGATGTCACTAAAGGACCGCATTTTACAACTGAAGTTACTAAAATGGAAACTGAGTTATCTCCGGAAATGCTGGCAACGTAAACATATATAAATAGTTGTTATTTTGATGTTGTACAGTCGTCAAGTCATTTTCCTATTTATTTTCTGGAGTATATTGTTACATAATCGTCTTAGGCAGAGTCGATTTTCTTTGTAGGAATTCTTGGAAAGAGAAGAAGTTTAAGCCCTATAACTTTGATTCGCTTGGTATTATGCCAAGCAGCGGGCATTTACATCCATTAATGAAAGTTCGCGCTGAAGTTTGTCAAATATTTTTGGAAATGGGGTATATAACATTATACAGTTATTGCTATGATGATATTACTATTTAAAGTCAATGTGTTAATTTAGATGTGTGCAATAAGGTATAATATTTTCAGTAATTGTAGGTAGAACGAATATACATGTTTCGTAGCTTATGCTTTATGAGCACAATTAACTTAAGATGTGTTTTGCTAAAATTTATAGATTTACGGAGATGCCAACTAATAATTACGTCGAAAGCTCCTTTTGGAACTTTGATGCCCTATTTCAACCACAGCAACATCCTGCACGGGATGCACAAGATACGTTTTTTTTGAGCGGTAATTTATTTCGTACTTTGTCGGCTAGCCTGTAGATTAATAATAATATGATATGTAGGAATAAGGATAGTCGGCTATATGTTACAATACTTTAGATCCCGAAAATGCGCGTGAATTTCCCACAGATTATCTTGAGAAAGTACAGAAAGTGCACGAGTCTGGTGGCTATCGATCGATAGGGTATTTTTGTTAATCTGAAACGGTTTCATGTAGATTATTAGCATACACATCAGCAATTATGTTGTTACCTAGTTTAATTTAATCGCCAACATGCTATGTATTTTTAGGTATCGAAGTGAGTGGAAATTATCGGAAGCAAGAAAAAACGTTCTCCGCACCCACACTACCGGAGTTAGCGCTAGGATGTTGTATAAGTTAGGACAGGTGATACCTGTTTTCTTGATTTAAGGATCCGGTCTGTTGGTATGCATTATAAGCTTTGAAAATTGCTGAATTATGTTTATTATTAATTTCCTAGATGGAAAAATTTAAACCTGTGAAATATTTTTCCATTGACAAAGTCTTCCGTAATGAGAGTGTTGATGCAACTCACCTAGCTGAGTTTCATCAGGTAGAAGGAGTTGTTGCAGATTATGATGTTTCCCTAGCGAGTTTGATTTCTATTCTATATTCGTTCTTTTCCTATTTAGGTAAGTTTACTTGCTACTGTATAAGTAATTAACCTTCGGTAGATAACTCATATCTGTATGATGAATTACAATAATGATTCTTCTTTACTTTTTTGGAAGGAATCAAAAACTTACGCTTTAAGCCAGCGTACAATCCCTATACCGAACCTAGCATGGAGATATTTACTTTTCATGAAGGTAATCTGCGGTAATTATTGGGGATCTTAACTGTTGCAACCTAATTTAAATGACCTAATATATGTGTTCAGGGCTAAAAAAGTGGGTAGAGATTGGAAATTCTGGTGTTTTTCGCCCAGAAATGATTAAGCCTATGGGATTACCAGATAATGTCAATGTGTTAGGGTGGGGCCTATCTTTGGAACGGTAATTAATTCGTATTCATATAATAGCTGCTAAGTGAATGTGTCGGTGATGTTATACGCTCGTACTAATATCGGTACTTCTATTAACTTGAAATTCTCAAAGACCAACCATGGTTAGGTATGGAATTAACGACATTCGCGATCTAGTTGGTCACAAAGTTAATTTACAAATGGTTTACGACAGTCCAATTTGCAGACTTGATTCGAGATTATATTGAACAGATGCCTTTAAACCTAGCACCTAAATATTATGTTTAATTACAGTCACGAATAAGTAGTACTCAAAGGCGGTGTTACATTGTACTCGTATAATTGGAGATTCCATACAGTACACAGCCATTCAATCACGGTACCGATTCTTTGATGGCATTATTGGGCTAATGCCAATGTTGGGTAATTAATACAGAATGTGATATACATTTTAATACTTATTGCCGCATAATTTTATTACAATTCAGTCTCTTCCGACGTTAGGAACAGCGATCTTAGGATTAATCTTGTATTGGTACTTTAGTAATATGAGTAATGTGACACTGATTTTCGCGTATGTTTATATAGTTAGATTAATAAATTTGATGTGTCTGGTCAAAATAATATGCAATAAAGAATATGTAATTGGTTTATAAAGATTCGGCACTGTAGTTAAATTAAGTAAATGCGATATGTTAATACATTCTCTGCATAATCCACGCCCGGCAATAGTTATAGCCATACTGCGTTCCCTCATATGAGTATTATGCATACCTCGTATATATGCACATTACGCAGGTGTTGCGGGTACAGATTTCGTTGTAGACCGGTATGATTTAATTTTAGGAAAAGTAACAAATTATACGATCATAAATATAAATGTATTTTTGTATGCTTGTGATACTAAAGCGTCATAGGCGTCAGAGTAGTCCATGTAGAAGGACTTGCAATAGAAGTGCTATTTAAAACAGCTTTCCCGACGGAGCCAAAGAAATATACCTGAAAAGGGATTAACAGTAAATCTTAACTTCAACGGTCCATGCCCTTTCATATGGACGGTATTAAAATAATCATGTATACTTCAGACCTTGAAGCCGATAGCCAGTAAAGCGTGTAAAGCCAGGACGATTAGAGAAATTAGAGTAGCCATTTGGCGATTTTCGTGTTTCAAAAGAGGCCAAATCGTAAATACAAGCACTAGTCCTAGGAGAACGAAAACTATTAATATTTTGCCGAGTTAAACACGCGACATTGTAAGTCCTACAATGAAACGATTCGTATTGCAATCAGTGTAATTTAAATTTCTAAAGGACTCCGTTCACATTCCACCTGGAATCTCGATCTGACAATATGATGTATACTGTGTAGATGTTTTAACTTGTGCTGATGCTATAAGCGGTTTCGATTTCAGGTGTATAAAGATTTATACCTGATGAGACAGCTGCTAGAATAACTAATATCCATCTTAACCATTCGAACGGAATAGCCCATAAAATCTTTGAATCAATATATAAACAATTCAATACAATATTATTTTCCATATTTTCACTTCATTACAAAGATTAATGAACTCAATTACCGACACCGGCACGTAAATGGACAATGAATAGCCATAAATACAAACAACTTCTGTTATATTCGCTCCAACAGTGTCGTGCCTCCACCAGAGTAAACCCCACAACAAAACTGGTAAAAGCCAAGCGTAGACATAAATTGCGCCAGCAGCTGCAGTAACTAAAAGTAATTTGCTTTATGAATACCAAATAAGATAACAAACAACGACATATAATACTTAAAATTTCAATATTTATTTAACTTAAAGAACAATTGGAACTCAGTAAATTATCATTATTGATTGATATAAATATTTAACCTTTATGAAAGTCATATGTCCATTGATGATCTCCAGCATGGGTGATGTAATCAGCTAGATTGCCACTGATAGCAGTAGTGAATACTAGTGTTGCACATATCCAAAAAGGACCTTTAAGAACGAAATGCAGTTGATGATCATTACATTACGGTACACTATTTAAAGAAGCTAAAAAGCAATTGTGTCATATTGATTCAAAGTTTATGATCTCTGCAAACGGACCATAAAAATCAGGGTTACTTCGTATATATTTTCTTAAATAATTTCCTTGAAACGATGGAATAACAGATCCGGTAATTCTCTGTAAAACCTGAAATACAGGCGTTACTTATTTATGTTCTATACCTTACGTTAAATAGCTTGCAGTGTCAGTAGCGAATTTTACCGAACTTTTAACAACATGCTCACAGAAACTTTCGAGATTTTGAACAAAGAGAAAAATTAAATGAAAACATTAAAAAACCCTTATTTTATCTAAGAAACGAAACCTGAGTTGTGGTTATGTCGAAGAATTGCATATAGTAATCGAAGGTCCACATGGGCATATTTTTCTTTCGTTTATTAGTCAATAACTAGAAGAAGAAATCAATTACGAGAATAAAACGCGTATTACTAGACATACATTACACACGCGACATACGCATTATGTTCGCAATTGTTGTAAATGACTCCCAACTTTCGAAAGCTCTTAGGTTGGCAGATACTCAGTAGAAGAATGGATCT
Organism: Trichoplax adhaerens; assembly: GCF_000150275.1. Lineage (NCBI taxonomy): Eukaryota > Metazoa > Placozoa > Uniplacotomia > Trichoplacea > Trichoplacidae > Trichoplax > Trichoplax adhaerens. The sequence goes on along the minus strand of NW_002060949.1, from coordinate 496,527 downwards.
ATCATTGTTTATCTTTACAGAATTGTATAGTACTATCGTATTCATCGATTTCTGTAATAACCACTTTTGATTACTAGCGATATGTGTACAATATAGGGAATAGAATTTCAACTGTTCATCAAGTTATTCGTTTTATCATATTATCGTTCCAAGTTTTATCAGCTCATTTCGTTCGCATAGTATCATAGTCAGATACATATTTATCATACAATATGCACCGTAGGCGCTATTTCGTATGCAACATTTGTCACTACGATCTATGGGATAAAATGCAATTCTCTCAGTACTGCGTTTGCCCTTTGCTACAAACTGAACGAGTTGCATAACGTATAGTAAAGTGTCTATGGGATAACTTACATTTGAGGCTGTATCCTCTTGTTCATCTATAGTGGGGGATATAATGAACATCATATATATTTAGAATACACATACATTACCCTTAATAATTAATTAATGTGTAATATTATTTAAAGGCCATACAAATACTAGACATATACGTATTGGCGATTGCTTTGCCGTAGTGACTGAGTGGTATATACTATACGATTAACATTGGATTAATTTATACTGAAGTTGACGTTAGTAAATTTTCTGATTTGCAATATCAATCTACTATACATTTACCAGAATATGCAGTACTATAGTATACTATACAGTACACCTCACACTGTACGTACTATATTTTAAAAACTTTAGACTTACCAGCGCTATCAAATGAAATGGGCACCCCACGATTTGTTTGGAGACCTGCATCTCCAATTTCTCCAGCATCTAATGGTATAGTTGTCGCCGGATTTCCATTTCCAAACTCTATATAAAGTTATTAGCAAATCACATACCGTATTTTTTAAACGATTGCATTCAAATTACTATTTTTTCTCAAAAGTCGTTATTGCCAAATTTTTAGAGTTAGCTCCTTCAATTTTACCAACATTGTGAATGTTCAATTATAAAAGTAGCATAAAATACCTTGAAATTGCAAGCTACCAACGGAAACGTCGTCTTGGTCTTTCTGGGTCTAGATACATATTTAAAAATTTGTTTCCGGGCATTACATTAAAAGAATATTCAGTTACTACATTCTACTACAGTACACATACGTTATCAGGTCCGTCTGAATAGTATTACTGGATTACAACATCACTGGGTAGTAGGATTATACTTATTTATTTATTTGTTTCTTCGTTACGAACTTCAAGAGCTGTTGGTGAAATACTGACGTATACGTTTACATTAACATACTGTATGACTACTCTACAATATCTTGAACCTATAGTTCCATAGCCAGTGTTAATGTCGTGATATGCAGTAGAGTAGAGTTTTCAGCCTGCTTTCAAGTTCTACAGTTATCAGTGCTATGTACTGTATTCAGATTCAGATTTAGTTGGTGCAAGACAGCTTGTTCCTTCAAGCATTTTTGTAATTCTTTATAGTTAATTAACGGCATACAGTATATGCAATATGATTCTATAGTGTACGAATGTTTGTAATCGTAAATGGGAAGATGTGTATTCAGAGAAATTGGTATTTAAAATGTGCTTGAATCTACTATCCATAAAGTGAGTGAGCATCTGATGAACGTATTGCACGTACTGTATGCAGTGGATAAAGCGTCAAGTTTCAGGCTTCATCAAGCATCGAAAAGTGGAAGCTGTTAGCCATTGACTATAGTGGCTTTATTTGTGTATATTGTATTTGACGAGCAGTAAATTACGTAGTCAAATTGCGCAGCATTTCTATTACAAGCAATCGACACGTTGGCAGTTTCACTTGCAAATGCTAGTACCTAATATTACCGAATACAAATACTCAATACTTGTTGCTAATATCGGGTCTGCAGATTCTGCAGGTATACTGTTCACTGTTCAGTAATACGGTACTGCATAGCTGCTTCAAAAGACTTTAATGCGTTCTCCATGAATAACTACGACTGAGAAGTGGATGATTTGATGTAGTTACTGTATTTTAGCAGCATTCGTGTACGAGTAATCTCGTAAGTACAGTACAGATAAGTAATAAACAAATACCCATACAGTCCAGTATACGGTAGTACAGCACAGTAATAGAAATGGAAACGTACGCGGGCTTGCAATACTGTAACTGTATTACTACTGCAGTGTACAATTGTGCGAAAGACCGTACTGTACTGTAGATAGTATTCGTAGCAGAGACAAACATAAACTAGCTGAAGTTTATAATAAAGACAAAATTGTGTAGTAGAGAAACAGTACTGCCAATCATTTAGGCATTATTATGAATACTGAAATACAAGATACGGATCAACAGTAATATAGGATACAAATAGTAAACCTTCAATTCGGCATTAGCTTCTTCATTTTCATCGTTCATTTTGAAATGTAATAGCCGATCGCCTTACACAGTAACACGTAACACGTTTACTGTTTACGGGTCTGGTCTGTCAAGCTTACAGTACTGTACAGTACAGTACAGTACTTCTTATGGTAGCTCTAGGCTACAGTACATACTGTACAGTAAAAATCAATATTGTACTGTAGAGTACTGTGACAGTGAATGAAAATGAAAAATCTGTCAACGTTATTACAGTACTGTACAGTGTACAGTACAGTACAGTACAGTATAGTACCGTACTGTACACTGAATGTACTGTAGTACTGTAGTTTGATAAAAAGTCTTTACAATTAACACTACAGTACTGTACTGTCGTCGGAACTAGTTGGAACCACGAAACCAACAGTACGGTACTGTATTGTACAGTACTGTACTGTAGCATTTTTTCTTCTATTTTTGACCTCTATGGCTGAAACTATCCTCTTACTATTTATAGAGTGGCGGCAGGGACTGCTAAAAGAAAGAGACGAGACAAGGAACGATTGTATCCTCATGATGTGGAGGCTGATTATTTTTACTGGTCATTTCAAGTGTATCGCATGTCTGCAACGGTCCATTATACTGTCTATCATTGACGTCCAAATTAGCTACTATTAGCCTGTTAAGTTTGGACTGGATTGTATACGGTTTCATCGGTAGCATATACTGTACGTGTAGTAGAATGACCCCAAGAATGAATAAAAAGCCTCCACATTACTGTGTTTTGCACTGGTCGTTTCTTTCTTTTTAGCTAGCTCCCATGGTGGCGGGGATCTACAGTACTGTACAGTAACGTACAGTACAATTTACTGTCCAGTATCAGCTTCTAGCAGCCGGAGCTACAGTACTTACAGTACTGTACTGTACAGTACAGTATCAACTCATACAGTACTGTACAGTCATGGACTACTGGATGCACCGCACCGTACAATGTACAGTACTGTATATCTACTGTAGTGCTGTACTGTGTACTGTGAACTGCTGAATCATGGAGTACTGTACTGTACAGTACATGGTACAGTACCGTACTAGACAGTAAAAAAATAAAAACTTCGCTAGCCGCTCCAATTCATGCGTTCCGCTATCGTGTCACATTTTTTGTCCTCAATAATTATATTATTTGAACCTGTGTTGGCTGTCAGGTAGTCGGAATCGACTTGATATTTTTCTAATAGTTAGGGTATACTAATACACTTTACTCAGACAGTATGGCGTGGCAGCCGAATGAAGTTGATTTAAGGCAAATTTTGCAACTTCTTAAGGAATGTCAAAGCCCTAATACGGGAATTCAAACTCTTGTACAGAACGTATCCTTGATGCAATCTGCGATGGCATTTCTAGATTCCAATGATCGAAATTCAAATTTATATTGTCTGTATTTATATTGGTATAATATTAACCCGTTATTCTTGATACATAATGATAAAAAGTGGATAGTTCGTGCAATTTTACTTGTTGATTCTAGTATTTATAATCAATGTTGAACAACCTGATTGCTATTGATCGTTGTGCTTGGATGTACAGTACTGTAGTCTTTAGAATTTGATACCTTTTAACTGCATCATTGCGTTCTAAGTTTTAATGATCCGTAAAAGATACCACACATATTTCTGTAATCTAGCAATTGAAAGTTTTAAACTGTAGGTACGACAGTTTAAATCTTTCTATGGAATATTGAGATGTAACGTTTGCTTGTTGAGTAGACTGTAGTCATGAATTATGGCACCAAATCTTAGTTTGATTCAATCATAAAAGTTATTATAGTTTTGCTCCTTCCTGTACTGTATAAAGGCGACAATGCATGTTTAAACCGCACGTGTGCATTTTACTGTAGTATTGAGTTGGATTAAAAGTACGAACTGTATCTTATAATTTATCGCTAACAAGACTAAAAGGATCAGTACAGTATATTTGTATGTATGTATGTATGTATGTATATATACTGTATACTAATTGGACGATTGCCATGTGCAAGGTAGTACTGTTGCGTAAAATCTCAAAGAGTTGTGTACAGTAATCTCATAAACTAGTATAATCAAATCTTTTTGATGCCAGTTTACCACTCGTTATCACGTCACTAGTTGATTAGTAGAAGGTTCACTATTCATACCCGCATCAAATTTGTTTATACTGTGCTAAATGTGAGTTCTTATGTGATGATCTTGCCCTGTACAAGGTACTGTAGCAATTCTACTTATTTCGCAGTATCTAACGTATCAAGATTATGTTACCTTACGTAATCGTAAAGGCGTATTTTTAAGATAGGATCATTCTCTCTTGACAGCATCGCCCTGACTGCCTGATTTACTAGCTAGTTGGGTTAAATTTATGATATGACGCTTTTTTGCTAATTATTGTTTACGTTTCGCATCAGAATTGAGAGTGTAACGGAGGCTTTGATGTAAATTTCTTAACTAAGTATGCAAATTGCAATTATTCGGCAATATTAGAAATTAGAAAGTTTAAGTTGTTATCCGGATTTCAACAATTATTTGGTATTTGTACTAACTAAGATGACAACAGAAGGTTAGTTATATGATTTATGGTATTGTTATTCGTAAAATTGCTCATTTCACTGCATCTGATATAGCTTAGCTTGAAGAGGTTAGCTTCAGTAGCAGTGTCGACGTTGATTAATTACTCTTAGCACTCGATATAGTAAATATATACGTAGATGGAAACTGTAATGTTTGTATCAACAATCTAATATTGCAGTATAACGACAAGCATAAATAGAATAAAACTAATAAAAATCTTTTATACGTTCTACTGTTATAGATGATCATACTCGTTCATTAGCTGGATTAATTCTTAAAAACAACGTTAAATCACATTATGAAAAATTTCCAGAGAACGTAAGGCAACTGATAAAGTATGAGTGCCTGCATACGATTGGTGACCCTTCGCCTTTGATTAGGGCAATAGTTGCTATTTTGATAACTGCAGTTGCTCGAAACGATGGGTTTGCTGAGTGGCAAGATCTAATACCGGCACTTTTTCAGTTGGTTGACAGCGGAAACTATGAGGCTTGTGAGGTGAGATATACGTTGTTGGCAATGTATTATCGTGGTGTTAGTACAGTATTTCATGGTGCACTGCGGTAGTAATGAAGTTTCAATCGTAGAAGTAGAAAGGTGTGCGAATTGGATGTGAGGGTTTGATACAAATTTCAGTTTAGCTGTTATGGTAATAGCTAATTAGATTGAACCTACTTTTCGAATAACGCTTTATCGGGAGTTTATTCTTGGATGTTAACAATTCAATAGAAGAGTTCGATTCAGCGAACTGTCTTTTATTGCCTAGTTGCATGATTTATTTAGTGTTACTTAGATGTATTATATTGTATACTTCATTTTACTTGTTGTGTCATTCAGTCATCATAGTAATAATAATGAGAGAAAGCGTTGTTGGTTTATGATGTTAATCAAACCCTTTAATTAAGTAACCAAAATAGCTACTTAAGTTTCATTTTAGCACTATACTCGTAGTAGTATAATTTGAAAGATTTTTGGTGTTATCAATCGAAATTCGACTCTATAGCAGTTACGCTTGTTAGCTGGATGTTAGCATAGAATTGTCTAATATTGATGCAGTAAGTTTAGTATCGTACAATCCCATGCGGCGTTATACAAATTATTCTTGAATTTACTGTACTACATTGAGGTGTCACTGCATGCATCGTGAACTGCTTAAGGGTTTATAAAGCTGCCTCAACTCTACCAGTTGATTGCCTTCTTAATTGCACTACTGTACTACGTGGTAGAGTGCTATATACGCGTATTCATAGATGCAAATGTAAAAATCCCGCTTTTTATGGCACGGATCGACCTATACCACTGGTATGGACTATTAACAGCTTATAGTTATAGTCATTAATCACCTGTGCACATTTGGTGGACTGGCTGACGTTCTGGCTAATATAGTTTACAACTGCAACTGTTATTTCATACACAGTCTTTTAATTACATTCAGTTAATCTCTATCTTTGTCGGTTTACTGATCTTCAAATACTATTTAGTTTGCGCGTGAAGAATTTTTAGCGACAGTGGTTGACTGGTTCCTCAAACAGGCATTGTAATCTTTAGTTTATAATGTAATTCAGTTACCGTTTGGGAGATACGTGTACTCAAGATGAGAATTCATTTTTATTCCTTGATAAAATTTACGGTGCGAGCATATGCAATGGTAGATTCGAAAAGATCTTGGGTTATACTTATATTGTTTTAGATTGTTGTAACTTGTATGGATGTTCTACATGCACATAGTCATCTGAAAAATTTGATTTTTGACATTTAATATTACGGTCGTTTCACGGTTTTAGTAGATTGTAATTATATATATATATATATATATATATATATTGTTTGACGGTATACATTATAGTGCAGTATAACATCACAAGTACTCGCAAAGTCCTCATACTCAGTTAATTTCATGTTATTGAATATGCCTGTATCAAAAGGGCCATTATCACTCGATTGACCGACTTGGATTACGATGTACGCATATGCTCGTAAAGCATTTCAGTTACTCTTTAAAGATGAGTGCAATGTTATCACGTTTGTGCGATTTCGAATATAGATCTTGTTATTTGTATATAAATGTTCACAATCATTATTTTCAATTTTATGGACTGAATACTATACTCGAATACTCGTATGTACTGTACTATTAGTACACTTTATCGAATCGAAAGTGTAGGGCCTGCCATAGAATTTTTTTATAATGCATTGCATAATAAGGAACGATAGGTCGGATACGTACTGTAGCATTTCGTGTTTCACTGTATCGGAGCTATTGCAAAATAGCAATAAGCTGTAATGATAGCAGATTGATTTTGCTTGGATCAGGTATCGAAGAATTTACTCCTGCTTTCAGTAATGTAATTTAGTAATTACAAAAAGAAATTTCGCTTGTCGATGTGACTGCTATGCTTATTGTTCGGCCTGTATTTTCTGTACGAGCAGGGTGCCTTTCTTGCATTACATAACATTTGCGAAGATGTTGCTGATGTTGCCGATGTTGTATCTGGATTGCCAGTGGATTTCATGATTCCAAAGTTTATTCAATATATCAAACACTACAGTCCTAAAATTAGGTATCCAATTACAGTACTTGTATTAAGTTTCGTGGATTTTCTACTATACCGCTTAAGGATCGCATTTACCAGAGTTACGACCTGTAGCAAACATATAACTTGATATTTAGTATTACTAGCATTAATGAAACACATTCTGTATTTTATAGATCATTAGCAGTCGCATGTATATGCCACTTTATGCAAGCGTCAACGATTTTGCCGCATATTCAAGATTTAATTCAGGTATGTTCTCCGATGTACTCTTTCGAGTATTTTCGTTAGATATAGTTGATTTAGAGTGTAATAATTGGCTTGAAAACATTTAGTTCTTTACGGTATTCAAGAACCTTTACTCAATAAAAGTTCATCCTGATTGTACGTATGTCATTTCAGAATTTGTTCTCTGTTGCTAACGATGAATCGGGTGAAGTTCGGAAAAATGTTTGTCATGCTTTGGTGACTTTATTAGGGATTCGAATAAGCCAATTGGTGCCGTTTCTTAATGGCATCATTGAGGTAAGTTAAAATGTAAATATTTTTTAGTAGTTTTATTGTACCTAACCTTACAATGTATTTCGAAATTGCGCTAGTATATGCTGGTTCGCACACAAGATGAAGATGGAAATGTTGCACTGGAAGCTTGTGAATTTTGGTTAATAATAGCTGAGCAGTCTATTTGTAAGGAAGCATTACGCCCTTATTTGCCAAGGTTAGGCGTATACCCTATTAGTTTTTGAAGACTAAGTTTTAGGTGTGCAATAACAAACAAGCATAACTGTAATATCTGAAATTTGGAAATTATGTTAATGAATAGTTTAGTTCCTGTGCTTGTAAGTGGGATGAAGTATTCAGAAATCGATGTAATGCTACTAAAGGTACGGTTGTAAAATTACGTATTGATAACATGTTATTTGATATTTTTTAGCATATTGTACAATATAGCATTAGATTAATAAAGATTTGATTGCAGGATGATGAACATGATGAAGGAATTCCTGATAAGGAAGAAGATATTAAGCCACGGTTTCATAAACCGAAGCTGCAGAGTCATCAGCACGTAAATGGGATAGATGATAACCAAGGTTATGGTGACGTCACAACAGATAATAATTATGATGACGACTCAGATGATGACGAAATGTTATCTGAATGGAACCTAAGTAATTGCTTTATTAGATTTCGTCTATATATATATATATATATATTCATGTAATATAATTTCTCGGAGAAAATGGTTTATTTCTTCTAACTTGCTATATAGGGAAGTGCTCAGCTGCGGCTTTAGATATTTTAGCGAGTGTTTTTGGGAATGATCTTCTGCCAGTGCTACTACCCATCCTGAAAGAAGTATTGTTCAATAGTGATTGGGTAGTTAAAGAATCAGGCATTCTTGTTCTTGGGGCTGTTGCAGAAGGTTACAACTGCACATTTGCTATTTTTAAGTGACGCAATTCAAGAACTTGTTTCTGTTACTTCTGCAGGGTGTTTAAGAGGGCTGAATCAACATTTGCCTACCTTGATTCCTTTTCTAATAAAATCATTATCCGATGATAAGGTTGGTTTTATTATTTGTTACTAGACGGCGCTGAAACTGAAAGATTTTATGATATCCTTGATAGGCTCCTGTTCGTTCAATTGCATGTTGGACACTTAGTCGTTACGCACATTGGGTTGTAAATCAGTCTGAGAAAAGCTTTTTTCAAGATCTGATAAGAGAGGTTTGATTTTAATTTTGTCTTTGCTTGTAGTACGGTGGATTATCTTTCACGGATTTTATTATTTTTAGTTACTAAAGAGTCTGTTAGATAGTAATAAGCGGGTTCAAGAAGCTGCTTGCAGGTAAACTGCAGATATCTTTGAGACAATCTTTCACGTTTAGTATAACCACTTATGAGTTATCGTTCATCGTATACATTTTACGTAAATGTAGTGCATTTGCTACCCTTGAAGAAGAAGCCTGCTCTGCTCTTGTTCCTTATCTGGAGCATATTATTCAAACGCTTGTCTTTGCGTTTAGCAAATATCAGGTTAGATAAGACTTTGTTCAAGAATAGTTCCATTGCTATTGACTACTAATGTGAATATACGTTTGTTTAGCGCAAAAACCTTCTGATATTGTATGATGCCTTTGGTACGCTTGCAGACTCTGTTGGACATCATCTTAATAAACCGGTACGTAGTTGATGTAGTAATGAAGAATTTCGTAGTATACATGTATTCATGTTGAAATCTATTAATGTTATTATGACTAGGAATTAATTATTATGTTGATGCCACCGTTAATACAAAAGTGGAATGCTTTACAGGATCAAGATAGAGATTTATTCCCATTGCTTGAAGTAGGATTCAATTAACATTTTTATGAAAATTATATTAATCGAAGATGCATTAATTTGGCAATTTAATAATTTGCATTGGCTTTAGTGTTTGTCATCAATTGCTATAGCTCTTCAATCCGGGTTCTTACCGTATGCGGAGCCAGTATTTCAACGATGTGTGTCTCTGGTGGAACAGACCTTAAGTCAGAGTACAGTTCAGATACCTATAGATCAGTATGATCAACCGGACAAAGATTTCATGATAGTTGCTTTAGATTTACTGAGTGGATTAACGGAAGGAATTGATAAGAATATTGATTCACTGATTGGAAAGAGTAATTTGCTGGCACTTCTATATCAGTGCATGCAGGTTGGTTCTTTAGACTAATGAGTTTAATACTGTAGCTAATAGATACAAATGTTTCTTAATTGGTTTATTAATTTTATGTTATGTATATAGGATCAAACGGATGAAGTACGACAGAGCTCATTTGCATTGCTTGGTGATCTTACGAAGGCATGCTTCGGACATGTACAACAATATGTTGGTATGTTTCAGATTTCTTGGCAATTTTACTGAAACACCATTTAAAAAAATTCGTATCGTATTTTTTAATTTTAGGAGATATGATGCCTTTACTTGGAAAAAATTTAAATCCGGATTTAGTGTCTGTTTGCAATAATTCGGCATGGGCAATCGGTGAGATGGCAATGCAAATGGGTATGTACTACTTTTCTGAAAAGAAAAATCTATAAACCATTAGGGTACAAAAAATATGATTACAGCAGTATTTAATTGTTCGCATTTTTTATTTAGGTCCAGATGTGCAACCCTATTTGCCTTTAGTGTTAGATAAACTGATTGAAATCCTTAATAGAGATGACATACCCAAAACTTTACTAGAAAATACGGGTTCGTTTTATATTTTTATGTTGTATATGATTGATATTATTCTAAAAAGTTATCCTTCAATGTTGGACATTAGCAATTACGGTTGGACGATTAGGATATGTTTGTCCACATGAAGTTGCTCCTAAATTGCCAAACTTCATTCAAAAATGGTAGTGTATCTTTATTAATCAATTAACTTAGTAAAATTTAATGTTAGAGACTTACTATACTTTGATCCTGCCATATTTTGAAGGTGTAAAGCACTAAGATGCATTAGAGATAATGAAGAAAAAGATTCTGCATTTCGTGGTATTTGTAGGATGATTAGTGTTAACCCTGGCGGTGTCGTTCAGGTAAATTCTCTGTAAGCTGTTATGAGCTACCATGTTAAACTACGTTGTTCATAATGACGATTATGGTGCATTAGGATTTTATGTATTTTTGCGATGCGGTTGCATCCTGGCATAGTCCGAAGGAAGATTTGAAGGAAACATTTCATAAGGTAGATTGTACTCTGATTATACACGGTCGTTCTTGTGATTGTATCCTGAAAGAGATTACGCTTTTGCTTTAGATTTTGCATGGCTTTAAGATGCAAGTTGGTGAAGAAAATTGGAGAAATTTTTCTAATCAGTTTCCTCAACCTTTAAAAGAAAGGCTTGCAAATTCTTATGGAGTGTAATCTCTGTAATTTATGATCTTCAAATAAAAGGTACTTGGATAATAATAGTGTATTATATCACATTTATTATAATATATTTTTTTATGGTGATGGTATTTTTAAACTTAGCCTTGTTATTATAGTATAAGTACAGTTAGGTGGTTTGTTTGTTGTTTTACAGGAAAGAATCCATCGTTAGATTTAACTCGTTAAACATTGGCTCGTATTTTTTGTGAAATGCAAGAATCCACAGGCCTTAAATCAGTTAATTTTTATGTTTTCTCCGACATTGCCTGAAATTTTTTGCGGACGATTTTTTGTAATGAATTACTAATTCTTAATATATAATATACAGATTTAGTTGCTTTCGATGATAGCTATCGTAAGAATTATAATTATTTGTAAGCCTTGTTCTAAAGATTCCAAAGGAATTTCTTGTAGTAATATTATAGTGGAGCAATAGCCACACATTTTTACTCCTGATTTATTCACAATCAGTTATATTCAATATTGTACAGCATAACCTCGAATTCACATTTTGATTTGACAGTTATTACATTAACACATATAAAAGCGCATGAATAAATAATAGGTATTTCAAATTAATATACATGTAAGCAGTAGTTACTGCAACAGCGTATAAATCGCTAAGGTATTACTATAAGAACGTGTCATTAATGTTTAATAATAATCCAGGACGTGAAATTAAAAATTATATGCTAAGCAGAATACAACTTAATACTTGAAATATTATGAGACTGTGCTACATTTGCGCATTATATATATATACATGTTATGCAATATCAACAAATAATTGCAATTTATGTCATGATAGGTTGATGATCTGGGTTTTTATTTATTGTTTAGCAATGTCGAGAGATTTTTTGAATTTTTTTTCGGTTGGTAAAACAACATTTTCGGTAGTTATGCGTTATAGTTATAGTTATACTTAGAAAAATAATTGTAATTATTGTGTATCTACTATTTATGACAGTAGTCTCTATCACTGATCTTAAATACTGTACACTAAGATAAGTAATCACTTGTACAGTTGAATTTGTTATCACTGCTTTCCGTATTTTTGTATTCTCAACATATTCTGTATAAGTTTTACTCATAATTTCTGTTTAGTAATCTGTTAATAATTTTACAATCGTTAAATAGAACTTATTAAATTTGTCAAATTTGTTGGTATTTGTAACATAGTTTATTAAGCAGACTTAATACGTCTTATCTATTATATTATGCTTTAAGTATTTAAGGCAGTATAATGACGTAGCTACGTGACCAAATAGCGCACATGTGTGCATGTGATGTTAAGGTTCTATAAAATATGTGGTAATCAGAAATCCGCACAGTTCTCAGTGTTATAAATTGGAATGGCGGTACTATTCTTATGATATCATGTGTTAAAATATTCACATTGTGCTGCATCGTTCCTAGCATGAATTGTATCTGTAACAATGTAGACAGAATTTTCAGTATAATAAAACTAGTTGTTAGGATAATTTTTTGCTCCTAAGTAGGTTGCATTTGACTACTGCCTGATTGGAATATAACACTTGATTATGGCTTACATTTTCTTGTACGTTTTTTAAAGTGATTTAATTATAACTATTTACTAGTCTGTACAGATCTGTTGTAACAAGAGAAATTATTACTTTACCAATCTGTTGATCTTCCTAAATTATTATTAAGGAAGATACGAGTGAAGTGAATTATCATAATTACAGTGTTTAGGTATCTCGGTTATTGAACTATTGCGAGTAAATATGATTTCTAAAATTCTCTTCAACCACAGTACAGTAAAACGCCTGTGTTGTAAACTTACCGCTATTAAGATCTCATACTTCTAGCTAATTAATTAGCGAAGTAATCAGTACATTCGTAGTTCATTATACTTGTTTCGTAGGTTTTCAGTAAAACGATTTGTTCAGAATGAGGTATCGTACTCTTGTGAATTACGATTACTACGGTGTAATACATACTAGTAAATTATTACAATGGTTAATTGACTGCAAGAATCACACAGATTTCTCGCATGAGCAACTTTGAACTACCGTGGTCGTATTTCATCACCAATCGGAGTTCGGAGTGACATTTGTCTCCGATGCAATCCACTAATATCTAGTGTTGCAGTAGTCCTTAATTACATAATCCGTAGACTACGTATGCAGTAGCTGTCCACTGTATAAATGCTTTGGATTGTTGTTAAAGTTTAGTATACCATTATACTGCACTGTCGTAGCCCTCTAACAAAATTATTATACGAATTGCTCAAAATACTGTTTATTAAGGGCTTTAGTAGTTACTTTTTACTATTTCACTTTTGTGGGGAACAGCGAAAAAATTCAATCAATGTTATATCGAGGACTACTACAAATCACTACCAGGGTTTCCAGTTGTTCATGGCTAATTAATTAGCTATACAGTACTGTACTGTACACTACAGAGATACAGTGGTTTTGGGCTACTCTAGTATTGTAGTCCATAGCAGTCAGTTACAATCATACTAGAGCTCGTTTTACTGTTTTACTGTACAGTACACCAGAACAAAATCTGATCTAATTAATTTTTACGAGAGATTCGTAGCCGCACAGAGTGCAAAAGGATGTAAATGTGTCTACTGCGCAAAGAGCTTTCACTGCAGGTCTCTGCTATGCAGTAGTGTTCTGTAAACGCCACTCCGACTAAGTACAGTACAGTATACTGTAAAGCACAATACTGTAGTTTGGTTGAAATTTTCTTCGATACGCATCAGTTAATTTAATTTAATAACAATGTGTAGAATGCTGATTTACTAACTATAAATAAATTATTAATTATAAATTACTCACATCATCAATAACGGGAAAACATTAATTTCCCTAAATAAAGTAAAATTCAAGAAGGATGAATCATCCAGTGCAGGGCAGTCTGGTTGAAGGAGTAAGTGATGAAGCTGTACTCATAGCTGGCGGATTGCTATGCATTTGTTTAGCTTTTATCTTCTTCGAGCTTTGGAAATCTCGATGTCGATACTTGGGTGTACGCGTACATCCTTCTCAGGAGCATGCAGTTGAACAAGCTAGATCATTCCTTTCGAACAGTGATCATTCTGAGGGCATTCGCAATGGCAGACCAAGGGTATCTTATAACGCTGATTCTAGATGTCCAATTTGCATTCTTGATCCTCGAGCGCCAGTGGAAACTAATTGTGGTCACATATTTTGTGGTTAGTTTTACTGTTCTGGATTTTGTCGGTGGGCTCACTACATTCATAATGTGTACAGTATTTATCTAGCTAACATTACATACGTTTTCACTCTCATTCCTTTTATTACTTGATACTATAAATACGCTTATAATAAATCAGTTTATTCACTACTAATGCACCGTACTGTCATAGATTATGGCAAATGAAAGACTCAGCGGAGTTTGAGACGTCTCAAACGTTTTACTGTATTCGTTTGCTGTACAGTTAGTTTTTGTTCGATGGTAGTTGCATAGCATCAAGTAGAGGCGAGTTTGTCTGAGGTCTTTGTTACAATAATGAGCACGTTTGTAGTTGAAAAACTTCTATTTGGCTGGATTGTGTTATAATTATATTATGTTATTTTCAGGCTAAATTAATATTTTGGTGTTGTATTCGTAAGTTTTCGCATTTGGGTAAAAATTGTTGTAGAAATGTAATAGTAAACCACAGTACATTATTCTCCGCCGTAGATTGATATACCAAACATAGTATATACTTATACTATACACTGTACAGTACTATACGAACATGGTGCATCGTTGTGTTTTATTGCACATATAAATACTCATAGATTATCCTCGTAGTAATAGGTGTTATGTTATAACTTACTTAATTTTAGATATTATAATACTGCTTATATATTTACAGCATGAAAGTTGAAAAGGGGGTTTTCCTCAACCTGCTGTATAGTAATTTGCAGTACCTTAGTTAGCTGGTAGAACCTTTAAAATAGCAGTGAGGAGGAATATTGTAAGTAATCTTCTCGAAAAGCAAAAAAATGGGGATGTTTGAAGTTATACTGTAATATACAGTACTGTATCGTTTACTTTGTTTGATCAGTGGCAATTGTAGCGAAGTACTATACGGTATGTTAGGATCACTGATATTACAATTAGCATAGATGCATTTCAAATCGTTAGAATTATGATTGCTTTAAAGTCCAATGTGTTTTGCAAATTGAATTCAGATGTATGTTGCACCTGACAAATTGAGAAGTGATATACGAACATGTCTGCTTGTCTGTTTTGGTATTTCTAATCCCATAAATTACTAAATTTTATTAGCTGAATGTATAATTACTTATTGGAAACATGGCTCATGGCTAGGTCCCATGAATTGTCCAATCTGTAGACAAGAGGTAAGGCAACTTAGATGTCTTAGAATTCTAAATGTACCTGTATTATTATACGTGTGCAGAGTACACATTATACACGTACACCATATCAGTGAAATACTGTGTATTTATGCTATGTTAAGTGTCACCGTAAGGTTGTGGAAGTGTAGCTTGTGACCACTGCTTCGTTAATCCTTAACGGTGTTCCAGGCTATTTACGCTTTGCAACGTATCGTGCACTAAATACCCTGAAAAGCCTCTTGACTCTATCGTTCACATATGTGTAACGTTGCATAACAAGCTTCATTAGCGACTTCGTTAATTATAATTATAAGTCGCTTTTATTATTCCGAATGTAGTAATCTGATAGTGTAGTCATGAGTAGGATTACATAGTTTTGTAGTAGGTAGAAGATGCTTTTTCATATGTATCTATCAATATACAACAATATAGAACTTCGTCTGTACCGTGAGCGTGATGGAAAAGGCGAATTCTCACATACTTATTGCACAGTACTAAAGATCAAACTTTCTTATTTTAATGCTATGCTTCGTGTATTTGTGAACTTAATGATGTTTTATTGCTGTTAATGTATGCTAGATTACGATCTTATTTCCAAATTACGAAGATGGACAAGAAACTGATGTATCAGTGGACATTACTACGTACAATAGAAGATTTTCTGGTGAACCGCGATCGGTAATGTATTATATATTTAATACTTTCCAGAGTGCTATATTTTGTATATTCGTGAATGGTCGCATTTAGTAGTTCGCAGTTTTGTGTGCTACTTCAGGCGCTATATGATGTTAAAGCTGCAGTGCTCTTGCTGGATACTGTATGAGTATGCTCTTAACTTATTCTACAAACTGACACTAATTAGACGCAACCGGATAAAACGCATTATGGTGAAATCTAATTGTTGCATTATAATCATTTCACATGATCGTTTTTGTACAAGTTATGTCTTACTAAGACTGAGTTTAATTCTGGTGACATATGTACAGTACAGCAGTGAATAGCAAAAGTGGCCCGAAATTCGGGAACCCTCAAAGCTATTCACTGATGTATAGTATCTACGAAATATACATGCGAGCGTATAAGGTGCAGTATATTCGTGATACTGCTATGTCAATACTTATTTCTACTTTAACAGGTTTTAATCTCTTGAAAATACAAGTAGAACTATGTTGCATAGATCTGTTAAATATTTGATAGTTTGGTATTAGGATTGCATTTCGTCAATTTTTGATGTGGTTTACGATATCAAAGCGCACATCTACGGTAGTGTTAGGTTTAAGGGTTATGATTCATGCCAATATTTTAGTGCGTATTCTCGAATGTGTAAAAAAATGCTTAATATTAGGTGTTTTATCGATTTCAGCTCTGGGACTACGTTCAAGATTTTCCTACTTTACTTCGGCACTTTGTACGTGAATGCTTTACTGTCAATGGCATGATAGCACTGTTTAGAGTTAAAATTGTAGTTTGTGTAGTGATTGCTATGATTTATGTACTATCACCTTTCGACATAATTCCGGAGGCAGTCTTTGGTATACTTGGGCTATTGGATGATTTACTAATTATCGTTGTAATTCTGATTTATGTGACTATGATCTACCGCAACATAATAGCTAACCGTTAAATGTAGAAATACCTCACTTTATCATTTTGTATTGGTTAATGAATAATGAAATTTTGCTTAAAGTCTGTTTAAGACTTATCTGACTGTAATATCTATTATCAACACTTGTTGTACTGTATATTACATATTGTAGGTCCTGTTTTTGTAATGACTACAAACTGAATTAATAGATTTTCTACGAATTTGGATAATGCACAGAAATTATTCAGTACATATTTACTACTACACTGTCAAGTTAGTTCGGTTTTTCAAGTTTCATATGCTTATGTAAAATAATTATAACTGCTGTATTTAATCGTACAGTATCAGCTCTTCAATGTAAAAATTGTAAGATATTCAGTACGATACATTCTGTATCATGCAATGTAAGTCAAACTATTTAAAATAATAAAGTTCGGTTATAATAAACTGTTGACATACCGGCGTGATTATGGACTTAAATAAGATTAATTTCAAATTTTGCACATCGAAATAGATTTGTTTTATTATGATATACTGTGCAAATGGATAACAATAAAATATGGGCATCTGCGAAGTACCTTAGCAGTAGTTTGGGTATAGTACGTATGATAATTTATAAAAGCAACATAATAAGCAGTAATCGACCGAAGGTTGATCGTCATAGTTATCGAGTGCTTCGGTCGAATGATTAATTATATATAATTATACAATTAATAAATATTGAGGAATCGACGGATAGCTTTGAGCAGGAATGTTTCTGAATAACTTATTTATTAAGTAGTACTGTATACGCCAAATGGAATAAAAAATATTGGTTAAACTAACTAAAATCTTATCCGAGTGTTGTATACCGTACGTATATGCAATCAACAGAACATTTTGTAATCTTACTATTCATGCTTGTTATCATTGACGAGAGTAAAGAGGAACGTATGTAGTTTTATATCAATATTTTAGAATATAATTGAATGCCTCCGAACTTTAATAATTATAATTATAATCCACACAATTTTATTTGCTGACTCCATTAGTATAAATAATCTCCTTTAGCTTACAAATTTCGAATATTTAATAACGTACATGTACTGTATGCGGCTACAGCCTTTCAGCATGACTGTACAGTTTTTCCACACATTGCTAAATCGATCGTACGAAACTACCAGTCATTGCATTATGGTGGTTTACGCAAAATAAAGTGATGGTGCATAAAGTGCACACTTATTGGCTGATAGCAGAATCAGTTTTAACTAATAGAGTAGTACTATGATGATATTTCAATTTGATAAGAGATTTTGCCATCAATTATAAGACCGTAAGTCATGGATGGTATCGTGCTTTTCCAGTTTCTTAGGCCATGATACGCATACGGAACCCATTTTATATGGAAATTACGAAACTTAATTTGTATATTATTATTATAGAAAGTACATCATAAAGCAGCAAATATCAATTTTGGAATTTACTATATACAAAGGTTGCTATAATTTTAAACTTCATAATATCTACATTCTAGTGAATTTACTCAAATAGCAAAATCTGAAATTGAGCCAAATATAGAATTACAAATTCTGGCTGGTAATAATTATATTAACGATTTCGAAGTATCCATTGGAATCCGGATTCGACTTACATATAATTACTCTACTATACTAGTTGTAACCAACAAATTTTACGTGATATAGTCATTACTACTGTATTTCCCACGCCTTCCTTTTGTTCTCTTTCCTAACAAATCCGGTAAACTTTCGTCCATATGCGTTGGTTGAGTAGAATCCGACTACAAATATATTCAAAGGTTGAAGAGTCTTAGGTTAGATACCGAATAATTGACATGTGGTATTATGAATTACATGTTCGGTATAGCGTAGGATAATACTGTGACTGAATATTTCATGTTGTTATAGTTCATCGTATACTAACGATCTTTAAACTAATCTTCTTTGGTATATCATCTTCATTGGAATAAAATTCGGATCGTTGCAGCGTAATAACGGAGCCATTATCAAAAAGTATCTGCGGAAACAGTACGTAAATGCTACCATTAAACATTGGAAAATACGACGTAAATAAAAATGATAATGAAAATACAACTAAACAAAAATTTTTATATCTGGAATGCAATATCGTCAATCCGATCTAACTCGCACTTTGCGATTCCATGCTTTTGTTATTACCTGATACAGCTTTTCTTCCCTTATTCCAACCACTGTTGCAGAATATGAAATACCATCGCTCCACATCACGGAAATGTTATCACCAACGAGTGGTATTACGTCATCTTTAGAGTTATAATTCTAAGATAGCCGCATATCTTTAGTACAGATAACGTGCAAATATTGGTGAGAGTACATTATTACCTCTATATCCTCGATCAATACATCAGGACTGAATGATCCATCTGTAAATGTCACTTCGAATAGATTCCTTATTGCTATGTCTTGAACAATGCTGGAATAAAATCTGTAATAACCAAATACATTTCAGATAGCACAAATACAGTATATTATAATATGTTCTTATTATTCACGTTTATATCATAAAGATTTCATATATTTGACCTGCCATTTTTGTACTTAGCAATGACGTGTTCTCCACTACTAATTTCACTCCAGTTTGAGTCAATAGTCTAATTTGAAATTGTAGGATAAATTGTTTAAGGCTGTCTGTTACAGTAAGCGCTTGGAATTAATTTCATTTACTACATTTTTATACAAATTCGACTGCATAATCAATTAATCAATCAATATACTATTTAACATATAATTAAACTGAATCAAATGTAAATGACACCAATAAATACATTTATAATTTTTATAAAACAACTCGAAGTCATATGTGCATACAATACTGTTATTACCGTACCTTAGGCTTTGGATGCATTCCACAAGAAGCTAGCAGTTGATTTTCTACTTGATTTACGGTTGCTTTATCAGAGCAAATAATACATGTAACGTGGAATGACCTTGGACACTTTCCAACAGAACATTGTATACATGGTCTTCTTTTACGCTTTAAGTCTTTGTTTCGCTGTAGTTTTCGGCAATATGTGCATTTCTAATACAAAAACGGTAACTATGCTTAATTATAATTACTAATGCAAATTAATTATTAGTTTCTGCTTAAGCCTGTCGTAAGTATTACCAATAGCCAGCGAGTGGGAGGAATTGCAGTTATATCAATTTCACTTCTTCGTAATGGATTTCTAAAAGCTACTTCGGGTATGGCAATCGCACAGATAACGTGTACCCATCTAGGTCGGAAAGTACAGTTTTATTATAGGCTACAAGCTAAGCATTGTAATCATAATTTATTTGACACATGCCTGTCGTTTGTAGTTCGTTTCAGGGCACCCCCTCTAAAGTAACATAGTTCGCATTCCTATAATAAAATATTCTATATTTGAGAATAATTTTCGAATTACGTTTTTGCTAGCTCATCTTCTATAATTAATTACACCGCAAAATTAATACTTATGCTAAAGGGTAGTACTGAATAAAGAATATCGTATGTATGCAATTGATACTACGGTCCTCTAAGCTAAACTATCGTTTATGCAGATTTTTGTTTACAGCATTCATAGAATTGGAGCGACAGCGTTCGCAAAGCCAGCCTGTCCCTATGTTGTCATCGCCTATACCGTAACAGACTACGAAATGATATCGTAAGACGATTTAGATCGAAATAGGCTAGTCACATACATATAAGAAGCTATTGCAGTATTGTCTGAATACAGCTATACATACATTCATGCACCAATATTTGACATGAATTGCAACGACGCAACACTCCAGTTTCTAACGAATCCGTTAGTGAAGTTTCGTCAGAATTTTTTTCGTTACATCCAAAGTTACAGTTGCGTGTTAGAATAGGGGCCTCAGATTGATCCATTGTTGCGTGCGTTCCAAGAACATCTCTGGACACCTAAAGTACATACATTGTTATTAAAAATATGCAGTCTAAAGGAGTTATTGCAATTATTAATTATTATTACTTCTCACTTGCAAAGAAGTAAAGAATAATAACGCTATTTTTAAAATTACTTTGTTATTTGCAAACAACTGGCAAATACAGCAGTAAGGTTGAATGAAACTAATTCTTCTGTTATATCGTCTTTCATTTTCAAAATCATATTTCCTAGACTGTTGCCATAAGGTAGTATCATCTAATAGATTTTCATGTTCGCTAGCGGTTGTATCTAAATTAATTATCATAAATTGAGGTATCAGGCATCATCATATTAACATTACCTTTATTGAGTAATATACTGTAGAAGTATTATCATTTGTTGAATATAAATAATTTAATTGGAATAACGACACTGGTTACTTCAATTTCTAACCTTGCAGCTGTAACCTATTTGATGAATTTTCAACTTCAATTTTCAACTCATCATTACTTTTCAGTTCGCTTGGATTAGAAACTTCTTCAGAAGAACTGTTCGCTTTTGAGGATAGGCTAACCATTTTACTTGAAATAGTATTCGAAGATTTAGTCTTTCTTTTCCTGCTGCCGGAAATAGAAATAATCTCAAATTAAAATTGTGCACTCCTTTAAATCTATTTGCGACTTTCGATGCTATTTTCATTCGTAAAAATATAGACTAATATGCTATAGTAGAAACAATTACCTTGTGATTTTCCTGATATTTAAAGATTCTTTTGGTGAAAACTGACTTTCTTGTTGGGCCAAGAGATTTTTCCATTGTTCAGGCTGTGAGAAATAGAACAAATAGACTACCGTTACTACTCAAATAATTGTGTTTAGCGACAGTAGCGAACAATATAAGCACTGTTGCTGAAAATACTTGAAATAACTTGATAAAAACATCCATGTTAATTCGGACGTTATCGGGTCGGCAGCGACACTAATATTACAGGCAAAGATAAAAGTATTATATATTAATCAGCGATGACAAAATATATATAAATCCTTGCTAGCTAGTATTGATTATATTAGCTATGCATCATATAAAACAAAGTCAGCCGTGACATACTGCGTTTTACCTGGGTTGCGACTTTACCATAATCAATCCATCGTTCCGTAGCAAAATTAGTTGATTCCGCACAATTGTAGCCGTGATTAAACCCGGCATGGTATGCGTATGGAAATGTGATCATAAATTCGCCCTGTTCTTGAGTAATCTATGCAATCGATATAGTCTAAAATTACTAATCGTAATCTAACCCACGATCAGTCTGGGTAACAAAAGGATTACCTTATGGTAGGGAATTGCAAACTGTTTTAGAACTTTTGGAGATAAAATTAAGGACTTATGCCGAAAATAAGCTTGGCACTCGCGAAATTGATTTGGAAATAACCCTAAAAGTGATCAGTTATTCTGTCTTACACAGCGTTAATTGCATCTAAATTTAAGACGTTCAGTTAGATTTACCTGAGGCTAGGCGTTCTAATCGTTTTCCTTGCTGAGGTGGAATACAGTACCTACAAACGTTTAGTCATGACAAATCGAAATTTATGTTAAGAATCCTTGGCATGCAAATATAGCTAATCTCATGCAGCAATAATTAATGATGATTATTTAAGTACAAAATTTCTGATATCTATCGAGCTGAATCTTACCAGGTTTTGGGCTGCCCATAGTGCAAATAATTTATACTATATAAGTCCATGTCTTCCGTATGCCAAGCAAATGTAGTTTTCCACATTCCAAAATATAAATATGCAGTATTTACACCGGGAATTTTGACGTCACATTCTTTCTCAACAATATCTAGAACAGAATTTAGGTGATTTATGTTCCAGTCCTTGATATCGGGATCATAGAGACTTCCTGAGACATCAGCTCCATATATTGGTGAATGGAAGGTAATGTTCTTCCAATACTTTCTCTCCAAATCATTGTAATCTGTCGATTTTGGAGGCTTATATCTAATTTGATCGCAAGTTGAATGGTAATAAATAGAATTGAGAGACTTAAAAAGAATGGACTACATGATCAAATATTTGATAGTAATACCTGTCACTGATAGCCATCTTTTCGAAATTTTTTAACGAGACAGTCTTTTTCTGAATGTTGATTTGTTCATACATTCCTTATAATATAATAAGTTATTGTTGTAATATTAGTCCGTATTGTTGTAACAGCGATTTAAGTAAATAAAGATTCTAAAATGTCGACTATATTCTGTAGCACATATATATATATATAGCTTGATAAAGTGTATTATATTGAACGGTACTCAGACGATCACATTAATCACGGTCGGTACAGATAGTTCGTTTGGGACTACTAATCGAGGAGTACTAATTCAATTGTATTTAATGTGGGCTATGTAGGATTTTGTACAATTCAGAATAAATAAGATTTAGATTTCCCTACGTTACAGTAGCATAAAACTATAAATATCAACCTAAGATTTTGTAAGATTTCTATGCTAGTAAATGAATTAATTAATGCAATTTTAAATGTTAATCAGTAGTATTATGGACTACTAATACGAGAATTTACGTATATACCGTTTTTTCCAAGGATTGTTTGCATAATTGGGGCTGTAATAGTTAATTCGATGTCATCATAGTTACTTCTAGCTTTCCACGACGAAGGTGGTATTACCTAAAATTATAAAACGTGCATTAATTATTATCCTGTAGGATCTAAATGAATTTACTCAAAATTAAGAATTCGAGTGTGTGCTAGATTCTTCGTTTGTACATAAATGAATTCTCTTTAATAAAGAAATTAGCAACCCAACACATTGATCAAGTCTAAAAAAAATGACAGGTTATACTTATGGCGTTACTGTTAATTAATTAATTCTACGAATCTGTAATGAAGTAAGTAAATGCAAGCATAGTCATACTGGCATTGAATTGTCTGTAACTTTAATCGTTCAGTTGTCGTCGTACGGTACGTTAATACGAAAGAGCTTGCTTTAAATTTATACTTTTGTACTTGTTACTTCTTAAAATATCGAAAGAATCAATTAGGCGCACGTTCTTATACTGTATATTTGATAGTTATACCTTAGCAAGGCCAATCTTATGAGCTCCACATTCTTCAATGAATTTTACATACTGATTGAAGTTTTTAAACTCCTCTTCTGTAGGTCGGAAAACCATGATATCACTTTTCGTTAGCATACTATCGGCAGACATTGCGGTAACCTAACTACGTTGATTTAGTGAAGAAATACCGATAGATAATTCGTTGTTAGCGTGCTGAATGATAAAGAGCGATTGTTTTGTCACTGCAAAACGTTAGCAGCTTCATAACAGTCTTCAGGTTATAGTTATAGTAAATAAGTTAATTGTTCATGATTGAATCTATAGTATCGTAATTAAAATTTGAATCATAAATTTTCTTTCTGTTTGGCTGTGCTAATTAGGTAACAAGTTCTACAGTGAAATTTTGAAAGGATTGGTTGACAGCAACCAAATTGTATTGAAATTTTCTTTTCTATAAAATTTAGCACGAAGTGGCATGGATCTGCAGATTGATTTAATTTAGCAGCCATGCACGACTGTCATTGGAAGATATTTAAATGGACTTGGATAGCTGCTTGAGGTCATGCATACTTAATACAGTAGACTTTGTGAGTGAATCACAGTGCTGTATCGTAACGAGTAGTTAAGGATGGCATAGGATTCATTAACCCTTCCAGAGGCTATGTTATAGAGCATGTTCTACTGTAGTTTCTCATAGAAAAGTAAAATAAAAGTTGTTATAATAAAATTCTTGCATGAAATATAAAGGGAATGCCAAGTACCTACGAGTAATTTCTATTACTAGTTAGTCAGCAATGTATTTATTCTAATTTGTTCAACAGTATTCTACGAATTAGTTTTGAAGTGGATGGATAAATTGCAGTTTTGTTCACATGTATTGTATTGTATAAAGTTTCTTAGACTGTAACTACTGGTTATGGGTTTATTGATATCATCAGCCTTTGATAAATTTTAATGTCTCCATTACACGCCTTTTACGCTGTATGGATCAGATAAATACAGCAGTCTAAATAAGATTGGTAAATGTTCAGCCTACTGATTAATTAATAACAGCATTTCATAGACAGAGTCATTCCACTTGACCATATGGGTCACCGGTATCCAAATATTTTTAGCATTCGCCATTCTCGTATTATAGCATAAGATATTGCAAAATAGATTCTTGATGTACCTCTACTCTCGAGCAGTCGTGAATCATTCGTTCTTATTTATACAGAAAATGTTTAATAGAGCTGATTACTCTTTGTCATAATGAGTACTTGACTACTTGCAGTTTCACGCCATGTTCACGCTTGCTGTAGATTCACATTGCAAGTTGCAATACTTGAAAGATGTTTCATAGTATCAGAACTAGATGCATAATTATAATCACTGTACATTTTTTAGTACTGTACGGTGAGGGTCATTGAAAATAGAATGGTAGATGACACTTATATTGAACGCAGTTGTTTATTCCAGCGTATGGGTGTTATTATGTAATGCAGCGTTGATGAGGATATGGTACTTGTACTCAAATTATATTAAATGCATTTTCCAAATTACGAATTATTAGGAGTGCGAAGGTAAATATCAAACGTGTGTTAGCTGAACTGTATACGCTTATATACTATACTGTATATACTATATATATGATATATAGTACTGCATACAGTACTGTACAGTACTGTACACAGTATAGTATATACTATATAAACATGGCTTTAGAACGGTGCAAAGAGTTGGTGTCAGGGCATCAGTCAATGCTTGATTTTTTCCAATCATAAGTTGATTCATAACATAATATAATTTCCAAATACTGCAAAAGGTCCCAATTTACAGTATTTCAGTGCAAATTAATTTCAACTAGATAGTAAACAATAAGCTGTAATAGGTCGTTAGATTACATTTTCGTACCCTACCTTTAGCTAGACTCTTCGATGCACGATATACAGATACAGTTTAAGTAAAGCGTACTCTTTAGCTAGCTAGTATGCCAATAATGAAGTGGTAAAAAAGGAATCCTGCATTTGCCGTATCCAATGGCAGTTGGGGCTTGCTCGTTAACGGAAATCTTGATCTAGAAAACGAGTTTCAACTAATAACATAAACCGAGCTTAACGGTCTTCCAATCCTCTATTACACGTCTTCTCCGATACTGTACCTTTAAGGTAATATGATACCTGTCCAGTTTTGAATCATTTTTAACATTGTACAGTATAGTTTGCATTACGGTGTGTACAGTATGTCCATACAGTATACGGTACAGTACAGTACAGTCTTATACTGTACTGTCTAGTACAGTACACTACGTACTGTACTGTACTGTACTGTACTGTACGTACGTCTTTCTCCTGTACAGAATCTGTACTGTACAGTACAGTATAAAGTAGCGGAAAGTTTTCTCTACCTGACTGTCCGTTTACTGTACTGTACAGTGTACAGTCTGTACAGTCTGTACTGTACAAGCGTACACTTACAGTACTCGTACTCTTGCTTAACATACAGTAGCTACACCGTTTGTCTACTGGTTTGTCGGAATCGGCTGACGAAAGAACACGCAGTTTGTACTGTGCAGTACAGTGTACTGTACTGTACTGTACAGAACATTCTACGATACTTCGCGTACTGTGTACTGTATGTACAGTACAGTACAGTACGTGATTCTGTGAAGTTAACTGTTTAATAAGGCAGTACAGTACAGAACACGGTAGTATTTTCCATACTCAGTATTGTACTGTACACTGTGGACGGTGAATTTTTCCATTTTTTTGTACAGTACTTGCAAATAAATGTACTGTATAAAAAAATTTTTGTTTTTTACAAATAAATTTTATACCTAATGAAAGAGAATGAGTTGATTGAACAATTCTTGCATAGACAGTTGGGGTAAAGTTTAGTGAATGTGTCCGTGAAGTTAACATACTGTAGATACCCTGGATTGTGCTATTACATTTGCTATAAAGTACAGTACTGTACACTGTACACTGTACACTGTACACTGTACAGTACAGTACTATGAACTTGCAACTCTACAGTACTTGCAAGTCGCAATTGTGACGTCATTTGGTGTATCTAGGGAATGTCTTCCAATTCGATGTTCAGTGTTTGGTTTCGAAGCGATCTAATTTAAGGTTAACGTATACTGCAAGTGTATGTATACTTGTATAGTATTTTTCAAATAAATTACAGCTGATAGAGGAAGCATGAATGCGTAAGCCCAACACATAAATTGCTGCCATTATACAAGTACAGTTAATTAGCAGGGTTCATCTGGGTTTTCACTCTTATGTGATTATATCATTAGGACTTATTGGACTCAGTAGTCAATCATATCATTAAATGATATTTCTATACTCATCTGATATAACAAGGTAGGGCGAAAATCTTTTTTGATCATACTCATAATTATACGTACACATGATTTGTAGCACAGTATGTGATGTGCTACTTAATGAATTATATTATATATGATTATGTATTTATTTGTTATACTTAATATAAGAGTAATGGTCATTCATTTTATTTATTTATTTCAATTATAATTATCATAACGTACGATTAGCTAGCAGTTAAGGCGAAATATTGTGCTTCATTGACCATTATCGTATGCAATAATAATTGTTATTGATTTTGAAAGAAGACAATATATAATTTATTTGCAAGATTTGATACACGTAGTAAAACAGTGTACTATACGCGTATCAAGGCGTTATACACATTAGGAACGTAAGCAAAAAAATTATCTAGAAACGGTCAACTATTAAGGTTAATATTCTTAACTGTAAGTTTAATCTTAATTCTTATTACAGTACAGTATACGAGTAGACGCGTATAACAGTTGGAAGCACAAAGCTGAAGTTTACAATTTCATCGTGCCAAGTTATTAACGATTGTTTTAGAAAAAAAATCGAATTCCTTCAAATGCAATAAATTAAGTTACAATAGGAAATCGAGGCTTGATTCTCAGCTACTGCAAATAATTAATTGATATGTTACTTTATTGCAAATCTTAGATTTAAGTTATATATAGTTGTCGCATGATTACAATCCATCAAGGTTTGAATCTCAGCTGTGTTCTTTTCATTAGATTATCCATGTCTGGTTAGCAGTGTCACACATTTTACTGTAGTTACTTCCTCAATACGTATCCATTTACACTTACATTATAAGTAACTTCACGCTTTTTCTCCTAATACACTTATGCAATACAGTTGCTAGGTATGTTAACATTATTAAAGAGGTAATAGACTATTCTATCTGGATAATTTTAGAAATATTACAAATGTTGCAGCTGTGCAATATCATTAAAATTGCAAGCAGTGCAACATGCTCAAATTTATAGATTGCATATTTATGCTTAGAGTTGATAGTAATTCCGTGAAGCAAACGACATTACCGCATTACTGTTCGTATGTTACTTGAAACCTACAGGTGCTAATTCCATTTTTCTGGTATCCTTCCCGTAAAATAAATGATCATACCTTTTAAGATTCATGGACTTTTTGACTGGTTTTAATTAATTATATTAATTATGACAGATGGGTACAGGGGCTTCCACGCAGGCTAATTTAATGATTAGCCCTCGAGAGGAACTAGCGAGAAAGACAGCTCAAAAAATCGGGGATGAGAAGGTATAATGTTTACAACGTTAGGATTATTCTATTCTTGTTTATACATAGCGTAATAACAGGCGATATTTATATACAGCGTGATTTGAGACTATACGTACATGTAATAGAAATCTATACCATGAGGTTTTAAAAATCTGATCATTGTATTGATTTATTACCGCTATCAGATTTTATAATTTTTCTATAGTTTTTAACATTATGATGACTCAACTTGATAGAACACTCGTATTTTTTATCTGATGACTACTGTATTCTTTTCTACTACAACAGCCAGCACTGGATTCTCATCCTATAGTCGATTTGACTCATGGTACTGTAAGATATAGATCGAAAGAAAATGCGGCTATTTCTTCAGCCGACGATCATGGTAAAGTTAAAACAGGGTATTTCTATCACGCAAATTTAGAAGGCTATGAAAGAGGTTAATAGTTATGAAGTCAATCAGCTTATTTTATTTCATGTCGTAAAATTTCGCTGGTATTAATGGATGTTAATACTTCTATAGGAAAAGCTTTGCCTGCGCAACATAACTTTAAACTGCATTACGTCACTAAAGGACCTGCTACAGACGGAAATAAACAATTACATTATGTATATGGAATTGGTTTCAATGCAAAAGATTCTGGAATAAGAAAGCAACCTTATAAGCCGCAAGGGAAGGGATACAATTGGCCAAAGTCGTTCCGTGATCCAAATTGCCTATACTATCAGTTACAGTTTGCGGAACAAGAAGGTACGCTAACAATTTCAGCTTTTAATTGCTAGTTTCAATCAGTTATTACGAAGCCAACATTGATACCATAAGAAAATGCGATGGATACAAGAGCATTACAATCCGAGATTTTATTATTACTTTCGCGTTTATGGTCTACTTATATTGCCGGTTGTAGCTTTGTATTGTTACGCATTAAGGGGGTTGTCAACTACTTTTCGGATAGTAACATGAAGCCCTCTTTTAGTGCGATCAAATAAATTGGTTAATAATCTATAATTAATTTGTAGTGAATGACCGTTTTCAGGACAGTATTCGTATACTATATTATTTGGCTCATGCTGTAGTAATATGACAGCCAGTCATATTCATACATTATTATGGTGGTCAAGCATCAGATAATTAGAAAAATGAATCATTCGTATTATCTACCTCAGCGTATTACACTATCTGTGCAGAAACTATCACTAGATAAATTATTTACTGAAGAGTAGTAAATCAGTCTTGTTGCTGTAATAATATTATAAAGGTGAAGCTGAATTCAATGACAGTGATAATGAAGATATTGAAGATATAAAGTCTGTGAATGTCGATTCAACAGAGACTCTCATTCCTGAAATAAAGTAAGATATTTGTAATAATAACCTAGGGATTTGTCGTAGTACGGAGTGTAAATGCAGTATGCTGTATTTTGTAGCATATTCGCTAACGAGTTTTTGAGATTGTAAGGCTTTACACGTAAACATGATTCTGTTATATTTTAGAATCACTGTAAGAGACACTGACACCGTTCAGGATTTAAAGAAACGTGTCGCGCTAAGGATATTTAAGCCTATAAATCAGCTGCATGTTCTACATGATAGCCTCGTTTTAAGGTTAATATCAGTAATCAATCATGATGACTGGTTAGGATTTCAGCTAGTAATATTTGAAAATTTCACGGAGGAAATATATATTTGATTTAATGAATTAGAATACTACCTACTGTTATATAAAAGCTAGTAACACTTTACATTATGCAAGAATGATTTATTTAATTAAACAGTACTTGTAATTACTATTAGTGACTAAGTGCTATCTCTAAACCTACATGCTTATTTTCTCATCCCTATAAAGCAACGATAAGGTTATTGGCAGCCTGAGAAAAGACGAACACGGAAAGTGGGAGAAGTTTACTGTTATTTTGAAGTTGACATAATTGTAAAGGCGCCGTATATCGATAACCATATAATAAAGCTGTAGTTTAAAATTTTTGTCAAGATAATGTTGGTAAACTTATAGTTTAAGTTGTTATAAGTCAGGATTACACAATATGCTAGTTGTAGAAATTACTCTTTTTGAGGATAATAATTAACGCTCGTGGTAAGTGCAAAGGCTTTATAGTCGGATGCTCATACGTACCCGTGCAATAAAAAGTGTAGCTATTTTTACTAGATATGCCTAGCGCTGATCGATTAAACCAAACAATTCTTATTGTAAGATGCTCAAGAAACGAAGGACATCATTACTAGTTAATGATGCAATATATTTTAATTAATCCAAGTTTCACTATAATTCATAATTATTTTCATTTTAATACCTTAGAACCAAACTCTTTAAATTGAAACATCAGGCTTCATCTCGATGTAATAGACATACGTATGTTTGAATAAATTTTCAAATCATTTTACAACCATGTCATATTTCGGTGCTCCGCTTCTGTAGTTCTTAATAATTAATATAACTGATGTAAATTTTGACAGAGTAAGTATATAGTAAGATATGACCTTCAATTGTGTTAAAAGTCTTTAGAGATAATATTATTTTGAAGTACATAATCGCGTTTGTTAGTCCACAACTGGGATACTACTACTATTCTGCTGAGAGAATACGAAAGCCTACTGTCACTGTTAATGAATGCTACAATATTGTGCAGTACTGATATTCCAATATGAGCGCCTTTGTCAGAATTTTAATAAATTTAGCCACATTACTGCCGATGTAAAATTTAAAACACTTGTAAACTATTGGTTCATAATATTTGGCAAATACTGTATTGGCTGATAGGAATTTGCAGATTCAGCATTGGTATGATTCATAGTATCGTTTTATTCGCTGTATTTACTCTACCATGCATTCGCATTCTTCGATACATGATAATGTAGCCTATAGTACGAGATTTTTACAGTAAGAAACAAGGCATAAATTTTCATCCAGTAGTTTCGCTGTCGTGGGCCAAGTTTGATTAATTGCCTCAAGAAGACACTTTGCTTGATTGCGTAAAATCTGATTGTCGGTAATTGTCTTCATATGAACCTACAATTATCGGATAGTAAGTCATAAATCAATCAAAAAGTTATTATATCTTCTTCTCTAATTACAGGAATCATGCAAGATTTCTGAATCCTCCGTCTACCTGTAAGAATAGCGACAAATATGACTGCACGATTTCGTAATCATTTCCAGTTTTAAGTAGGTCTTCACAAAGTAACATAAAGCTTCCGAGTAAGTCATGGCTTCCTCCAGTATCCGGTCCTAACATGCGGATTTCAAAGTCTATAGCTGATGGTCCCAGAGATTTCATGATGCTAATACCATCAGAACCTAATCTCAATGTTTATAATTTAAGGGTGGAGATGCTTCGTTAAATATGTAACTATACTCTTTACATAAGTAGTGTGTTTACTAAGTTGTCACATACTCTTTCGAATCTTCGGATATAGAGTTAAAGTCTCTTGCAAACTGGAGCGTGACGTTACAACAGCATTAATTACTCCACGCAGATTCGTTTTCTAGGTGATAATCATGGCATATGTTAATTATTGGCCATAACAATAAGCAATGCTTCTTTCTTTTCTATACATTTATTCAGAAATGATTACCATCTTGAAAATATTACTGATACCTCAGATTCTGACTTGGTAGGATCTGTCTTGGGGCTTTTACTGTGACGTAGAAAAAAAGGCACTGGCTTCACTGTTACATCCTGTTCCTTCGGCTTATTACGTTGCTACAAGTTTGATATTGGATGAAATATATGTAAAGAGGTGAAATGGCACATTTTGCAAATTAGATCCTTACACGAATGACTTCCAGGTTTGTTATGTTTCTCCAATGTGTATGAGGCAATTGGGATAACGTGATGAGGTTACTAGGCTCATTATTATGTCTAGCGCCGACATGCTTAATCTGATGGTCAGTATTGTCGATGATCACAGTTTTTTCTGAAATATAAGATTGCAAGCTTTGTAGTGAAGCATGATCTCCAAAATATTCAAGTTTTCTTGGGTTTATTTCTATCGATAATGTTTACATTTATTATTTTTAATTGGAAAATAGACCATTAACGGAATCAGAAGGGATGTTTTACTAATGCCGCTAAAGGTCATCTATCTCGATTACTACAAATTCTTTTACAGCAGATACTGTATCCAGTAGGATTGAAAGGTGAAGTTAGATACATTGCGCCAATAAGTTTTAGCTGATTAAGCTAGCTTTACCTTTCAGCTCCATAGATGTCGGCGATATCGAGAGA
This sequence comes from Trichoplax adhaerens, assembly GCF_000150275.1. Taxonomy (NCBI): domain Eukaryota; kingdom Metazoa; phylum Placozoa; class Uniplacotomia; order Trichoplacea; family Trichoplacidae; genus Trichoplax; species Trichoplax adhaerens. The sequence goes on along the minus strand of NW_002060949.1, from coordinate 463,470 downwards.
AACGGTACTGAAGAATAAATAATTTTACTTGACCTACGCCAATTGCAATATAAATACATAAAAAATTTAATAGGTGTGCATCATAAATTTATCAAGATTTTAGTGTGCAGAACCCACCAAAGATGCAATCCGACACTGTCTGCAAGTGTTATAACCAAATATTCTCCAGTAGAAGAAAAACAGAGACTTGTCACTGGTGATTCTAGCTGAAATGTGTCGATTAGCCTATAGTATAAAACCAGGTGAGGTTGATAAAAGGGAATAATTTGAATTTCCTCATAAGGTATCAAAAATTCTTTGTTAATGTACAACAATTGCGCTTGAAGATGAGTGGTACCTTGCCGATGGTATATCCCATGTTCTAATTGATCCGTCTACCGAAGATGTCGTTAACCATCGAGAGTCAAAACTTAGCGCCTTGATAAGGGTTAAAGAATAAACGAAAAATTAAGTTTTATATACTGTATTTTGATAACTTGTGGTTCAATGGCATAGCTACCAAATCTGTTATGCAGTTTTCATGTCCAGAAAAGGATCTGATGATTCTCATCATGTCGATATCAACAACGTAGCAGGTAAAATCTTCACATGCGATTGCGACAAGGCAGCTAATTGTAAATATAAATAGCTCCTGTTAATGAATGACCGTTACCATAGTGTAGATACGTACAGAATGACAAGTGCTTTTCAGATTCTGAAATACTACCTCTCTTTGTGTATCGTTCCAAGACTTACAGGGGTGTTAAATGTGACTAAACTAACTTGGGTACGGCTGTGTAAATTCCAACACTATACTCGTACAGTCAAGAATAGAGAATTAATTATTGTGTTTGTTAGGAATATTCTATATAGTTATTTATCAACAGCGTGTTATAAATAACAATGGTGCACTTTAGTACTATGTAAAAAGCTTTAATAAAAGAATCTAAGTGAACCTGTAGTATTTTATCAGAGCCACCAGTTATTAAATGACGATTACAGGCATCATTAAGAATGCATTGCACGGAATCTGCATGAGCTTTAAAATGAAGATTACCATTAGCTTAATCTAAGAATGGTGTAGGTTTCTAGAGTGCTGGCATATTCGTATTACTATTACGTAAGTAATTATCTATACCTTTCGGATTTCCGTAAGAGCCTCTGTATTGGCCCGATTGTATATTAAATTTATTTACATAGCCAGTAGATAGTCCTACAATAGCGAAATTTCCACAACTCGTGATGGTTACAGCGGTAGCAGTTGTTAGACCATTGTTTTCCAGTTGATCCGATGGTGGTCGTAACCTGTGCTTGCCAATACTTTTGTTACGAAAGCTCCACATAAGAGCTGCAGCTCTACCGAGGTGACATGATACGATACTATCCCACTCTTTTTCTCTAGCAGAATCTGGTTAGAGTAGACTGTGAGTAAATATCCTGTAGTAATGTACTCTTGTACTAATATTTTAAGATATTAAGTAAATTATGATTACCTGACGCGAAGGCCGTTATTTGTGGTATGTTGGCATTTCTAACTTCAATCCTTTTTTCATTGCCGTATCCTTTTGAAATTATTTCAATAGAACGTTATGTAGTTAATACAAAACAATTAAATATTATTTCGTTGCTTCAGTTATTAAAGTAATGAAAGATTACTTTGTTAACACTAAAATCAGATGCAATGGCGAACCTTTCGATAATTCGTGAGCGTAGGCATCATTAACAACGGAAGAAATTCTTAGAGAACCAGTTGCATCTATGGATTGGTTAGATATCAAAAGCCGATAACATAGTAAAAACTTTAACTTTATAAAATACCTGAGCTTATAATTAATTGACTGGAATTGCCGTAAAATCGCGCTCTATTAGGTGGTCTACAATGTCCCGAACGACATATTAACATCCTAGCGCTTTCATCGGATTTGTCAAAGACCCATACCTAGAAGTGAATTTAGTTATCTCAGCTACTGTATAAACGAAGAAATTTTGTCCTATGAGTGTAAACTTCTTTAATTCTATCGCATACTTTGAGTGTGTTATCAGAACCACCGGAAATAAGTAAAGGCTGAGCTGCTACGAAATCTACCTTACAAAGTCCTCCATGAGCATTTCGTAAGGTAGATGAAAGCGTTCGTTCATTTAGATTCCAAAACGATACGTATCCAGATGGACTGGAGGTGGCCATAATTGGAACTCCATCTTGATTGGTTAAGAGATTACATTTAAGATAAATCGGAAGTCATTTAGCACTTTTAAGACGGCATGTTTTGTAAAAAAAGTGCAGCGAATGAAAGAGCTTGAAGTGTAATACGTATATCCTCAGTGTGAATTTACCTGTTCTAAATGATATGGAAGTGATTGGGCCCGAATCTTGCTTAAATTTCATTAAAGTTTTGTCTAATTTTAGATTGTGAAGGATGCAGGAACCGTTTGCAAGACCGATAGCTACAGTATCTATAGCTGGAGCCTATTGGGCATTTTAATTATACGCACATAAGTACATTGAACTTTTAGCGCCGAATAACACCGATTATGCCTCCTAAAATTTTATATAATTTTGCAACTAATACAAATTTACCTGTACAGTGGTTAACACAGATGATGACCAGCCACGAAAAGTATACACAAGCTTGCTGATATATGTGTGTATGATTAAAACAACGAAAGGGGTTACAGTTATCAGTACGAAAAAAGTAATTAATCGATCTATGTATTCACAGTCAGTCGTCATTTTAGACTTATAAATTATAATTTTACACGTTCAATGTTAATAAGAGCTCTCTTACTGAGTTTTTATGTTCCATAATTGCAGCATGCCTTGTTGGCAGCCTAGTAAAACTTTGTTTAAGTAGGTATTTGGGTGCATAGCACAAGTGACACGAAATTCTTGATTATTAAACTGAAACTCTGTGTAAAGCTCTAAGTATAAAGCAAACATTCATTAATCGTGAGTAAAGCACTTGACAGTTCCTACTTCCTAATGACAATACATAGCAAAACCTGTTTCAGAGTGGTATAAAATTAACCTGCAGTTTCGATAAACCAAATTTTAACGTTGCTCCTCTCATCAATTGATAATAGAAATTCTCCGAATGTAACAAGGGAATGAATCCTTCCTAAGTGGCCAATAAAGGAATTGCGCTGGCGAAATAGTAAGAACAATCATTAATTGATGAGCATAGAATAGAGATACATTCGATAAAATCTGAACGGCTCGCACAAGTAGAGAATTATGCGAATAAGGAGCTAGCAAAAAAGGTCAGCATGCAATTACTTTTTCTGTGCGATGAAAAGAGAAGATCTCTTTAGAGCAGGCAACAAAAATTAGGTCAGGGTTAACTGTAAGACATTCGATATCGCTAGGAAGCTGCGGTCCTGAAATGAAATACAAGTATTAAAAGTTGTCATTCGACGAGATGGAGGATATGATCGGTTCTGTAGTTATTTATATAAAAAAGATATCAGTAAAATTCCTTCCGCTCCTTTATTACAGCGCTGTACAGTATCTCATTAAGGCTAGTCTACCGTACCTTCAAATAATAGCTTCAGTTTTGAAGACTTCGCAGTTGCAATTAGTTCAAAATAGTAACGAAATAAAAGGTATTATTTTGAAGAATTGTACAATATAGCAGTGTAATGGGTTGATACATAAAAAGTAAAGCTCATTAAAGAATATAGCTGTACGTCGTAAAACTAAAATCTCACATTATATACGTGAAACGTTTTCCCAATCGAGGTAATGACAAAATGTTCACCACCTTTAATTTGAATCGTATAGGGTACATGGTTACAGATACATCCTATAGCTCGATAATATGAATAAAGATTGCTGCAAGTATTGGATAGAGCCATAACAACATATCCAACAGACGCGGCAAATAGATACAACTAACTATCAGAATTGAATGCTGTTAGCTAATAATATGCAGCAGCATCCTGCAGCAGCCTCCTGTGCAGAAAAGGAGCTTGAGTACTTTGCGTATCACTCTTTTTCCTTACAGTGCAAGGGCCTCGAGATCTTGAGGTCCATGTCCATAGGCCCTACAGTATTTTGGAAGTTACCCCTGTTACACTCAGTGTACCGGTGTTGGTAAAGCAAAGTAAACAGCACAGTACCGTAGCCCATGCCATGGTGCTGAACTATAGTGTACAGTAGCGTACTGTACAACTAATTATTCAGTAAAGCGACGGTTTGCGTGTCAGGCTCGTAGGTACAGTCGTAATTTTACACATGGTTTTACTGTACTGTACTGTACTGTACAGTGTACAGTCAGGGACTTCTACAGTAAATACCACGGTAGTCTTTACAAGTCCATACAGTAGTACTGTACAGTACAGTACAGTCCTGGTACGGTACTGTACAGTAAAACCATGTGTAAAATTTCAAAATAAAATACAGTACTGTACGCTACAGAACTGTACTGTACAGTACAAGTACAAGTACAAAATTTATATTTTGATAAAAGTAAAACTATAGTACAGTTCTTTACTGGATTATACTGGGCTTAGTCAGTGCTTGCTGTTCGCCGGTGATAGTTTATGTATATAGATATATATACTGTATACAGTACATATATATATGTAGTTTGTACAAGACCAATCTAGAGCGTTAGCCACGTAACAGTCTTAAAATGGATGTTGCTGCGGAACATCGAACACAGCATAACGATACGGTCAGTAATTTCTAACTTTTGGTAGTGGAACATCTGTGTAATGATGTGAAAGTGGATCATATATATGGAGTATATCATGTATAATCTACGAAAGTTATGCTGTACTTGTACTGTTCGTATAATTTTTCGATTGCTATTTTATTTACGGAAACGTAGGAAGGCTTGCGTCGGAGACTCTCCGATATTTTCGATGGTGTTAATTGGTTGGAAAGGATTGATGTAACTCTAAGTTACTGCTTAGCTCAGGATCTATTGCATGCTACAAAGGAAGTAGCTGTGGATAAAACTTTTAGTGATGATAATGTAGCTAGAATTCATGATGATTTCCAGAGGGAAGCGTCATTGTAAGAAGTTTTATTAGAATTTATGTTATTTAAAGTAGGAATAATTGTGTGGAGACAGTCCCATAGTAGAGTGTAAGTACTGTTATTTATCTGCAGTTATAGGCAAGCTCAGAAAGCTGTGATTGAAGCTCTCCCCAAACTGCATTCGGAAAATGTTATAACAAAGCGTCCAGCTGACTATTTTGCGGAGATGGTAAAGTCTGATATTCATATGCAGAAGGTCTGTTAGTTGTATGATCGTGTAATATATCGTATTCATAAAGGGAAAACCTGATGTAAAATTGGGTAGCTACTGTGCAGTACAGTATGTAGTGTGTAATGTAATCACACGACAGTATACTAAAATCTAAGCTTGCATTTCTCAATTAATTCACTATTTTAATGTAAAAGAGATTTTATCATTTTAAGGTAAATTTAATTTCTCTGAATATACATATTATGGGCTCTTAGATACGCCGTAAGTTATTGGAAAAACAAGAAAATATTAAATCTTTTGAAAAAGCGAAAAGAATCCAGTTCATTAAAAAATTTGGGAAAAAGGTTTGTTTGCATGGCCCTATGCGATATATGGCATACTAAAATATGTAGTATGGATGGACATAGTCGGAGTGCGATTAATTATAACTATAGATGCAGTAGTCTTAAGTGCGTTACTCTTAAATCGCTCATTTAGGTAGAAAAAGAGGTAATATCTAACAGAAAAAATCTCCAATCGGGAAAATCCAATGGGAAACTAAATAAAGGTGATTCTTTTCTTCTATATACGCGCAGTGATACAGTATATGATGTACCTATTATGTACCTATTATGCTTAAAATATTATATTCATAATCATAATATACGGTATTATATCCATATTCTGTTAGGTGCGAATTTAGTTGAGATGAAAACGCAGAAATCGGTAGATAACTACGTAAATAAATCTAGGTACTTTTATTTAAATATAAATATCTTACTTTACAATGGTATTGCACGGCATGTTTGTAAATTAACTGATTGAGGACGTACTGCATACAGGTCTCCGCGTTTGTCAAATAAGGGAAGGAAAGATATGAAATATGGGTATGGTAGAAAGAAAAAGAATATAAAAAAAAATACTAGTGCAAGCGCGAATACGTCATTTTTTGACTCTGGGATTCATGGTAAACCTCGAAAGAAGCGCAGTAGTGTAAGAAAATTACATTGATAGCAGCAAACGACCATATTTAGTGGTAGAAGTTTCTTACAGCTAATTGATTTTTTTATCCTTGTTTGTGTTTTTATATACGTATATGCTTGCATGAAAATCAATCAGGCCGGTAATAAACGTCCGGGCAAGAGAAGAAGATTGCAGAAACGTTAATAGCTATGATTAGAGCCTAGCTGTATAATAGAGCCCCATAAGTATTATACATTTTAACAATAAAATGTGTTCTGGGATCACCTCTGTATCATCTTAATTAATAGGAAGCAAATCCTTTTTAAACAATCAGCCACGGCGTCTACTAGTTTTAATATTTTGCTGCATATAAAATCATGCTGTATATAATGCTAGAAATTTATTTCTTCTGTGCTTGTGGAGTATTAAATGAATGATTCATAGCATGTTCTATGTCCAAGAATTCTTTCTGGTAAAATTAATTTTTCAAGATGTATTATGCAATTTGACTACTGTTTGTACAGTTAGTATTATGAATAGTCTATATAGGACTTTACTTAGGTGATATTGCTTATGGTTACGCTATCATACTAGATGGGATTAGTTTGATTTTGCTTTATGAGAAGGAATGGCTCTTGATTAGTAATCGATTGTTTAGTTAACAGTCGTAATAAAGGAAATAACATTGTGAAGGCAATAAAGCCACAACATACAGTCTATTCAGAAATGGTTACTATTGTTAGTAGTCACTGTTATTCTTACAGCTGCTGCAACCTTGCTACAAACCAGTTTTGCAAAGTTTTTGTATTTGGAGAGAAATCTTTTGCCTGAGCATATACAGCAGGAAATAAGAGGTATTCATAACGGCGTAAGCAACTGTATCAGTGCAAAGCTTGATATTTCATGATTTCAGAATTCTTATTACTTGCCAACGTGCATAATATGAGGTATGCTATGCTTCTGAATATGTACATGAGATTGTGAAGGCAAAAACTAAAACGTAATTTATTTTATTTACGTATTTACGTTATACTATATTTGGTGAGGAACGTAGTTGTGCTCTATAAAATAATTTCGAAGGATACATTACGATGTAGAACAAAAATAGTTACACTCTTATGATAAAAGCTGAATGGTTTGTTATAATTATCAGTGTCATCGCGTAATTATTATCATTGATTTTTACCATATATAATTTAGGATAGATATACTGTAGCTTATTATTCGCAATGCAGTTAAAGAGGTATCCAGATCTATACCGTACATTACAATAGGTGCTTCTTTTCCAACGTTAAAGTAACGTCACCTTGATTACGAGTTGGACAGATGGCTTTGTGGTTGCGCCATGAAGTGCTTGTGAGCTATAATGCTGCTAGCACGTTATCTAATATTTGGTTAGTTAAAATGAATTGCTGACTATGGTACGACAGTGTTAGCTGAAAGGTACTTCGCATAACATACTATTGCAAAGTAAGATCTGAGGAAAGGCACTAAAACGCACATTTAAATTCTTCCCTTTTAATTACAATTTACAATCATGTAACATAGATATACGATAAAAATAAATAAAAAATTAAAAGGTTTTAGTTATGGATTACATGATCCAGTTGCCGATAGCTTTGATGCCAATGAATGCTTCATAAAACCTTACGCCGATTTTAATGCGGATCGCGCTCTTAAATTATTGGCATTTTACGTGCGAATACGAAAGGCATGATTGTAAGTTTGGGAAACATTACTTTAAGCTCTAATAGCATTAAAATTGACTACGTAAAATGTAGTTTTAATCCTGCTTTGTTCTCTTTTCTTTATCTTCCTGACTTGAACCAATCATCAATATGTTATATATAAGTTTCTCAATAGAAGCAAATGGGTTGATAGAATTTTCCATAATCACTGATAGAATTCCGAAAGCTACAAATATTATGGCCGATCCAAGTAAAATTGTTTCTTTCGTGACGTCAATCACTCTTTGAAATTGATAGTGGTAAAGGATGCTAGTTATAACGGCAATCCTTAAATTCCTAATATTATCAATATAAAAAAGGAACCCAAAATTAGTCGGAACAATAAGTTAAAGAAAGCTGTTTAGCAACGATGCAGCAAGGCCGTATAAAAAGTATAATCTGATAATGTCTACAGTACATGTACATGTCTTCAGAAATATAGAATAGACTAGCATATCAATATAGAAATAGATTTTCTATTGTCGAAATCTCCGAAAATAATGTCACTAGTAAAATCACGTAATTCACCCGGTGTGCGCAACTATGCACTCGTATATAGAAAACATAAATATTTGGCGTCGATTTTAATCAGAGATTGTTAACGATGCTACTGTAGACTTCCTACAATGATGGCTTTAGCAATTCATGCTTATAATCTTCGATTTTAAAGGAACCACGTAACATTCTGTGTATGGGACCAAACATAGAGCCTCCACAGCTTTTGCTGGCCGCAGGTAAAACCGTTGCTATGATAGATGATGGGTTTGCAGTATACCCCAACTTTGAGCCAATTAGTACATCCTTAGCAGTTTTCATCATTTTCATTGATGTAATAATGATCTAAGAGTAAAGAATTTATGGTATCTAGCTAATGTCTTATTTAGGTAAAACAAGCGTTCATCCTAGAAGTATTTGAAGAGTTAATGTCACTGGTATAAAAATATGTAAACCATTAACGATATTACTACCTTTACAGGCTTCCAGCTCGCTACTGACATGACTTTATCAGCAGGTCCCCAAAAAAACAAGTACCTGAAAAGTAAAACTATTTTTAGGTCGCAATAAGATTGGATGTGATCCAATTATCTCAGGTAAATTTTGCTTTTACTTAAGTCTTATAAGTTAGCGAAAATACTGCGCAATGAGCAAAGAATATTTCATTTGTTAAGTGTAGTACATTACTAAAAGTGCGAGCTATTGAGTTCATATAAACTACACGTAGGAGTATATTAGCCATAAGAACGGATGTCGTGCTCTTTGCATTATCCCTACTAGTTAAAGCTACGTAGTCCTATAAACCTGTGTAAGTAATATGGCAATAACAATCCTACCCTATCTTATATAACATTTTTTGTCCGCATGTTAACTAATAATATAATGATATTATGTGGCTTAATTAAGTGAGAGGCAAACTAATTATTTTAGAGCAACAGTAATACCATATCAAGAGCGCCATCAGGAGTTTGTCACTACTTTCTAACGGTTGGAAGATACGGTTACCGGTAAAAAAGTTAGCCAAAATTGTACCAGAAACTGTAGTAAAATAGAATGATACAAAGGAAGCCAACGGAAACGTTCGGGTTATCTGCATAATTTCTGTAATTTAATGTAAATTTGGCAATTATTATCGGCATACATACACTACACTAGATCGAAAATAACAATCAATTCATTATAAATTTATGCCTGTTTTATAGCACAGTCCTGTACTCTAAATTTTCTTGAAGCTAATTTAATTAATTAAGCTGACAGATAGCTATAGAATGTTATATATGTTATATATAATCTATGTGTACTGTACAATGTACAGTACTTAGTCCTTTAATATTATTAAGTTAATTGCTATTGTTGTACTAGCTTAAACCGTATACCATACCGTGCGAATAAAATTCCTATATTATGCTATTCTATATTTAATAGTCGATGACTTATGCCGAACCTCAGAGACAGAATAAATCAATACTGGAATCATTTCCAGCTCGTGATACTATATATACAGTATATAAAATATACTTCAAATAATAACCAACGTACGCTATTGTACAATACAGTACATTACAGTAATACAGTTCGGTATTTGACCACAGTATGTGCAAGTAATGCGAGTATTTATACGTCAGTTTAATTAAGCTACATTTGTTTTTCAATTTTATTTATATGGAAACTTTTCAATACACCGTAAGGGATTTTGTCTACGTACGTATGCAGTATATCATTATTTCGCACTCGCCGTAACAATATGTTATACGAAATACGAGTACAGTATAATACTAAATTGGTGGATATCGATCAATAATTAATTAATTTAACGTGAACACGCCGTAAATTTCTTTCATCAAAGCACGAACGGGTGTGACCAACTGTTGCACAATTTATTTATTTAATTAATGCTATATAACTAACCTTGCTCTTTTCTTAGTTTCATCGCGCAAAGTACCATATGACAGAGCTGCAAATAAGGAAAGATAGGAATTCGCGCAAATTCGTTTAGAGCCGTTGTATATAACCTACCATGAATGACGGAACAAATCAATGAAAATGTTTATTTAAAAAGTAGTAAGTCTAATATAATAAGTCAGTGTACTCTAAAGTCTTCTATGCACGCTATATACGTACAGCAGTGCACACTTTATTAATTAATGACTAGTAATAAATAATAAGACAATGAATAAACAGATTACTCTAAAACGTCGCGCTGCCATTTAGCGATCTTGAAGCTAAATTTGTTCAGTCAATTATACGATACTTACGAATGAACCTCACCATCCATGTTTGTGTGAAATTACGTTCAGAACAGTAAAGTTCAGTACACAGTAAAGAGAACCTGTAATTTATACTGTTCTGTAGGAGGGATAGTCAAAGATTAGTACTGTACAGTACAGTACATTGTACAGTACAGTACACTATACTGTACTGTACTGCACAGTCTGTAGTGCACACACGACTGTACTGTACTGTACTGTACAAGTGGACAAGAATCTTATTACAGTAGTGAAATTACTATACTGTGCAGTACAGTACGCTGTCATCAATAAACTATCACGAGCGGTAAACATGATTTACGGTACTGTACAGTACAGTGTACAGTACACAGTAAGTTGAAGCTACTGTACGTACAGTACAGTACGGTAACCCAAGTTGTATCACACGGAATCATTCTTGCTGCTGATTGAAATACAGTATAATATGCTGTACTGTACATTCTTAAATGCGCTAAACGTTGATGCAAGCAAGTTGTGAACGACATCAAGGGTATTTTACAGTTGGGGATTTCTATATACAGTATCTGGCAAGCAGGGCGATGGTGACGGTACAGTCGAAAAAGGTGAGGGACTATTTTCACTGCTGTATCCTTTTTAATTAATTAATTCATTAGTCCTGCTCTCGTAGATGCTATAGTTGTGAGTATGGGTCTATTCCGTGTTTATAATATTATACATGTGTTTATGTATTAATTATTATTGATTGCTTTAATACCTTAAACACAGACCAAACTAACTGTAAATTAATTATCAATATTCTTATAACGCATTTACTGTAGTTATAATATGGCTGTAAATGATTACTCCGATGTGGATAAATAATTATAATAAGGATTATATGATTGTATTTAGTCGTTTGTCAATGTGGATGGTACACCAACAGCGATCGTATGCTCCAATTTTGGAAACCAGATCTTCATCTATGTAACACAGTATGGAAGAATTGGTACAATGGTAAGAATCTCCTTACACGAAAAAATTTATTACTGCCCTGTGCTATCTGAATCTTCAGATGTGTTGTTGTCACTAGCATTGCATTTTGCTGCTGATCTGTGCTTTGTATTCACCCATACACAATATCAGAAAGCTTTATGCAAAGTGTACTATATCAGAGAATTTTAAGAGAAAATTCTTAGAAGCCCCCGTAAGATGGCGGCTTGTATTGATTTATAGTTGAGATACTGCACGATTGTAATTATCTAATCTTTCTAAAAGTGGAGGCAATTTTTTTAAAGGCATTGCTTCACAGCCAGCGGTAATTTCACAATTTGTTAATGTAATTTTAAAGAAGGACTGTGAAAATTTTTTATTTACCTCTAGATAAAAGCGGAAGCTGTTGGACATTCTCATGGTATTGGTGCTAGTTGCGTAGATAATAATAATAATAGTAATAATAATACACTTAATGTGTATACTTGTAAAGTTTTATTTGGGATAGAAGAGGTGAGATTGATAGGATACGGAGGAATGAATAAGCGTAGCATTATCAGCCTACTGTATAATTTATATATATGTTATATATAATCAGAAAATAGTTAAGCACTGTTTGATAAGATTTCGCATACGATATTAGCCTTCTCAGCTGGTACCAATCTACTGTATTTTTATACCTGCTTTAGCCTACGTATGTGGTCTTAGCTAGACAGCTGATTGAAGAAATATTCAGGTCGAGCAATAAGAATTCTATTATACTAGCTGTTTCATTAAAGAGCAAGTCGGCTCGTTGCCTAAGATGTCTTAAAGATACTGTCCTGGCTAACAGAACGTGGTAGTGAAAGCGCACTTGTCAAGCATGAGCTAAATACAATGTTTGTACGACTGGATATGAGCTGTATCTGAGCGAAAGTTATTTCATGTATTTTCTCGTGCGAACATGGAAATTCGTAATTGGCGATCAAAGAAATCAATTCATTTTTATTTTGTTTGAGCGGAGTTTACTGCATTTTTCGTACTGAAATAGGCATTAATTCGAATCATTGTACAACTGCGTTTCAAGTATCCTTCGCATTAGTGAGGTTGTGGTAATGCTAGAATATGATGAATGGAAAGCCGAATACTGTACATTTTATTTCATTTCGGCTCTTATAATGCGACTTGTCAAATTTTTATCTTAACTTTAATTATTTAAATGGTAATATTAATAGCTAAAACATCTTCTAGTAATAATAATTTTCAGTAATATACTATTACTCCCTAACATTCTGATTTGACTTTTAAAAGTTGTCACAAAGACTAACAGCTCCGTAATCGTTTAAAGTGAACCAAGTTGCCAATATACTGAATAAAATTTGATTCAGAATGTTAACTGTAGAATCTACCACGGATGTTGTAATAATAAATCAAAATAAAGTTATGTGTCTGTCAACGGTTCATACCGTACCGATTGAAAGAGTAAACTGTCAATACCAGTTTTAAATCTTCTATTGCAGAATGCGAAACTTTAACTTATAATATAATTATTATGATATCATTAAAATTGGTTTAAGAAATTACAACATTTAGGATGTTAGTGTTGTTTCACATATTAGAAATAGTTATATCAGATTTACATTGTATCGGAATGTTTTACGTGGTAGCGGTATTGCTATGATCAGGCCTTTAAATTCATGCATTATCTCTAGCCTAGAAATCATCTAGTCTCTCAATAGTGTATGTTTTAATGTACTGATACATATTGAGGATGACGTTGGGTTAGCTTCAAAACATTAGGAAAGATCAACCAGTAAAAGTGGGTTTCGAAGCTAGCAACGCAAGTGGCGTATGATTATGCAGTACAGTAAAATTACTGTTGTGCTCAGACTGAGAGCTGTATCGGACCGGGTAGCACATGTCTTTTTTCACCTCTTTCAGGTAGTGAATATGCACTGAAATCTCTCCAGTGAACTCTTAATGTTTTACGTTCAGTGAAGATGCATAATGCAGTACTGTACATTGACTATGACGTTATAGCTAGGGACCTAGGATTAGCTATTAGTTTTAGTTTAATAATCGTACTATTCTGATAAATACTATAATGCTCATTCCAGAATGATTTGGATATTCTACATCTTAAGCTATATAGTATAACTTTAAACAGTGTACACGAATATTAAGGTACTGTTATGTGATAGTACTTCTTATATGATAGAAGATTGAATACAGTATGTTCATATTAATTCAGTATAGTAATCGTAACAGATTGTAGTAAAAGTTATAATAAATGAATTTCTTTAGTACAAGTGTGTACATTACTAATGAGCCTATCTACAACCTAGAATTGTAACGGGAAATAACAGTGAACTAGAAGCTAGATTTACCATCCTGGATATTTGAATGCCTGGCGAGCTTTACTATTGTACTAAATGTCTTATAATCACACCAGAGGTATAGTAAACAAGAAGGTTATTTCCCTTACACCTAATCGCTCGTCAAATGAAACTGTATCCTCTAACATTACCAAATACTATAATGAAGTAGTTTATAAACATAAGTAAACTAGATAAATACGGAATAAAATTTCATTTTTATATGATAAAAGCTTAAGAAAGTATGCAATCAGTGTATCTTAAGTGAAAATGCAAATGTCGCAAACGTGATCAAGACCTAATTCTAGATGGCTAGTTTCAATTGTTAGTAGCAGCAAATAGAACCTTTACTGTATATATGCTTGCTGTTGTGTTCTGAAGTCACGATTCAGTGTCATTTGTTGGTCAGTGTGGTAATATCTCAGTGTAGTTTAATTAAGTATTGTCATAGTATGTGTGCTGTGTTGTGACTTAGAATCTATACAGTGCAATTTTGATATTGACTTAAACTTCTCAACTGGAAGATATTTTGCAGTTTCTAACAATTTATTTCTTCGATATTAAATTTAAGATTCATATACTGTATGTCATACCGTATCATACATAACATAATATAAATAGACATTTACTGTTAATAAATAGCATTCGAAGAGTAACACAAGGGCGGCGTCATGGTCAGAATTAATAATATTATAATTAGAGGGGATCGAAGCATTTGAGTGCGTAAATTAGTCATTTTATTTAACGAGTCAGCTAAAATTCAAGATCCGGGAATTATTTCGAGGTGAGATCAATAGTCATCACGTGTATCTTTGTAACTTCGCAGGGAATTGGAGATAGCAAATTCGTAGACCAGAGTATTTTTCCTTCAGTGCTGGAATATCGGTTGAGAGTATAGCTTGTAAAGGCATTTTAGCCTTTTAAGAATCAAGTGTCACTACAGCTCGCTACAAATAAGTGGTTCCTTAAATTAACGACTTCACAGCTCGTAGTACATCATAGCCCAAGAGTAAAGTATTATTGTGGGTTCACTACGAATAAGTTATTCTATGAGTTTAAATACCTCAAAGCTCGTATTCATATATTAATTTATATAATCGAAAGTATTACTTGCTAACTAAACAAATAAAACGCGCAAGTGACCAATGCTGGGAATAATATTTCTATGTGTTTACTTTCAATTATAAGTAATAACTTGAATATCATCATCAGCATGACAGTTTTGTTTTATTCGTAAAAATACATCAGAACCGTTTAGGTTTATTGGCGAATATTTAATTAAATTTTCACAGATGGGTATTCTATGGTTGCAATTTAAACTGTTGCAAAACAAAATATCTGCATTATGGAACTTTAATACATAAGCTAAATAGATCATTCGTAATAAGTCATTGCCAAGTCATAAAAGTGTGGACATTTACTATCAGGATTGAGTGCTAGTAAACGATGATTAATGTATTTAACAAATTTTATCGTTTCTGTATCTCGATATACTATTGATAGTGTGTTATCGGTAGGTTGAATGGTGAGTAGCTGAAAGAATTAAAATCAGTACAAAAGTTAGCTAGCATAAAGCAGAATTATTACTAGTGCTGACTAAGATAGCATTAGTTTTGAATACAAACCTCATCATCTTCGCCCTTGGCAATATATGCTGTACTTCCTCCACATTCAGGTTTCCATGCTATGTACAGATAACATAAATTACAAAAACGGACTGCAATCTAAATTACATTCTAACAATTAATTGAATTCGCTAACTATTGTTACCGCTTTCAATACGGTTCCTTACATGCTGAACAGAAGAAAATGACAGTATCTAAACCAAACTCTGTCATTTCTGGGTCTGAGTCCCTTATGAGCGTGTAATATTTGTGCTTCCAGCGCCGGAAATTACCACAACAGCATTGTCTAGTATGAATAGAGTCGCTGTTATCAGGATCGATGGTATCTGCCATTTGTTTACAGTCCAGTGGCAATGATAGCAGATCGTTCGATGTACATGGGGCTTCTTGAAACATGAGCTGGCCGCTACCTTTATCGATCTCAACATTGTAATTATTAAGAACCTATCGTTTCGAATTAAGTGTGAAATCTAAGTCGTTTAATTACTGGCGTAGTGAGTACAGCATAAAAAGAAGACAGTGCCACCGAATGAGATAATAGTTACAGGATCATTTTTTTAATATCCAAAAAATGGCAATTAGAAGTAGGTTGCACAATATCTACTGTATACAATACGGTATATATATTTCAGGTAAATTACAGTTCGTTATGAAGTTTACATATTACATACATCAGGGTCCTCGCTGTAGTTGCTTGATGTATCTGTTTGTAACGTATCACTATCGCTTTCATCAGTTTCCGTGGAAAACAGAGGTTTGCAACCTCCTATATTTAGCCCCGTTAAGGTTGCAATAAACGTGTAGAACTTTATAGAATTGAATAAATCAAAGCAATCCCTAGCACTCACTGGCAACGATGAAATTTTCGAGATATCTGTACTACTAAAATCCGTAAATTGGAAAAGTAAAGCAAGAAAAAATTATAGTATGGTATCGATAAAAGGATTGGATTCACTGTATCAAATAATCTATTAACAATTACTTCACCATTTATTTGCGGGTCCTATACGAGACCAAGCTGAATTGGCATGATTCCGTAATTCAAAACACACCGCATTAAATTTGTCGTTCTGTAAATGTGGGTATGAGAGTCATTTGCTTTTAATTTTGCATATATATGATCTTGCAATGCAGTTTTAGTGCAACAGTGGTTGCTGTTTTGCTATTTAATGGAGGTACTAACGAAATTAATTAATACGAATGAATTTTACCAGCAAAAAATCTATTAATTGAATTTCTGAATTCTCTTCAAATTGCTTCCGAATTTGTAATTGAGTCTCAATATTAAGATAGACAGGGTTAATCCAATCCGATAAGGAAGTCTACCAACCGATTCACATAAATAAAAAAAACGCCAGCGTACTTATGCAATATCCGGTGCGAAATAAGATTCATGTAATCACGCTTGTAATATCAATCTAAAGTAAGTCGATAATTAAGTTATAATTATTTACTGTTGGTACTGTACCAGTGTTTCAGTCTCTGAGATAAGGGGAATGGGAATTTTATGTAACTTAGGTCTGTCAATATTAGGACCATGAAACCATCCGTTGATAGACAATCTTTTTTTGCTCTTACTAATAACTTCAGATACCTGCGACGTCCATGAAGTAATGAATCGGTGAAATGTGAAGTAAATTTGAAATATAGCCTTTGTATGAGATAGGCTGATTAAAATTACAGATTAACTTCAGGATTAGTTATTTTATGATCTAATTTCTAGAAGTTTCTTTTGGGTAAGTAACCTGGTGAAAAGATATAGTATTGACTTCAAAAAAAACAAAGTTATTCCACTGCGGAACCAGTGATTTAACAACGGTATCGGGATCTCCATTGTCTAGCATTTAAAGGCAAGAAGTGAAATTAAAAGGATTCCTTTTCTTGTGATTAGATGGCATCACGTTTAAATTATAATACAATACATAACTATATAATTCATCACAAAGCAGACTTTTTGCTTTCGAATCTGTAAGTAATACTACTTACCGTCTATCGAAAACAAATCTAACGTTCCTAAGGCGAAAAATTTAAAAGTCGAACTTATTAGATTAGCCACGGAACGCGAAAATCAGTAAATCGTAAGCTAAAGACAGTATGTAACCTCCGTCTTCGCTAGACCATTCAGGGACTAGATAGTAAATAAAAGCAATTCGTCTTCTTTCCAACTCATCGTCATGACATAACAGCACATCTGTAAGATATAAGTTATGACCGTGACGTAAATAATATTTCTCTCAAACATCACCAACAGTATACTCAAACAGTATGCAATGCATGTAAATGCAGGGCGACTAGTTTTACGCTAGAGTCCGAGATTGCAAATCACCTCCATATTCATACTTTGAGCAAGTTATGTCAAGCGTATCGTCGAGAGGAATTTCTGTCAAGTCTCTCAACCATGGCAAAACATCATCAAGCAATAACTCCCTAGCATTACATTATAATTGTTACAATTTACATCCTAAGAGAAGCTGTGTAAAATGGCGACGTTCTCGGGATGTGTATTGGAGTTAAAGTTGAAATAGATCTCAATTTCTGTAATAAAATTTAGCATTGGATTTACCTGAAGGACTGAATTGCTGGCAAAGGTGACCCTTTTAAATCGGCCGACTAAAAGCCAAAGATTATCATCTTTAGATATTAACTGTAAATACGCGTTTTTGACCTATATCATTACAGTACGTACTATCGCATCACAGCATATCGGAATGCATAGTGCTCACGAAAAGATACGAGTGCTGAATAAATCACATTTAACTGCAGTCTGAGGCCGGCTACCTGATTTAAGGAGTAAAGATCGTTGGACTTTTTAAAGAATTTCACTTTTCGTAGTTGATTCCTTAATGAGTGAACAGCTTTAGTGTCTGATAAGAAATTAGGTAGACAACAGCACTGGAATGGTTGATTATATAAGGTGGCTCCTGTAATATCTATAAAATACGAGATAAGTGTTAGATAATGCAGTCCACATGTAGAAAAAGTACAGTACAATATAAAACCTATATAAAATAAAATAAACTTCGTAACTAGTTCTAAATACTATGAGTATCGTTCAATTACTACTGTAGTTCCCTTAAGGTTATAATCTCCATTTTTACCATTAAGAAGTTACTACTTGAATAAGGAATGCGTAAGTTCTTACCGTCCACGAAAGATTGCCGATTTCTTACATAATATGGTAAAACATATGCACATAAAAAAGAGAATTCAGGCAAGTATGTCGTGAATTTATTAGTAATCGCTGCGGTTTACTTATTTAAGGTAGCAATCCTTATACTTATACAGTATTACAAAGCATAATGCAGTTGTACAAAACCTAAATTAAGTATCCAAACATTTTAGGTAAATTATTATTGTATAATGATTGAAACATTAAGATGACGTAAGTAAACGAAAGTGCCATTTAACCTTTAAGAAATGTGCAATACAAGTCTATACCGTACGTACGAATGTGCCGTCAACGCACAAGTGTTATCTGATAAATGAATCGTCTTCAATTCTAATTTGTATTACATGGATCAGTAGTAACGGAAGGCAAAATTAAAAAGCGGATCAATTCCGTTTATTGGACTAAATGCATTAATCCAAAAAATCAAAATCGCAATTATACGCAGATCGTATGTTTTCTGATTTTTTTTCAATTCACGTTATATAATGGATCGGCAAATACACTGAATCCATGCAAACAACGTGAAAACCATACTGAAAACTAGCCACGTACAGACAGTAAATGCGCATGAATGATCGGCAGTAAAATGACAGTAAATTTTTTATAGATTGATGAAATACAGTACGTCCGATGGGTTCTGTATTTTGATGTTGGACAAACGCTGTACATTTGCATAAGTTTCAAATTAGTGCGCTCGACCTATGTTATTAACGCCAACATGAAGAAGGATGTTTTAGCTCATCAAAGTAATTTCAAATTTGCAATTACGAGCAGATTTATACGTACAGTACCGTACTGCAATTTACAACTTTATACTTAATTTAATTTACAGTACTATAAATACCTGTACGAATGCGATAGTGTCTTACGAAAGTTGTTTTCGTAGTATCTACTATTTATAGACATCCGTGTTGCAGCTGCATCATTACTAGATTTCTTTATTTCAGTGGCGCATAATGAAGAATTGTATTCATCGCCAGTGATCTTTCTTTTAGACATTTCAGCTCTGATTTGCACTGAAAAGAGTAACAACAATTAACAATCGCCTTTTACTATTATACCGTACAGTACGTTAGTCCATGGTCTTGTCTCTAATTCTGTATCTTAGAGTGGTACAGTACTGTAGTTCGTACGGCAGGAAAATACTGTACAATTAGTACTGTACAGTACAGTACAGTATTTCAGCAACACATTGTACTGTACACTGTACAGTATACTGTACTGTAGGTATGCATACAGTACAGTACAGTACTGTACAGTACAGTATAACTAACGGATTGTGATTACAGTAAGTTGTAACTACCTGTTAGAGTTCTAGTTTCAATTCGAACCATTTATTGTATTTATTTAGCAAAAACTGGGACTCGAACTTGAGTACAAATTTTCTCTAGAGTAGTCTCTCGTAATTTGTACTCATCACGGGTCGATCCGTAGGTATCAAAAATTTATTTGTTGTAATCGACTGGTCCATGGCAGTGCAATGCAGAATTTCATGTTCTTTTTTTTACAATTTATCAACAGCGAATCTATTGATTAAAGTTAGAGATAAATGATAAGCATACGCATACAGTATTAAGACGGTTGTGCCTAACAATCGCTGATTGCACGTAATTAATGAAGGTACGCCGGGTTTTATTGGTTACTATATACGTACTCGTATACGTATATTATTATTGTTTTTCCGGTTAATGTCAGATTATATTATCGAGAGTTATGGTTTAAATACTGCATTATATACTGTAGTGTAGTCAACAACTGCAGGTTATACTGTAGTGAATGTCGACCTCGGACCAGGCCACTGAGCCTAAAATACTGTAAGTACCAGTGAGACTCCCCACGGAGCAACGACATCGCATACTGTAGGCAATAATGCAAATATTTAGCTATTAATTATTATAAATAGTAATGTGTTGTCCACTCGTACCGTTTGCCTGTCTCTTTCAGTAGTCCTTGCCTGCATTAATAACTCTATGACTTACCCGCTTTTAGTGCTGATCTGTTGTTGGTGCGTCTCCGTACAAGTGCTATAAAGCTATTTTTGGTAATCCTCTGATCGATAATTATGTAATACAACTGTCAGGTCTAAATTACAACATATATTCGAATTTTCCTTATTGACACCGCTAGCATTTGTACAGTACGCTAATATTTCTGATATTTATCGTAAATTTATTAGGAATGTCAGTTATTGTTTATTGTTTAAGAAAATGGATCAATAGGGTAAATAATTTAGTTATTAATCTGTAACTACATAATTACGACTAGTTCAATATGCTTGCAAAATTGCTTTTCTCTTGGATTACAATATAGAATATTGGAAATCTCTGCATAGTTAAAACTCTTGAGTTTTAGTAGCTTGTGTATGTAAGAGTCTATAACAAATACATTGAAAAGTTTGTTACAGAACAGGGTGGACAAGTTGGAATTCCATTGACGATAGTACACTCTATTTTTTTAGGGGGGGGGGGAGAAAGAGGTTATTACGTGTATGATACTATGATGCTTGACTGAAATATCGCATAATTGTGATCAGTTACATATCAGTGATGCATAAAAATTAATGTTTTCAAGTTCCTTATGAAGTGATAGTTTGATGTTATGAACCCTATTTTACGGTGTAATAATATCATGATAATACAGATATTTTAAATTTTTTAATACTTTTCGGAGCTACTTTAATTGTACGTGCACACAGGATACCATTATTCGAAAGAAGCCGTGAAATTTTTACGGGGCACGCTACCGTATATAATTATGATCAAGCGGAACGAGATGCTACAGTTGTTAACTAATCAAAGATATAGTATATAGCATTTAGACGTATGACACTACGGCTTAGTAGAGAACTTGTAAGTATTTTTAATTATTAAATACATGTAAAGTATTATGAGCTGGAAATCTTTGTACCAGACTGAGTGATATAAGTATACGTATATTTACATTAATTCTTATACTGTAGCATTACTATAAATCATACTTGTACGGCACGGTGTGCTGGTTCAGTAGTAAAATAAATGTACAAATAATTATAAGTAAACGCAAGATACTTTTAATGTACGAGTATTTATCTACAATAATTATACTTATAACAGATTACTGATCTTAATCTCTTCCAAAGTTAACTTCGAATCATTGAATGTACAGTCTAGTATACGTGTAAACAGTATGTCATGAAATTATTAAGCGGATAAAATATTTATAAGCTGTGCAACATAGCACATAAACAAGCTTTCTGGACGCAATACATATTCATGAATTAGCATTACGAGTTTTAACATCTTAAAACAGTATTACATATACACAGTTCTTGAATTCATTGTCGTAGATTCCCTATTAATTCTTCATTCAGCACTGGCAGTTAACAACCATCTGACATGAGACTACCTATATAAACGTACCAAAATTTTCAATTCATCATTATAGTGATGGTTAATTATTTTACGAACAAATCTAGCGTATTACATTTGAAATTCAGATAATACTTTCTTGTTGAAAACGGTCTGTATCACAATATCAAACTAGAAAAATGATTTCTAAAACTATAAGTGTCTGTTCTTTTCTGTGTTATAGTAACTGATTTGCTGCTAGCCAGTATTATTGCCAATTTATTCTGATACCTAGCGTAAAAAACTTTTAACATTGGCTAAATATTAAGAAATTCATATTGTATATAGCCATTCACAGAACATTCCCAAGTACTGTACTGTGCGGTACTTCTAAAATTTACCGTACCCGAAACTGAAATACATGGCATTGCGGGCTCTATTGCCGCACAGCACTGTAGCAAGTAGAAACACTTCTGACCGCGTTACTTAGCTGTTCTATTGAATTCCTTAAAATACTTTTAACCGTGTTCAGATACATCTGATATAGTGTTAAGTGAGCTCTGAAAAGTTATCAGTTATCAGAAATTTAGTATGGGTTGATTCAAGTATCCTTCAAATAAGCTTTTTACATGAACGTGTTTCAAAAGCTTTTAATCAGTTATGACTATATAAGGCGATGTGTAATTAGATCTGTATTTTGGTTCTTCAATAATGGTACGCCTTAAAATTTCGATATCATGTAAAAAAACTTCAGAAAAACCAGCAATAAACTTTAAAATTAAATGAGCTTTGGTACATTCTAATTGTGGGTAAGTGATATAAACTCACGTACCGTTGTATAATGAACGGCAATAATAGCAACTGTAAAATGATATAAGTCAATTAAATTTTTAATTTGCGGTTTAATTAAGGTTATTTTTTTTAATTTTCTTTAAAGATTTTGAATTTTTAAAGTATTATGGCTTTAAAAATAAACCATTTAGTTTTATTACAGTAGACTTTGCTAAGTATCTTGGTATATTGCGAATTTGACAACTCTATTCGGACTAAAATCTAGCAGTATAAGGTACCAAAATTTTGTTGTATACGTTGTAGATTGCAATTCTAGCGATATACAGTATATGCGGAAGTTGATGCCTGATCCAATTTAATAGTTTCAGGTGCCAATACTTAGTTAAGAATTCTACGTTATAGATTGTTATTTCAGCGATATATAGTCGATACAGCAGTTAATTTATGCCTGAGTCATTCCAATAGTATCAGGCACTATAACTTTGTAAAGAATTATACGCTGTAGATTGTAATTTCGGCGATATGCTATAGTTAGTTTATGCCTAAGCCATTTTTATCTAAATTGCTGTCATATATACCAACAGCTTACGTACACTTACTTATAAACTCATTTTAAAGGGCTAAATCGGGATCAAGATGTGCCCCCCCCCCCCCCAACCATGCTTTACACTACATCATACGTATGCAGTACGATAAGCAAAGCACTAACGAAGTATAAGATTCCCATATCAGTATATATTCAAAAATAAGCTATTCATAAATAGCAAATATTAGTTCTGAGAACGAGATACTGACATGAAGTATAATTAGAACGAAGCTTTTTAACAATACAAAAGTTTATACTGTAGATTATTATAAAGTAATCACTCTATAGAAATACTTTTAGTCTTTGTGCAGAGTACAATTCGTTGGTAGTGACATTGGTTGCGCACGAACTAATAGTGGCCAAATTTTACGTATTAGCTTTAACATGGAATGCATTAATTGCGAGGTCGGGGACTAGTAAAAGGTTCTTCCAATGACGAACTAATTTTGAGTACGGGGGTCATGGGTACTAATGGATATCTTTACTAATGGGTCCCTGTAAGGGTATCGAGTAGAACTTTAATCTGTAACATAATTGGTTGTTAAATCACCATTTTTATCGATTTTCGTGTCATACGAGTATATCAGGAAACGGCCACCAATGTTATAATTTTTTAGGTTTGGATCTCGTGCTGGATCTCATTGGATAGGAGGTTTACCTTTCGTTGTAGCGAATTTGATGTGATAGGATATTTACTCTTTATTGCAGTGAATTGACCGATAAGTTACTATTTAATATCAATCTTAATGGCGACTACTCCCAGAATGCATTTTCGGATCAAAGCACAGTATCCAACTAACGCATACCATTGATTATATATACCAGACTTATAACCCATCGCATTGCTGACGGATTGTGACTCATAATGTTATTAGCACATTATTCCTTTAAATATTAGAAAGTTCTATAATTGTTGACAATTCAAACAATTACTCTTACGTCTATTGGACGATCAGCTAATGATTGTCTGATGATTGCATATCCATTTAAAAAATTCTAGCATTTTAAAAGTTTACTTACGTGCTTTATACTATGTAGCGTATACTGTACTATTTGATATTAAGAATGCGATACATATTCATCCATAAATTTGCTCTTTCATACATCTCACATAATTATATGTAATTATAATTATCACAAACTTCTAAAGGAAGAAAACTCTAGAAATTAGCTATTGCATTTTCCATAAGGTTATCAATCAATTAGATATGTGTATGTTGTACAGTATATCTATATTATTATTTTTATACTATAAAATATTTATAGTATACTATACAGTCATCGCTACGGTTTTGCTTTAGCGAATTTTACTGACTTTCAGTTTATGAGATCACTCTGTATACTACTGTATACGTACGAGAACGGCTGAAAGTATAGCTTGCTAGAAGATGATTATAATTATTACCATCATTTATAATACGATGAATGGATGCTTTCTTATGCACTAAACATTTTAAAATAGGGATGATTTCCATTGATTCTGATTAAATAGCTGACAGTTAGAAGAATAGATTCGATTTTTCGCCTATGCATATCAAGAAAATTCTGTTGATACTACCAATATATAAAAATGAATTATATCGAGCTATCTAATCGCTTCTTTTCTGTATCCTGTCACATTCCTGTTTTCCCATTATTAGTTAATACCAAATGGGAACCATCTGCTCCATATGGATATGGTATAGAATAGCACGTTGGATCATGACTGAGAAGGAGATTTTTGAAAATTGCAAATTCTGTTACCGATGTCTTGCTGAGCTCTAAAGTTGTAAACAACCATTCGCTTCCCATGATTTGCCGTATTTTCGGCGATATCGGTATGGCCTTGTGTATCCATTTTTACAATTTACCTGTAATCATTATAAAACTAAATTCAAAGAATGAATAACGATGTCAATAAAACATTAAGATTAAATCACGATATATTATAACGATAATAGTAATATCGATGCAAAATTTTTTATTACAATATACGGTAGTTTACAGATAGCAAATATTATACAGAACTTCATGAATATTTTAGACTTCAGGCCGCAGTAACATTAAAGTGCATTAAAGTAAAGATTTACAACATACGAATAAGTTATTGAAACTAGTGTATGTTTGCAACAGAATTTCTTCAAAATTTAAATTCGTCTTGTTTTCAATGCAATAAAAGATAATTGCAGGTAGTAATAGAACGAAAAGAGGAAGAACAGTATACGTATAACGATCTTTGATATAGTAAGTCCATATGTATTCATGAGTAAATTAATAATAAATTGGAATAGATAGTGACAAGCAATAAAAGAGGTGGGTATTAGTCAATTAAGGACAATTAGATTGAAGTTCACAGAGATTAAAACTTGAAATTTGAGATAGCTCGGCTAACGCCTTGTCTTTGACTATGTAATGCAGGACTTAGATAGACTACAAAACGCAACTAAACTACAGTTAGTCTGTGTGTAACTGGGACAAACTAGAAACTATCCAAGATTTAGCGAAAAACTAAAGTAGAAACATGGATCCTTAGATGATTTATTAACTACTAAAGTAGATGAGCCTCAAAAATCTACGTAGGAGATACACAATAAACGCTTCAGCAAAAAGGAACGCTTCACGTCAACCGCGTGTCATCCTTGCGCAGGGGCCATGCTAATCTTCTCTGTATCGTTCCAATTTTAGTAAATGTATTACACAAGGTAATACGTTAGGTTAAAGTTCACGTATTAATATATATGTAACTTAAGAATCTTTTACTTCTATTATAGGCGCTTTAATATGTGCTTATTTGCATTTTTTACAGTACTAAGTACTGTAACTTGGTAAGTATTCGTACAGTACAGTACAGTACAGTACCTGCCAATACAGAGCTGCTCTGTACCGTACTGTAACATTGTTATACTGTACTGTACAGTACTTTACAAGTCCTCGTGTACTGTACACTGTACTGTACACTGTACTGTACTTCAAAGCAGTATTGCTTATGAAAACATGCGTTGACGACGCGTAAAAAACACGCAACACGCGGCGGCTGCCATGTGCTTTCAAAAAGAAAAGACCTACTGTACATTATATCCGCTTTGCAGTACTCAAAAAGTATCCGATACTTATAAAATAGAACCATACTGTGCACTAATTAAAAAGTAACAATTACGTTTCCAGAGTATCGCAAATTACCAAATTTTCCATAGGTAAGAAGATTATAAAGTTAATATCTACAGGAGGGATTCACTCTACAGTTCCCTTCCCCTTATAATCCTACAATACAGTACTGTATATCAATTTCACCTCGCTACCACATTTTACCCATACTGATTTTTTCCACTACATATTTCTACACATGGCAGCGGTACGTATGCTTAATACAAAAAATACATATTTCACACTTAGTACTCTTACTTCATAACAACTCCACTGTACAGGATTCTGTTGATTTCGTTAATTTATTAATTGACACTTTTAAATTCTCCAAAATCGTGATGCGCGACAAGTCACACTAACCGTAATATCTACCTCCAACGATATTAATCACCTATCAGTAAGGACAATTGACACTATAATTTCAATAGCATAAAACTAGACATACACATACTAATTTCCCAATCTTCACTAAATCGAAAATCTCTCTTTTCCAAATCTTTCTACCATGTTCAGCTAGTGTAGTAGCATACTCTAAGGGCCGCTTCTTGTTTTAATCACGTACTTCACAGCACAGATAGGCATCGCCTATAGACCAAATTCCAATCAACTTACTTAGTGAATCTCCTTTCATTATACAGTATCTACGCAATCGACTACCTTGATGTGATTGAGTATGATAGTACCTGCTCAGGACGAAATAGAATATATTCATGCTTATACAGTGGATCTCTTTGATAAGTTATAGAATGTCTTCCTTTAGTCTGCCATAAAATATCAATTCACATCATTGACACATACACAAGCCATAACATCAATTATCACTAGCAATACAGCAAAGTCTATATTAGTACTTTCTTAATTCATAAATAAATATATTTTCTACCCATACCAACACAAAACACACGAAACTTAACATCACTAATGAACTATAATCATACACACTAGCTCCTCCTTACCAAGATAGAATCAAAACCTTCCGGTGGTGTGCAACTAATACAAGCAAAGATACAACATCGAATGAACAAACACAATCATCAATCAACATAGAATGCTACAAAAACACAAGCACAATTGTACCAGTTTTCATCACTTCTCACAACCGACTCTACTCGACCAAGAGCCACTCTTGCAATCAAAACCTCATCTGGCTACAATAAAAATTCGCAACATAAATTATTCTCTTTATTGCTCTATTATGCATATTATGAAATACTGTACAGTACATCGACTGTATACGTTTCACTAATCATCATAACAATGATAGACAGCATTATCATTTCTCTACTGTACTGTACTACTACTCCTATATTATTATTACTATATCTTACGTAATTTATACTGACGTTAACTTTCCTACTTATCCATTACAAACCTACCTACTGCAACACTTCCACATCATAAATAAACAAAAAGTACAGTACATTGACTTCATTACCTTGCTGAAATAAATCGCTTGTGTTGCGTATTTTGAAAAATACAACCCTTGCCCAAAAATATCTCTTACAAATTCTTTCACGTTCGTATTTTTATCATACGTCCATAACAATAATTGAATGAATGAATGAATCACAGCAATAAATTATTATAATTATTATCATATTATCATCATCAATACTCTAAAAATACACACTACTACAAGTAGAAATCACCCTGTCAATATCCCACTTTTTACGCTATTCCTTATCCCTCACCTAAACGAATATTGCACTCCAAATGAAATCATAATAAACTACTACTACGATCATACTCTCCAGTACTGCACTACCGCATTTGTATCAAGTACAACTGATTATATCCATCAATAAATACTCCATAATAAAATCAGTTAATCATATTGCTACACGTTGACAATCTTTGATTACAGTATTGTAAGTAAATAAATAAAATACAATTGGGTAGCAATGACATCAACTAGGACTAACTAAGTTAGCTCATAATTCTCTATTGTACCGTACTGGACAACCTAATTGTTTCAAAAGCACAGCATCAATTATTACCTTAAGCTAACTACACTAACGGTATGCACGATTGTCTTATCGTGTCCTACTACATAGCTTTTACCTTCTGTAGTAAAACCATTTTCTAATATTCCCTTTAAGCCGCTTTTACCTCCACAATAATACAACGTTAGCACAGAAGCATTATCTCCAAAAGAGTTCACGCAAGAATCAAAATTATTTTGAATTTTTGATTTAGCATTCTCAGAAACCTATAAACCAAGCACATACCCTACTATGTCAATGCTATCCTTAAATAATAGTAATATAATAATACTAGCAGTTGACATCTTCTAGGACTAAATAATCATAATAATAATAACAACTACCATTTATAGTCTATTTCCTGCCCCACTGTAGTAGAAAACAACAATCACATATTCTCTATATAAAAGAGGCGATGGAAATCTCGTCGTTTAATAGAAAAATAATAATCCATATTTAACCTGATAGATTTCTTGTACTTCAACGCTGCTACCAGATTGCATACATTGTTCCATACACTTTACAAATTCCTCAACTGGATACCGTAATTCTTTCAGAATTTCATCTCTACAACCAAACTTCCCAACAAAATCTGCAAAACCATATCAACAAAAAATTTCCTTACTTCAATGGACAGCTACAAATTTCTATAATTACCTATTATTATATTAATATTTCCATCAACACCCAAAACTAATCAGTCATACTTTGTGATCTATTATCACTCAAATGTAGCCTTTCTACATCTTCAGTCATTCTTGACAACTCTCTAGAATCTGGCAACAGAAATACATCATAATAAATTTCATTTCTTACCACCATGTCAACTTTCTATTGACACATCCAACCGAATTCAAATAAAACGTATTACGAGCAATGATAACTACCAAACCAAACATGTGCATTTACCTACTGCAACTTTCTGACGATACCTAGTAAATTCTTTTTCTACATTTCAAATCACAACATTGAAGTTAATTCCTGCTCCACTATTCCATATTGATGCAGTACTAGTCTATAGTAAGTAATACCAATATATTCCAATTGCTGCTGTTTTCTACTTAAGCGATCTTCCAAATCTTTGATCAACTCAGTCTGCTCTTTTACCTATTTCATAGCATAACGGTTATTTCCAAGACAAATGGCACATTATTATTATTATTATTATTATTATGATGCATTTGATTACAAGAATTATATATACAATAAACACAGAGAAAGAATCTTCAATTTATCGACCGTTTTCCTAAGCTGATGGTTTTCATGTACCATCTTAAACATGCAGCCAGCTTGCATTTGATAAGCCTCGAGACTTTTCTGTCTCCTAAAATCGGTATACCCGTTTTTTATATATCCAGTATTACATCGAATTATAACTACAATTTCAACACTAAATCAACACGTTCTATCAATACTATAATCCTTTTTCTAACTCACCATTTTTCACATTCTTCAACAATTTCATCAAGACTACCGGCGTTGTTTATATTAACAGCTAAAGCGTTCAGTCAAATACAAATTGTTATCGAACGGTAAAACACCTACAATGAACGTTGCGACAATACAGGGTATGCGTTACATTGTTCTACTTTAAAGTAATTAATTCTTTCGTATTGATGTCATTTTTAAAACCTATGTTGCTGTTCAATGTAAATTTTTACGCCTACACTGCTGTTTACTGTCAATCTAGCTATTCCTCTACCTGAAACCATTGGCAAGTAGCACATCAATGTACTGTTAATCCAGTGATTGATATACTTCCTAATAAGGTAAAGAAAGAGTTATAATAATAATTTAATTTAAAAGTACAGTATGCTATCACAATAAATTGACTGTCCTTTAGTGATACAGACGGTAACAAACCAAAATTTCAAAAGAAGTCCATGTCAATAGAAATCTATAAATCTAACTTTACTACAATGTACATTTTTTATAAAGTACAGTACTTCCAAAAGGATTAAATTTTTAACACAACTACCACCACTTGAACACCGAGTTAATTTTGTATCCACTTGATCAAGAGACTTCACTTACAGTATATAAGTATAGTAATTAATTATGTTACTACTGCACTCAAAATAAAGCCTCATGGACATATACTCATAAACCTAAACCTGTAAAAAGCAACCTTTTCCAAAAACTAAACAACTACGAGCAAAGAGGTTGGCCAATAATTCATTAATTATATTATGTATAGTTTGAAAAATATCGAGCTTGATGATTCTACATACTAAAGGTCTTAAATAATTAAACGTCTCAAAGTATTATACATATGGATCTCTTAAACTGCACTGCATTCGCACATACTTGTACCGGCTGTTTAGCAAGACATCATCGCTGAATCCATTATTTAAAAAGAAATCTTTGGCACCGTCATCTACGTACGCTGCGATCGCATCGTATTCCCCCATTATATTCACATTCATAATTATCTATCAATTAAAACAATTTCACCGATAAATTACAAGAAAAATACACAAAATAATCATATAACATAGAAAATTAATTTACTTTGCAATAATAATTCCTCAAGACAGTCAAATGAAATCTTAATCGTAAACTCATTGGAATATTCTATTGGTAAGCAAATACTCTACTGCAATATCACGCATGTACATCTTCATCGACAGTTCAACTGGGATATTAAATAAAACTTACATCCAAGTAACTCTTAAATTTTAAATCGAATAAAAATTAAATATAGCTAGCAACATTTCTAATTCTATTCAGCCATTTGACTTGACCTACACTCTATTATGGTCATACTTACTCTCTTTCACAAACGATCTCAAGGCAATAAAAAAGTTGCATATACATCTCGCTCGCATATAACATGACAATGCTGGCGTAAAGAATTGCATATAAAAATTACCTCAAGCAGATACTTTCCAATATGGCATCGCCTATATCTATTTCTCACAGCCAGCAAACTAATCTGTCCAACTCTCTCATTTCCTCGTCTACGTTAAAAAATGAAACTAAGCTCGTAGGTAATAACATCGTTAACACGCTTGATAATTTAGCATTCCTTTGTAACAATTTCAAGTATGTTTCATGACCCAAAGAACAGCATTACCTTGCAAAGCTATGAGAAGTGCATTTACGCTAAAATTTTGAAATTTAAACTGGTCCAGGTTGCTGTGAACGGTACTAATCGCAGGCTATTTTGTACTTTAATCTTATCAAATATTATATTATCACGTAACCAAATGCAATCCACAACATCATGCACGAGCGGTGTATAATAACATAATGCATGCCCTCGTCAACAGTTTGGAGTCATTTATAAATTATTAATGACAGCTAGTACAAGTATTGTCATGTTGCCAATACCATAAGTTTACCAATCTCAGTTTCGTAGGAAGCTATAGTAATCGTAGAGATTCATTCATTTTAATGCTAAGTCTAATGGGTAAATGATTGATTCAGCTATTTCTTCTCAATTATTTTGGGTGTCGTAAACAAACTAGCTATATAAGAAGCTATATCAATAGAGTTAGAATGGTACTTATTCTTGAAACGATAATTTCCCGTTGTAGAAATTTGGTTAACCAAAATCAGTAATTAAATTCAATTTTACTCGAAATCGTTTCGTGATTAGTACTTGTTGTAAATAATAATTATATATATAACAGGAGCATATTTATCACACTATGGCATTAAACATTGCTTATTGTCATAAATATTACGAAAAAGTTGAAATGTTTAATATAATACTTTTATTAGCGAAGCGATATAAAATCAAGCTAATTATAAGTAAAACTAGCGTATCAATAGACCAATGGTTAAATAAGATACTTCCAACCATTTGCAAGTTATAGATTTTTACTGAAATTTCCCTCTCACAAGCCGTCAACTGTAAATAAAGTAACTATCGTAATTAGCATTACACTCCTAAAAATACAATATACAAAACATGCAGTATTACAAGACTTCATGTTATTAATTTAAACTGTAAAGAAATGAATAAGGTTCTTACTTTCGATTTACTTTATCACTAATGCCTCCGTTTTTTAAATTAGGTGCTCTCAAATAAATAATCTCCAGATAAATGTCTTAATACACAAATTGTTAGTGCAAATTGTCCGCGTATGCCGCAATAATTAATCAACTAGTAGCTTTGAGCAGATTACCTCAACAGCTATGAAGCAATATTGCACAGTACAAATCGTTCAATTGTTACCATACCTGTAAGCCCTTTCAAATGTAGCACATCCTACTAACAAGCATTCAGGACCAATCAACTTCGTAGACAATTCTCCCCCTATTAACATAGAATCCGTCGTACCAAGTACAATATGATGTCAAGTTTTCAGTGAGACCGACAACTCCTACATCTTGTCTATCAATTTCTAATGGCATAAATTAATCAATCATTCCATTTTATATCCACATCTACTCAACAAATTTATCAATGTTTTCAATCAGATTGATTATATAGAATTAGTACAGGCCTACAACCAGTTCAAATTAAATTAATCACCAAGACAGGACCAATTTGACACTGTTGTAAATCGAAATTTGTAACGACAAACCAAGCTACTATGAGCCTGCTGAAATGCTTGTCCTCGCTGCCATTAGCCTACAATGCGACTCTAATACTAAGGATCAATCGCTAACAAAACTACACATCTCTCGCCTACCGCACTACGAGATCTACCAATCCTTATAATATTAACAGACAATCATTAAATTATCCTACTTTTCATTCAGGTAAGCCAACTGTTATCGGTACTAATTTAAGCCTATCTATTACTACCTGTAGAATCCGCAATCATTCTACGACGTTCACGGGCGGCCTCTATAAACTCATCAATTCCAGCACTATAATTCTCCTCTTCAGAGTTATCGCTTTCACTGCTATAAGCCCAAAAAATATCTGATATCATTTCCGCAAGTGAACTCGTACACTGTACGGTATGTATAAAATTATGCGTACGCACATCATTAAGACTTATTTGCAAACTCTAGCTTTATATCCTTAAATAAATGCTTAAGGAATTATAATCACACAGATTTAAGCTTTAATATAGAAAAGTGATTATCCATTGTATTTAATCTTTCGTAATCTCCATTAGGCTGAAGCCTCTTCCGACATTTAGCATTTAACTACTAAAGTTGACGAATATGTAATTGATGATGTAGATGTTCTTTTATACAGGAATACCAATCAACAGACCTATCCGCCGACGAAGCCAATACGCTTTCTTCTGAATCGCTATAAATTCCCGTAAAGATACTTCTCTGTTCGCCTCTAAATACTAAATTTTAAAAGAATTTTCAAGTAAGGATTTACTATAGTCTTAATCTGTAAATGCGTGTTTTATCATATTCTTAATTTCATTATCGGCGTTTCAGGGTTTGCAACTCCACAAACTGCTGGATACGGTATAAGGAATGCAAAGCAACTAGTTATTATGTAAGATAACCAACTTGATATCTACTACATAGCCACCTCTAGCGACACAAAACTATTTATACACAATGCATAAAATGAGATTTCCCATGCACACTATGAACACAATGCATGCCAATTACAGATAGATACAACATATTTCACCTTGATCAACAGACTTGGTAGAGCCTCCATCATCCACATCACAGTCATTTTGCTCCTTTTGCTCATTTACTATCATTGATCCTTTGATATCTAGTATAAAAAAATGAGACGGCTCTAAGAATGGGAATTTTGCAATCCTGTTACAGTTTCGAAATACTTCTACTTTGTAACAAGGAAGATTAGCCAGAAATTTTCAGACGAATCCGATAAAGCTAGAATATTGGACTAAATCTTTATTGTTATTGAACTGAACTAAGCTAATGCTGCTAAGAACACATTCTAAAAACTAGGGTACGCGATAGCATTCTCGAAAATAAGATAATGACCGATGAATCACTATAAGTGATAATATATATCCGCGATTACATTTAGGCGAATATATTTAATCTATAAACTTAAATACTATAAATTTTAAACTTAAGTGAAGATGTATTACTATTGTTCAATAGTCCAACAGAATCAGTTAATATTGTAATCAGATTATACTATAGAAGCTACTTATACATGCTAATAATCTCATTTCGTAATAAACCTATCATAGAGACTTTAAATTATATAACAAGAAAATAGTGTCGTACAGCATGTATTCATGCATGAAATGAATAAAGTAATTAAAGTCTCCCACACCAATCTACTAGTATTTAACCAATACAGACAAAGGTCCCACTCTTCTCCGCAGACTATATACAAAAAATTCATTGTGCAGTCGTAATAATGATTGCATCTTCTAAATTTTAAAGTACTGGATAATCATCCAAGACATTTGCAACCGACTGTAGTGATACTGTTAAATAAGCTATTGTTGTCAACGTACTATGTACTGTACAAGTAAATTAGATATAACTTAAAAATAATCACAAAATCTAAGACAGTGTAGTGATGCACCCATATTCGATTATACGGATAGCTATATTTGATATAGCTAGGTTACTTTGAATAGATATCATCGCGAAGCTAATATTAAACGATTGCTAACTACTATATTAGAAATTGTTGATGACTAATAGTAGCCAGTTGACTAATTATGATACAAGATTTATATGGCTAGAAAAACTATAGTTGTTAAGATGCCATGCGGAGAAAGGGCCTAGACGTTAATAGGAGAGTAGTGACATCTTAAGTAGAATGATTCAGATTGTGGAAAATAATGACTTACTATTAGAGAAAAGTATTTTGTTTGATGACTCATGTCTGATTGTAAATTAATCAATTTGTCATAAATGGATTTAACGAAATGTTTATAATAACCGCAGAGATGAGCTCACGGAAGAGAAGAGACTTCACTTCGCTTTGAGCTCAGAATAGTTTAGATTTGGACTAGGTTCTTGTAGTAATTAATTATTGCTCCACTATTCCTAAAACCTTGCAATAAAAGCCTTTTAGAAAATACCATTTGACTAAGAGAGTTATTGTGAGACGCATTTATTAGACAGTTAACAATAATAGGTGTAAACCGTACAAGCAATGTTTATAGCAATTATTATTTAACTATATTGATTTCTGCGTCGTAGAATATAACAATAATCACAGAATTTTGCTCTCAAGCTAAGTTCTGTAAGTGTTTAGAGACGTTGTTTATAACTTTTATATTATAAACAAGTTGAATAACGTATTTAAGCAGCAACGTTATTCTATTATTATCGTTCTTAGTCCCTCTTTTCTGAGATCTGTGGTTGTAAGAAGATTTTTCTTGTCTGTCAGAGCTTGTACTATTACGTAGTATCTTAATCGTTAGAGAATCAGTAATAATATCTGCTATTATAAAATTATTTATGTAATCTATATGCTAATTACAGTTAGCAGAACAGGCTTTGTTAAACCGACTGAGCCGTATCGAACTGCTATAGCTCGGAACATTATTTAAACAGTTAGAATTCATCAAATTCTTTCGTAATCAATACCAAATCGACTACCCGATTTTTCAATGTTACAAACTCCAACTTCGCTACCCCACCTACTGTATTGAAATCATGAAGTTCTAAAGAACACAACGTCATAACTATTATTACTAACTGCATGACACTGTATCGAATCAGAATATTGCAGAAGTATCTAATATACCTATTTGATGCAATAATAATATATAACTTAAACTCGAAAGTAACACAGAAATGTCAATCAAAGCGTAAGTACGATATAAGTATCCTTTAGCCTCAAAAGCGTCATAACTTTTCTTTCAATATCTCGGTAAGCGATTGCCGATTACTAGCGGTATTCCACCAGTGTATTACTGGTATTACTATATAATTTGTAATGCCAAATTTATACAAAATGATTTTTGTATAGAATACTTCAATGAATAATTACGAATACACTGATCATATAAAAATAATACTATTACATAGATATCTAAACATATTAAATGTTACTAAATCACATTTCTTACCATTTATGTCCCGCAAAAGAATAACCGTTTTGGAAAATCTTGCGCACACGCAATCGTATATAACCTCTGGAGTGACATCCGGCAGGCATATATCGTAAAGTCCAACGATGGCATGTAAGAGATCCCGATTTGAAATCTGAAATCATTAATACGCCTTTATAATAAATCAAGCACCAAAAGTCAACATCCATCCGATTGATTGAAATGTGAAAGTTCGACGTCCATCACGTTCAAATACGTATTAATGTAATAATATATACTGTAGTAAGCATAACACCAAGCAGCTAGTTAATATATTCATTTTCCTTTAATATAAATTAACAGCATAGTTGAACGTATATCTTCGGTACTTAATTAAAGCATACGTGCACAATAATAAGTTTATATTTATTTATCTGCGGTAGCGAGTTCTCTACCAACTAAACCCTAGCAATTAATGCATATTAATTGGGCAGTAACAACTTCAAATTTTCTTCATTGCCTCTGTAACTATAATTTTAATTTTCACCTCCTACCATTACAATAAAATTCGTTGCTTTTTGACTGTCAATAACAACATGCAAGCCGTCACAATTACCAATATTTGCAGCATAAATGCAGACATATATATATATATACACGGATGCATTAAATCCAGTCTTTTGATAGTTTGATCTCAAATCCTCTCTTACCGAGTCAATGATCCTTCTTTCACTCACAAGCAATTTTCTAAAATCAACAACAATTCCAGATGTTTCAAAATTGCTCGACCTGTCGCCAGAAATCTTTCGAAATGTTCGTTTTGGTAACTCCTCTATAATCCCAATTTCTGTATTCTTACTGTGGTGCCAGCTGGAAGCCATCCTACAAGGTTATTACATGAAGGAGCTCAAATGAAAGCCAGATGCACGCATACAGTATCTAACACTTAGTTTAGTATTATTTTTTTCTATTAATTATAGTTACTTACTCACTGTGTTAATGTATCACTACTAACAGGTTATTCGCTTACAACATCCTAATTTGACTGACAAAGACGCTACACTGAACTTTTCAACTATTAATAAAATGACTAATGAAATATCTCGCTTGGGATACTTCGCACAAAATATACTAAATATACTACTGTACAGTACTATATTACTATATTGTGGTGCTTTATTTATTACACTATATGATAATATAATTCTTCATGCTCGTATGTAAAGAAACATCAGCATTAGTTTCACTCTGTAAATGCAGTAAATGTACGGGATTTACCTCTGATCAGACTCTATGCAGGGTAAGATAACTACGCAATCTCAATACTTTAGCCAGTGGAGTCCTAATGAATGTACTATACTGTACATATACTCTGTAATATATAAATATTGCTTACTGCACAGTACATCGTTACTATAGGAACGAGATCATGGCTGACACTAAGAATCGGACAACGGTTAACAAGAAGAAACAGATAGACACGGAACCACTGAACTTCGTTCATCAGAATGATATCCTTTGCGAAACTATCAAAAAAGAGCAACGCCAGCAAAGGATCTATACTACCTTTAATGTAAACCCTTATAACAAACGTAAGGCAATAAATCATGGTTGATCTTATTACGGAAAAACTGTTTACAATACGATTTATTTATTAGTGAAAAGCATCTCTGTATTTCTATCACAAGAGTATAATATAGACAATCATATTATCGTCGCTTCCCGATATTTTTTTAAAGCCATATAACACTTCAAGGTAGAAGCAATATTATAATTTAATCCTAACGTCGCCATTTTAATCCTAATATAGTTTACACACTAACAAGCAAAGTCAATGAAAATGAAGACTTCAACGATAGCAATACAGACTGTAAGTGACTGTTATGTTTTTATAGATTCGTCCTACTTATGAGTTAGCTCAAATTACACTTTGAGTTTTAAAATGTAATGCAGAAGTTGGGATTTATTTTTAAAATATATAACATATATAACTAAACAGTAGAATGTAACCAATGCAATGGATAGTGCAAAATGTATTGCAGAAATCTATATGTATATGTACAGGACTATGCATTGTATGTAAGCATAGACAAACACAAAATGCAACTAAGGCACTAGTTTTCGTGCTGTCGGAGTAAAGTCATAAACACATAATAAGTTAATAACGCAATATATAATTTTATTTTCAATGTTGATGTTACAGTACTTAAGACCTAATTCAGTAATTCTATTCCCACTGAAAGCTGTTCGATAAAATTTGAAAGGATGGCACTTTAAGTAGACTCGATGTTCATGACAAATGTAAAGTATTTGTGATGATTCCAGTTAGCGTCTGTGTTGCATAATTTTAAAGCGTAAAGTAAATCTACAACTTTCAGATTTTTAACTATTGCATATAAGCTTTATTTTCCATAACAATTACCAATTAAGCCATCAAACTGTACCGTATATCATATGAATCATAAATCTTTATTCTACTGCGTTAACTACACAATATAGCAAATTTTCTCGAAAAAGTGAAGCATTCGCATGATACACCCAGCCATAAATACATGGAACCACAAACTGAAGCTCAAGAAATAGGATGGTACACCGAACCTCTGGTAATATTATTTTAGTTTGTCAATGCAGATAGATACTGCGATATAATATGGCAGCCTTTATTAACCTGACATTAAATCATTGCTTCAGATACATTCCAAAGACAAACGCATTCATCATCCACGACAAAACACAGAAATAACTCGGTACATGGATATCGCATGGAGAAAACAATAATTTCCGAAGTTCACGAAAAATCGTTGATTCAATTACCAAAAATTAACTTTAAAAATTGACCAAAAATAAAACGGTTGCATACATATAGATTGTATAGTACAATTAATTTTTACAGACAATAGAAAAATGCTAATAATTATGATCATTTAGTATATTAAAAACACCACAACTTATTCAGATAATATAAGTGAATTTGTAATATATTTGCATAACTAGGCAATATGAAATTACAACATTAATTTATCTTTAGATATTGGCATTTTAAGTACGAAATAAAAAATATAACTTATAAACTTGAACGGCATGGGCTTATCTGACTGTTTTCAATCCATAGCATCAATTTTAATTAATCAATTACTATATTTAATCCTTATATTGGATCTTAATTTAAAATTTATGTACTATCATCGAGATTAATGTCATTGTATGAGATATATAGAAACAATTCTGTTCCTGTATTTCCGCTAACATTTCAACTTACGACGATATAAGTAAAGTTATTCTTCTATGTATTATAGTGATACACAATACATGTAGGTCACAAATAAACTCAAAAAAGAGCAAAGAGCTGTGCTACAGTAAAATACCAATTAAATTTTCGTAATCGCCGGACGATGCGTTATCCGCCGAAGATATATAAACCTAACCGAAACACCTGCCTTTGACATTACCTATATAACACATATGCTGCACAAGAATTTTTGCACGAAATAATTAAGCGTAAGCAGCAGCACTTAAAAATGTTTTCCGTGACGATTTTACTGATAAAACACGATATGGTTATCTTAACTATTATAGCTGGTTATTCATAAAATCAAAAACTTCATTATTATCCTAAACGCGCTACAGCAATCCAGTATCTTGAGTGTATTTCACGACAACTTCAAAACAGAATCGTAACTGCTCCTAAAATAAATTTAATTCATTTCAAAATGGAAATTTATCAGCAACTGAAAATAGTTCGGCTGATAAATCAGCTCTTCAAAAGACGCAGCATAAGTTCTTACTTCTGACTGAACTAATCCTCGTCTAGCTACTCTCATTGAAAGGACATCAGAATAAATATCAACAGCCTTTTCTTCAATCGCCGTATTCAACGCAGAGTAAATCGTGCAGAAAGTTCCACTTTGTCCTCTGCCATTACTGTTAATGACATACGCGAATTATAATTATAAACAATAAAATGAAACTAAGACAGCATTACCTATAGCTCAACATCAAATTAATGTAAAAATGTATTGTGCTTGTAATATTAACGTACAGGCATTGAACAACAATAGGTCCTGGTTCGCGAACTGTTTTTATACATTCTTGCACACGATTTACTAAATTAATAATCGTAGAAGCTTGGGCTGGCGCTTTATCCTCATCTTCCCAACCACTGAGTTGAAATTGGCTCATTATATTAGTTTTAGAATGATTCTAAGAAAAGATAATCAGATAACATCGTAATGAATAAACGCATGAATAAATCGAATCACTGGTAAATGGAATTACTAAACCTTCTCTGTTGCCTTTAATTGTCTTATAGTTAGGTCATCTACCGTCGCTACTTCCAAAATCTCAACCTTAATGTTATCGTATACGTCGTGCTTCTTATTAGAAGGCCACCAATAAGGCTATAGAAGCACCAATGTTATAAAAATGATTAGCTATCTACATGTATTTTCAATAAAACATAAATCAAATAAGTTTACCGGATGATTACTAAATGATCCCAAGGTAACAACACACGCAACGTTCTGTTCCATGATTAATTTCCAAAAATCATTTATAGTATTCGGTAGTGGATATTGGGTGACAATAAATTCTCTTGCTCTTAAGTAACTCTGTAATAAGTGTTTTGCTAATATTACATCACATCAACTAGCAGCATAATAAATGTTGCATAGTACAGCATCATCACAAAACTTACGTCAATAAATACAGCATTTATATAGTCTGAGCTGTCACTGCTTGAAAGTTTAACCCTATATTTATCCCCTGAGTCATAAAATATATAATTATTAACGCTGATACACTTTCATACAACGATAAATATAAATGAAAACTGCCTATTTTAGAATATTAGACTTAAGGACTTTACTAGCTAAGATATCAGGAAAACGATTTTTGTTTTCATTTGCAGATAACGAAGCTCCAGCGAAATCATCATGTTCTCCCTCCTGACATCGTAAGCACTTTACCAAAACGAAACGTAGCTTAAATATTCATCGGCTGATTTCGCATATACTAATAGCAATCTCGATACTAATCTAATTCATTTGGTATGTTACCTGAAACATGATGGTATAAGGATTGTTTTTGGAGCCCGATTCGGATGTATCTGCCCGGCTTACGAAGGTTTGCAAATTCTTAAGCGACATTTGCGTATTGCCTCGTATTAGAGCATCAAGTATTGCTTCGTATACAAATAAGTATTCATTCTGAAATGAAAAATCAATACAGAAACAAAAATTCTTACTGGCCTTAAATACAAATGATCATGGTGGTGTTCAGACAAAGCTATCTATGAAGAACAACGTCACTTACAACACGGACTAAAATGTTTTTTCGATGATGCGACATCAAACCAACGTTTTCTAAAACATCAATATCACCTTGCTTGCGGGCGCGGTCAAGATTGATATCGAGTGCAACAAACATAGCACAACGACTACTTCCTTCACTATAAATGAAAATCACCATTCTTAAGATAAGATCAAAAGGCGTATAGGTAATATGCCATACCTGCTATGAATAACGATAGGACCAGCATCGGAGGGGTTAAAAGCATGTACCAGTGACCTAAATCTAAAAAGCCCTGTACTGGATTCAGGTATACCACCGTGGGGCCAAGCAGTGAAGTGAAACTGTTTCACTTCTTGCTTTTCTACTTCTCCAACCTGCATAGTTTTGGAGCAAATACTAATTTAGAGAAAGTTTATGTCACGTAACAGTATTAAAGGTTATACACTACCTTTTGCAAATGAAAAGTTCTGACTGTATAACAGCTCCTCTTGCTTACGTTCTCTAGAGTGACACATACATTACCATAAGTATCCTTTTCTTCTGGCCAGTACTTGTAACATAATTGCTGAAAAAATTTAACAGGTACACGTAAGGCAAATTTGGCCTAAATTTATAAACCTAAGAATCAAATCCTTTTGAATAATTAACCTCGTCCTTCTCAGATAACTCTGTGAGCATCACTATTGCACAGGTTTCCTTTTCCCAAACCATGGTCCAGAAATCATTGCATGTTGACTTTAGAGGACCTAATTTCATAGTCAGTTCTAAATTTAGCTAATCCTGGGAAACATTATCTAACAATCTACCCATCTTTACGATTAACTGATTAATAACTCGAAATTATCTTCAAGCCATATATGCAATTTAATTTTAGCCGCCAGGATAAATTGCAATTACCTTGAGTTACTATGTAACCATTAGGTTTCATGTATCCCTGTTAAATCAGTAAAGCATTAGAAAAAGCTTTCTGTTCCCTACTATGAATCATTATAAGGAATCTTTACTAACATGAACATGAGAAGCATTAATATA
The DNA here is from genome assembly GCF_000150275.1 of Trichoplax adhaerens. Classification (NCBI taxonomy): domain Eukaryota; kingdom Metazoa; phylum Placozoa; class Uniplacotomia; order Trichoplacea; family Trichoplacidae; genus Trichoplax; species Trichoplax adhaerens. The sequence goes on along the minus strand of NW_002060949.1, from coordinate 420,732 downwards.
CGAATTGACTCCTCCATCGCCGACTGTGACGATTGAATGATCATCTAGGAAATAAATCATTTAATCTGATGAATAGGATCACCGATATCGTAAATAAAAAATTGGACGTTTACTGTATATTATATAATTAATAAACGTACAACTAATAACACTTTGAGAACGATTCTTTTTCGCGTTCCCTTTCATGTCTGCAATAGCATGGGTCTCTTTACAAGGAGGGATGGACTATAGGAGCAAGGAGAATGAATGCAGTCATGCCACTTTATATCAAAGCAACCGTTCCAAATTTACTCACCTCAAATTCCTTTAAAGCAAGAGCCGAATCTTCCTTCAAAGCGTTAATACGATCAAGCAGATCCTTAACAATTATAGGTTTAGTCGGGATCTTAATATTTTGAACCAATGATGCCTTTTGCGCTAAAATGTACAAGCGACATAGAGGTATTACTGTAAGCCGTATCGACCAAATTATGCAACTTTTCTCCGTGTAACAGTTACCTTTGGATACTACGTATTTATACTGTCCTAATCGTGACCGGATTAAATTAGTATCTAAGGACGATGGATTATCACCAGATGCATCAACAATGACGACAGGATCTGGTGATTTGATATTAGCTAAAGCTCTAGCGCGGCGACGGCTGCAAAATAAATTAGCATTAATTTGGTTTCTGGAAACAGTTGATAAACAATTTCAGTATTGTAATCTACTACGTTTGATACCTGTACCAAATGTAAGCAATCACTCCTAAACTAACAGCAGCAATAATTGCGACAACGACACCAATTATAACAACTACGGAACCGCCTGCAACTGTTTAAATTAATTAGGATTTAGAAATCGAAGAAACAGTCATCGCAGCAGTAATTTTTTTATTAACACAGAAAATAATAATAACCTTCTTCACAGTAGATTCCAGAGTATCCAGACTGGCACAAACAACCCGTCTTTGACTGACAGCTTCCATGATTATTACACCCATTACATTTCAGTTGACAATTTGGTCCATAGTTGTCAGCAGGACACGAATCTAATATTAAAATATAACCTTCATTCTTACGACAGGAAATGAGTATTACATAATTTATTTAATACCGCCTGTTTGTCTACAGGCAGTTTCAAAAAACCTCAACCTACCAGTTTTACAGCTAATGCCAGTTACTCCAGATGGACACATACACCCATACATATCGGAACTGCAGTACACACTTTCTGGCTGACAAGCAAATTGGCATGCAGGCCCACAACGAAACGGAAGACTGCAAGCTAATAATAATAGAGATTGTCCTTTAATGATAAGCTTTAAGCGTATCTAGTTGCAATTTAATCATGTGATAACAGAATGAATGACATTTGTAGATTTACAGTTAACCTGTCTGGCACGAAGTACCATTGAAGCCTGGAAGGCAACCGCAACTATTGTCTGTCATACAGATGGCTCCGTTGAGGCAGTTTTGATTTTGGCTACATTTTTTCTCTGTAAAGAATAAAATAAACTAATACCAGAAGAGCAGAGATTCCAAGGTATATATTTCCGATGTACTGTACGCGTAACTTACCTAAAACAGTTAATGTCATAAAAGCACCAGTAATATTAGATTTGTCAGATGCCGGATAAATCACTTCATAAACTCCGGCATCTTGTAATCTCAAGCTATCAAAACTACAGTTGCAAGCATTGTCACATCGGGTATAACGTGAGCCGTTGTGGTACCATATATAATTACAAGTTACGACATTATTCGATAACGTGGTTAACACTAAGGTATCGCGAACATAGCCAACTTGTGAAATAATTGATGGCTGTACAGGAGCTAAATAAATAATTAAAAACAGAGGTGTTAACGGCTTCTAAGATCTAAATATATCACAACTGAAATCGTTAATGCATTAATTAAAAGGTCGAAATTAAATATACCCTTACATGCAGAATGAGTAACTCCAACCCATAAAGTCTTCCTTTGGGGAGAATTACTGGCTGTGCTTGTTGCTTGGCATTCATATACACCAGCGTAACGATAAAAATCGTTTAGAGAATTCCACGGCAAGATTAATGTTGATTCACCGGACTTATTCTGTATCTGATACTGATCCGTGCTGACATGAAAAGGCGATACACGAGATGAAACTCTAGACCAAGTAAACTTTGTATTATCATTGTTAGTCCAGCATCTAATAGAGTAAAAGTCATCCTCATCAAAGCCCATCGGCAGGCGATAAGAACAATACAAAGAGAGACCTCTTGTACAATGTCCTGATGAATAATTATAATAAAACCAAAAGGGATATTAGTTGTCAGTAAGATCATAACTGATTTTCCAGATCGCGTATTATTTACTTCGGAAATATTATCTGCTGCATCCAAGCGCAAAAAAGGACTAATACAGTTCTGCAAATTTATATTTAGGTTAATTGAAGATATGATGCAGCTACAGAACATATAAATTCAAAGAGTATCAAGGGAAAATCAACGTTCTTCGACATTATTCAACGCAAAGCAATTCACCAGCGCTGGTCTAACCCCGTGCGATATAACATACGTTATGAAATATATTGGGATCAACTAGAAGCAGCACCGTCGCCTACTGTGCGAAGGATAGCGTTACATTATACTTTAGTATGAATACTACAGAAAACTTCATAATTAATTTACTGTTAATGCTGATATAAGGAACATACACGTATAATATAGCTCGCAGTTTGTCCAGGATAAGAAGAATCTACTTTACAATAATTACACCACAATTACCAGTGGGACAGCAGGATTAACCAGGACTGCTAGAAAAAGGTCTTTTTTGGTAGTCAATGACTTGAACCTATCAGCAGTAAGTCATAGGGGATGGATAAATATTGTGCTGTACTTGATACGTAAAAATACGTAAATTATGGCGCTACTCCATTTGCAGTTATATTAAGAGCACGTACTGTACTACCTTACTTACAGTACAGACCACTCATCCAGTCATTCATAACTACATAATCTACTCAAACACTACTCCGCGTCTCCACGTATTTCACTCGTTGTCCCCGGTACGGTACAGTGCTTGCCCGCAGATTGAAAAACTATCATCAAAATTAATCGGTATAGTCATTTGACAACTAGCTACTAGTACAGCACAAGGATCAACATGAATCTGTCGGCACAGTAAGATCGTACTTGCAGAAGTGCAGCGTTCAGAGATTCAAAATTAGTAGCTTACGACGATAGGCGATCATCCGAAGAGTATAAGCGCACAAAATAACTTGCCTACAGGCATAAATAGACTGTAATGTTTAAAGTCCGGAAATCATGAACAGTGCTACTACAGTGCTGTATCCTTCATTTACTGGACGGCTCGTGCACAGGCAGTTATTAGCTATAGGTAGTAAAATTAGATCAACTTCCCGTAAAATGTTTCATTCTGTATACCGATATTCATTGTCAATAATACAGCCATGACTTTTTCTTGCATTTCACTATATGGCGTTATTATTGATACTAATATTATGTGCAAATTCGTTTACAGTATGCGTAAGTTCAATTAACTATCAAAACAAAATGTCTTATCCCACTAATCAACGACTACGTCTACCATATTACTCAATGTCGTAATAAGCGTCTCCGAGCTACGGTGTTAATCAACACCAGTGTTGCATATTCGAACGTTGACTAAGCCTTTTAGCCTGGATTTTTAATTAAGTAAGTTTTAAGAAACTGAAAAGACGATATCTTCAGCATTTGCAGGTTCAGTCATAGCTAAAAAAAAACACCTGCACTCCTGCACATTTGCCGGTTTAAACTGGTTATTTATCAAATGAAATCCACACCGAAATATGAATAGCTAGACGTCTACGATTCCATCTCAGCCATATTAGCGATAATAATTATTAACAAACCTGTAATGGACACGATTACAATAAAGGCTAAACCAAAGCCAATATTTAAAATCCTTGACATCTTCGCCGAAGTGGAGGATATAAAGATATAGTACGTGCATAAAATTACATTATAATTAATTATTATTATTATTATTATTACTTTATTGTTACTGCTATGGTATACTGTACTGTACTGTACAGTACACTGTACCGTAGTACTGTACTATCATACTGTACTGTACTGTACATTGTACAATACTGTATACTGTACATGTACAGTATATTGTACTGTACAGTACCGTACAGTACTGTAGATTTAGTAAAGGTCTCTAATATACTGTAGACGGACGGACTTCTTTCACCAAACGAAACCGTCAATATCGAAAATGACTGCTTAGTATGGATCTTCTGACTCGGTTTTCTATATCACTATTGACGATCTTATATGGCTGTTTCTAAGAAGAGCTTTAGTAACCAATAATAAGATTCAATGTACTATTATACAGTACATACAGTACAGTACAGTACTGTACTGTTAATTTAGAAAAATCAGGATCAGCCGTCTGCATACTGTACAGTACAATACTGTAAGTTATCTTGAACCGTACAGTACAGTACGGTACTGTACAGTAGAGGTTGGCAACATTGGCACGATGTACTGTACTGTACTATACAGTATACTGTACTGTAGTGTACAGTATGCGGTACTGTAGCGAGGAGTAAAGATCCGCGGCAATAGATTTGAAAAGCTTTAAGACCCGAGCGGTAGCTGCGGAATTTTGATTGACTGTTATTTAACTGCAAATACAGAATTAAAAACTATTTCAGACTTTGGGTAGTTTAATTGAATTTCTCGGCAGCTTCTCAATTCATCTAAACTGTGAAAGTACACTGTCTACGCTGGTTACATCGCGTAAGTAGAGGTAATTAAGTTATTTTAAAATCCTGCGCTTTATAGTAACGGTCTTATAGCATTTAAATATTTTATTTTAACATGAATCGGCTGAATTCAGTGCGGTACTGTACTTAATCAACCGGCTTTGCACGTATAGTGCACACAGTGTGTTCTTGATGTTTTAATTAATGTTGTAGTGGGATCAATTTGATTTCACTATACAGAGTTACACTCTGTATCAGTGTGTGGGTTCATCTTTTTAAATTTCTCAAGGTCCAAACGTCGCTAGCGTAAGATACCATTCTAACTGTAGATAGCCTTCAAAACTAAACATTTATGCGTATCTTGAATAATAAAATTCCCCAATACAATAATAATATCCATACTGTACTCGTAATGAATTACCATATCAGCTTTACAGGTGAACTCTTAACTTAATTAAAGCCTTATAAGTCCTGTTCAATTGTACCTATGAATACTTAAAACCTGAGATTCTTGGCTTAGTTTTCTGCAATGGTGTTCATTGGACAATAAATTTCGTAATGTCTTTTCCTTTATTTATGCATTATAAGCCTTCTAAAGATTGCTATACTATAATCGCAATTAATTGCAAAGACTTATACGGTACTACAGTTGTACACTCGTAATTATAAAATTTCGATCGTAGGTATTCGGTGCAGTGTTTAGTATATTGCAAATGTACTAGTTCCAAATGTGAAGGCCAAGCATTAAATATTTAACGAAATCACTTTGTGAGAAGATCAGGATTTCTTTCAAGCCCCTAAAAACAATACATGTAGCTAGATCAAGGGAATTTCATGACCCACTTCGTAATTCCCTCGCTGTCAGCTTAACTCGATATAATGCTCAATTAACGGATGAGATTATGTACAAACTGTTGTCTGAAACTTCATCGAACTTAATAAATTGATTAATGTCTTAAAAAGATGTATAAATACTGTACGGAATTCTATTATCTTTTCATATCCGACTATAACACCACATATCTATTATAATCTTAAATTATTACTACTCAACGAATCAGCCCGTTATCCTGTTTCTGGTTATATAATACGTTTGTATTTACAATTGCTTGTTCATTGATTTAACTACCATCAAGTACTCTAATGCCACTCAAAAGAACTGTTAAACTCTGACGTACTCACTCTTCAATACTTTTAACTTTAAAATAAAAATGCATGTAACACCATTAACTAGCCACAAAGTTAACGTACTGTCCGATAGTATGTATCAGAGACTGACATTAGTGCTAATTATGGCGCCCGTGCCCGCGCAAACGTTCGACAATAATCACCAAATGCCAGAACACTCTCGTCCAAATTTCAAATCTCGCTCCCATGGAAAGCAGTAATAAAAATTATCGAAGATTACATGAGATAAGCCTACAGTTTGCTTTTTAACCAGTAATCCGATTTCCTGTAGAGCACAAATTCAAATCTGTTATGACAGTTATATCAGTGAAATTGCTGCAACTTTATTATAATATAGTATTTTCACTATGAAATTCGTAAAAGATTTTCAATTTTTCTAGATTATATGCTATCTGGCTGTCGACATGAATACCAACTACAATAAGCGTTTGATGAATAGTCCATCTTCTACTTTGGTATTCTCTAACCTGGACTAAAACTTCAGTTACCATTTTCATTGACGCGCACATCTTTACTAATGACTTCTATCTGATTAATTAACCTTTCAGGTCGGAGCAGAGCACACGATGATGTCACCACTGCCTTCCAAAGAAAAGTGTTGTAATCGGTATACTATGCATTGTAATATATATATTTCGTCTTAAGATTTCACAAAAATGCTAACAAACTTGTCTTGTTAACCATCTCATGATTCCCATGGGTACCCAGCTTCATTCCTGATCGATCATCATCCGACTGGAACGGAAAATTTAATTTATTGCAGGTGAAATCACTGTCTGTTTAATATGCTATGCGATGTGCAGTATCAGTATAATTGTACCTTGTACCTTTCTTCATCCACTTCAACAATAAACAGCTTTTCATAGCTATTACTGGTGTATTTACCAATTTAAATAATTTTAATTTTAACGGAATTTCAATCTGTCTTTGGTATTTTCATTACTAACTAAATACAGTCAAAGGAATCCCCAAATAGAAATAATACAGTATTCTCAGATGGCAACGCGCAATCTAGTAAAGGTTTGTGGTTTTGATGATGTTTATGACTACGGTCCGTAAATAATATAATATTCCTGAGAGAACGTGCGAATGTAAATGCTATATCAGTTTTTTATACGGGTCCCTAGAGATCCGTGGTTTCTTGTAACTCTGCGCTTTACTCGGCTTAAGCAAAGCTTAATGTTACTATTGCGAGGGCAGCCTTCTTGAATAGTAAACAGAAACGTATTTAATGCACTAAACCTTGAATCACATGTATCTACTCACGGATTTCCTTAAACGTATATTCAATGTAAAGAAAATCAGATGTACAATTGCGTAATAGCGAATGAAGTGTTAGGAACAAGAGCGGAGGTAAGACATAACATGGTTTACTAGCGAACTTGCAGGTTTGCTTTGGCTTATTTTTTAATATGTTATTAAAACATCTCTTAACCGAAGCAAACAACACCGAGAGAGATCAGCACTTTAAGAGAAAACAGTTGCAACCTTTTCGAAGTGAGTACCTTTATCTAACGGCAACATGAGATTTTGATAATCTTTTAATTTAATAATGGCGACATACCTGATAACCTGTTTATGATAGTATCAATCCCCTGCTAAAAGAAAATTATTTGATGACTCAAAAAAGCTTATTGCTGGTTATGCAATGTCGCCTCTGGGAATCGATAGGTACTGTACAATTCCTATTACGTTTATGCTTCAAGTTTAAATTTTAAGTTGTATTGCTCATTATCTACCTATATAGTCAAAGTCTGCTGTGTTCAGCAACTAAGGTTAGACCGAAATTATCTTTACATGGTCGATAGCGCTCAATAGTTTAGCCTATGATCCTATTTCACAATGAGTCGTTAAGCTGCATTTTTTTGGTACGGATATAGCCACCTAGAAAAATACCGAAGGCACCGTATAAAGTTTTGGATGCACCAGATTTGCAGGTTACTTTGAGTTAAAGATACCCGGAAAAACCAAACAATAACTTTCCGCCTCTACTCTTTCAGGATGACTTCTATTTAAATTTAGTTGACTGGTCGCCACAAAACGTGTTGAGTGTTGGTCTCGGAACGTGTGTGTATTTATGGAGTGCAAATAACGGGCAGGTAACCGACTCTACAATTTTTATTAATGTTGTTAATGTAAAATTCAACTGAATTTAACCCCAAAACATTGTTTCGATTAACGGGGTGTTATTTACAATGAAATGTTTTTCATTTAGGTTACTAAGTTATGTGATTTCCAAAGTGAAGGAGATTCGGTTACGTCTGTTTCCTGGACTGAAAAAGTATACACTAATTTCTTTTAATAGTGATTTAAACTAATTGAACTAGCACGCATGGCTTTACTTTACAGGGCAATCACATTGCCGTAGGAACTCAGCGAGGCTACATTCATATATGGGACGTAACTGTCTCCAGACTTATTGCTCTTCTAGATGGCCATACTGCACGAGTTGGTCCGTTGATCTCTAAAATATGGCATATATGCTATTTATATTGCCTTTTGGTTGAATTTGTAAATAGATTCGGCTAAAATTCGGGATTCAATTTATATTCCAGGCACACTCGCATGGAATAATGATTTGCTATACTCCGGTAGCCGGGATAAGTGTATCTTCCAGCGCGATCTGAGGTTACTACTTATTTCCTATATCAATAAATAATATCCAAATTTTAAAGAGGTTACTCTAGGTGTTTATGGCATTAGCGCTAGCAAGAATCATTACAACTTTATTTGATTGATCTAGAACGCCATGTTCAATTACACGAAAATTAAGGGCTCATAAACAGGAGGTGCAGTACTACACTTCATCTTGCAGTAACACCATCTCTTGCAATATTCCGTCTTCCTAAATGTTAATCTAATAATGATAACTCACTTATTCGAAGGTTTGTGGTTTAAAGTGGTCGTCTGACCGACAATATTTAGCGTCTGGAGGAAATGATAATAAGGTTTTAAATTTTAATTTATGTAATAAATATTACGATCACGAATACGATTATAATTATCAGTACTTTTTCTGTTAGCTATTTATATGGAACTTGTCTGCCGAGACTCCTATCCAAACGTACGCTGACCATGAAGCTGCCGTAAAAGCAATCGCATGGTCACCTCATCAGGTTCGAGATATAAGCAGGATGTCGAGGAGTCTACATTACTAAATATAACTATCAGCATTCGTTGTTCATCTGTACGTGAATTTTTAACTGCAAGCTATATTGAAGTCTTTGCTAATTTAAATGCTCTTCTGCAATGAGATTTTGCGAAAATTTATGTATGTCCGCAAGTTAGGAAAACGAATTTTATGATTCATTAATTCGGCTACACTACCTTAAAACGAGACCTTTTTAAAGTTAACATTTGCCATAACATTTGGGTTCGTAATAACAATTTTAAGTCAGAAATTTTTTTAATATCTGAAGCATGGTCTTTTAGCCTCGGGGGGTGGAACGGCTGATCGTTGCATCAGATTTAGAAATATTTTGACCAACCAATCAATAAATTGCATTGATACCGGCTCGCAAGTATGCAATTTAGCTTGGTCAAAGTATACAAACGAGTTGGTGAGTATTTCAAGCAGTAAAATTTATGATGTACTATATAGCAACTAATGTAATTAGTTGTCAGCAATCATATATAACTACCTGTAAATTCGCTTTACAGGTAAGTACACATGGCTACTCTAAGAATCATATCGTTATTTGGAAATACCCGTCTCTCTCCAAAGTAGCTGAACTATCAGGGCACACATATCGCGTCCTCTACTTGGTATGATCTATTATTAATTAGTCAACATATCACGCCTTAAACCGAAAATATGTCAATAAGTTTCGTGCAATTAATAATAATTAGTTCACCATTGATAACATGTTTGCTTATCATATTGATTATATACATTATTAGTCCGTTTCACCTGAAGGAGAATCTATTGTGACCGGTGCTGGCGATGAAACTCTCAGGTTTTGGAATGTTTTCTGCAAGCCTAAAGCTAGCAAGGTTAATTCATGTATAAAATATATAGCATAAGTCAAATGGAATCCACCTTTAGATTTATTTATACAACATTCCTATCTAAGACGTTTCTTTTTCCATAATAGGAGAGCAAATCCCTCTTGAACCCTTTTCCTTGTGCAAGATAACGAATGATGTCTACGATTCTTTAATAGGATATTGTAAATAGTGAATAAATATAATTTGAAAGGATTACTCAGCTTTCCGATTGTAACATTGTTACTTACTACAATTCAGAGTGGCAAAACAATAGTTAAATGAATTTTAAAGAAATTTTAGACATAAGTGGTCGAGGAGGGTAAATTCGCTTATGGTACTCATTAGTATTTGAAATGACTTGTTAAAAAATCGAAGTCTAATACTCCTGCATGCATTTATATGGTCATCACATAAACTGTATACAAGCTAAAGAATAAAATACTGATATCACATCCTCATACTCAGCAAGAAATCAGTTAGTTTATTATTGATGCATACATATTCAAACAGTCTCATAAACTAATTTCCAAATCTCTATTATAATTAATTATTCTGATAGTAATTTGCACAAGTATGATCATATCTTGCCCATTTTAACAGATATACAATTATAAGACTGCCAAGCGATAGAAATAATAAAAATAAATAATTACGATTTACCCTAACATTATGGCTCTGTACATAAACAATTATCAACTATACAAATGATCATTATTTGCGTTGAACTATACTACTACGCATTAAAGAAACGTCTATAAAGTTTTTCGTATATATCGTACACATGTTAAACTGCTTATTCATTAATTTACTTGACTACAGGCTAATATGTTGTAAGCATTCAGCCATATAATCCATGCCCAGTCCACTGGTAGGGTTCGATTCTATTTTACCATGCTAACCAAAGCTAAACATTTTCATCCGATAATTCAATCGCAGAATTAGATAACCAATGATACTCGTACCCTGTTGCAAAGATCTTCAAGCACTGAAAAATCTAATAATGTAATACTGCATGATTAAACATTAGCACGAATATTAATTATCTCAGAGAAAAGCTACCTACATGATCATTCCAAGTATTACAAGAATATTCCACATTCCGATGAAAATTCGAAAATAACACAAACTCTGTAGAAATTCTCTAATCTTTTCGCCTTAAAACAGCACAAAGACGGAAAATTAATTAATGTAATACACAGATACCGAACATCAAACCTTACAACTGTGAAAGGATATTTGGTTGCAACACTTCCTAAACTTTACCACAAACCTACAGTTCCTTGACTTTCGTAATGTGCACCCGCTACACCATCTCTATACGCAAATGATAGTTAAGATAAAAGGGGTTTAAGCAGACTTGATGGATACCGTAAGTATCATCGCCGTAAAGATTTTATGTGTCTTACTATGTCAACAAGTGACCTATACAGTGGTAGTAGTGTAGAGATTACAATATTAAATCTTTTATAAATAACGGTACATGGATAATAATTATTTATAGGACGTGTCGTGTCTATCATTTTTTCAGTAAAAAACTATGAATATTAAAGAAGTCTTACAGTCTATAGTTCAGGACAGCCCCTGCGTTTATCAATAGCGTCCTATCATTCGGAAAATTAAAAGAAAGAATAATAATCTTAAGTAATAGAGCAGCTAATTACTACAGTATATTAAATACCAAAAATCAAACATCTGCAGCATAATTAATAAATATATATGCTGTACACTGTATTTAAAATATCAACAAGCACGATATTGTCAGATAGTAAAACACATTAAACGATACTAAGTTGACTACATTAAATACTGTACGAAACGTTTGAAACTTGAAATTACAGAGTATTAACAGATTTAATTGTAAGTAATAATTTACAAGCATTACCCTATAATTATGATATCTGACACCAACGCCATAAAGAAATATTTACTACTGTATTAGAACAAGAATTTTCTCAAGCAAGCATCAGTGAAATTAAACTAAAATTTAAAAGTTAATGCTGAACAGTAAATACTCAGTGCTCGTACTGTACAGTACTGTACACTACGGTACAGTACAAACCTTCTGAAATTTTAGTACCGTAACAAAACATACTGTACTGTAGTAAAAAAAGAGTAAAGCAATTCAGTAACTTTACTGTACAGTACAGTACTGTACAGTTCACCATAAACGATACATACTGTACTGTACACTGTACAGTACAGTATGTCCATAATTACGGTACTGTACTCCACATTCTACAACGGACCAAGTGTGATTACTGTGCTGTACAGTATGTTTTCGGTATGCATGCTGTACCATACAGTGTACAGTACTGTACAGTACAGTACATTCTAGGGGTCTCTACTGTATTTTACCGTACAAAATTACGCTCAGCTCAGCACCATGATGATGTTCTGAAATTTAAATTTCTTGATTGCAGTAAAACATAGTATAAATTATAATATATATATAAATTATAATGGTTAGGCCATGGAGACTTTATTATTAACCGTAACACTTTTTTTTTCATTTTGCTGTATTGAGCTGAACTTGATATTGCTACTGTATCATCACTAAAACACGTAGAGCGTAGCCTGCAGCTCTACCTACGGGCTAAGGTTACGATGTGCTATCTTAGACTCAATTCTTATTACCCGTTCCCTTTTGATTAAGCTGGCTCTCGTAGCAGAAAAATCTAATTTATTTCATTATATTATTTTTAGAAGGACCAGACACTACATATGTACTATTGATGCGATTATGCAAACATAAGGGTAGAGAGTTCAAATTTTTTGATTTGCTATTGGCACAGCATTTTGCATCCCAATAATAATTATTATAAATTAAATTTTTTAACCGAGAGCAACGAAAGTTAGACCAGGAACTACTAATTTCTCTTTAGTAGTCCCTGCTTATGCTCTAGTAACTTGAGCTTTTGTGACAGTGCCAGTGAGAGCAGACGTAATAAGCTACCGTAATGCGAATCATTGTATCTCAATTAGATATGAGCTCGATTTAACTGAATATTTTATTATATTGCTGTCTCTTAAGCAAAAATACGGATTTAACCTTTGTAAATCCATTTATGATTTTTTTTTATTCACAAGTTTAATTCAGAGTTCAATCCTGCTAGATCAAATTTACCACTCAGTTTCGAAAGATTTGCCAAAAAACTACAAGCTGCTTAGCTCGTTTCACTGGTGGTTCATAGAACATCCTCTTATACGTACAATACAACAGTATAGTAACTTTTGAAAAATTTCTTTTTCATATTGCTCGACATTCATTTATAGCCTCTGCAACTTGATAATTTCCGGTGCACTAACAAGAAAACTTAACACAGGGCGTAAGAAAATGTTAAATAAAAAAATGAGGTGACTGCCAAACGCTAAGTTAGCCTGCTTACTCCTGCCATGATTAAGAAATTCAGAACAAGCTCTTTTCTACGTTCAGAAGATTTAAAACATTCTATAATTGGTATACTATAGACGTACATCTACGTGAAGCTGTTACATAATTACAATTACATACAGTATATTTTTATCTACTTATATATACTTATGTATTTGTAACAAAACCTGGTCTATTAACTGTAATGAAAGTGTAGTTCACACAAGAAATTTTAGAATAGCAGATTTTACTACTTGTTCTCTATCGATTGAGACACTACGTACATAACAGCACAACAAGCTCTGACAAACAAGGAAAATTTCCTACAACAGCAGATCTTAGAAAAGAAGGACTAACAACAATGATGACAGAAAAGTGCAGCTGCTTAAATATGTTATCTAACTTGTTTATGACATGATAGTTGCGAAAAACATAATTCAACACTCGCAGTACAGAACTTAGCATCAGAATAAAATTATATGATTAGTATAATATTCTACGAAGCTGAAATCAACATACTTGAATTATCACGAATATCACTTATATATACCTATTATTATTGTTAACAACCCTAGATTTTGGTATCATTTTTAACTTATGTCTAATTCACTTCTACATAACAAGTTGATAACAAGAGCTTATCTAACAGCTTCACTACAGTATTATTATCAATTGCCAATTAAAATCAACCAATTTTTATACCTCTATTTTTCTTCTATAAAATTCCGGTGACCATAATAATCAGAACATACCGTAATTTACCTGTTCACTGCATGACAACTTGTTATTAATAAAGCTTGAACTATCTATATGAGATCCAAATATTTTTACTGTGAAATATCTTAATACTATGTATATGAAATTATGTAGTAAGAATCGATAAAATATAATTAGAATCGAACTCCATGTACGCTAACAAATAGCATTTCGCAATTGTAAGTATCGTAGACTTAGATCGAAATATATTAAAACTTACTTGAATTAATTGAGTAATTTAGAGACCTAGATTTCGAAATGTTATCCATGAGATAAATCACGATAATAATGATTCATTGTAGTATAGGGCTGCTCCCTTGCTACATGTTTCATCCATCGCTTTAGACAAGATGACAATGAATAATAATCGCTATGTACTATTAAAGATCACTATTTGTCATGGTGAAATGTCCGTCAATCGTCTTTTTACGCACAACCAAAATTGGGCGTGTACAGTTAGACATACGTAACGATTAATTAAAAGTATGATAGTTCCGATCATAAGAATGACAATTACTTGCTATGAAATATTTATTTTGTTAAGCGATTTTAGCAAAAGTATCACAATTTCTGATTTGGTAAAATTTCAGTATGATATCACTACCGTAGCTTTTCTGCGGTGTAAGGATGTAAAGTTAATTAAAAAAAGGAGCCATGAGAACATTCTGGAAGCAAATCGGAGTAAATTTAAGTTATTATTCGCCTAGTAAATTATTAAAAATAATCACGTTATTCTGTAAATTAGCATACAAGCTAAGCATTTTATAATATTAGCCAAGTGCATCTATCTGTGATTATGAAATGAAACGGAAAGAAGAAAATAGACAGGTATACATATGCAATTTAATGACATGATAGAATTTTCGAATGAAATCCAAGAAGATTTTAATAGACTTATCTCGGTACTCTTTAAAAAATAAATCTTTAAAGCCGGGTACATTTAAACACCAAAATATTAAAGCAGTGAATCTATTTGTTATATACCAAAATAAAAGTTGCTTTGTCGATGCTCTAAGCACATTATTAAATTGCTTATTTGCACATGAATAATTATTATTAAGCACTACTACTTATGCCTAAAAATTAAATTTACAGTACTTGTTATATAAAGCTAATCAACCGAAAGAAGAAACAGAATTTTGCAAAGATAATTATTTAAAATCATCTTTAACCCATTTAAATTACATTTTAGGCATTAATTTTTAAGAAATCATTGCACCCGTTAATTGATAACTTAGCCAAATTTTATTCCGCAAAACATTTCACAATGAAATTATAAATCTACATATAAAGAGCTTCCAATAAACTGTAAGCGATAGCGGGACTCAGTATGACAAATGAAATAACTTCAATTGTCATGGTTGCAATTATTTTGCAAATATTGTTGTCATCAGATAAGAATACATTATGCAAACAATACCTGTCATCCGTTCTATTGGTTATCAAGAAGCTAATGTAAATAAGATAAAAATAATACGAGTGTATCAATTATACCAAGCTGTTACTGTGCTGCATCCCCGCAAAATAATCCTTTAAGCGTACGAAGTCGATACTTTATGCTGATGGTTAAAAGAAGTTTCAGACGCCATTTTAGCTTAACATAATTTATTTCATACCGATTTTACAGTCCTTGTATACCAACTTGTCACTTAGCTACTAAAAACCTACTAAAATTTCGTTTTATTTCAAATCATTTTAAGTTATAATACTTTATTCAGATTGACTGATATGTACCTCACGACATTTGGAATAAAGGACTTTTAATTCTTTTTCCAACCATATTGAACGCACGAGGGCAGTCATTAAATTAATTTAAATTAAAACTTTCATTTTTCAATGTTAGCCTCCGCAATCAATTGCCGCTCTTTATTCCTATGGCTAAGTGGCTAAAGCTTTGCTATATGCTGCTACTCTTTAATGTCGCCGCTTTAAACTTACCAGTAACCGAAGCCATTTTAGCGACGCCATCTGGCAAGACTTACGCAAGAATAAATGAGGATATAATTTTATTATGTACAGCCAAAAAGACCGATAACTCAGGAAGAAACTTAGAATTACTGACACTGACACTTCAGAAGTCCCCATTCCCACGGTTAATGTTAATTATTGGTCCTTTTAACGAATATATGACTGGCGAAATTAAGCCATCAAATCGTATGAAAAGTTTCTACAACAAGACTTCAACAGAAGTAACATTGGGATTAACCATTAAGAATTTGGTCACCAGCGATGGCGGAAACTATATATGGACAGCCTCATATCAACCAAACCATGAAAAAGTCATAACTACAACAGTCGTTGTTATGAGTAAGTACAGCAAATTTAGATAGAGCTTATGCAAAAAAGAAAGTAAAGTTCTAGTAATTATTGATAGTCGTTACAAAATATAATTTTTCCTACAGCAGCATGTAAAATCTTTTAAATTACGACTTTCCCTATAAAACTTATCATCTATTAACTATATCGAAGCAGATTGATTATTGTATTTGGTTTTACTGTACTAAATTCACACTATTTAAACCCTCAATTACAATTAACTTGTGTAATTCAATCAGAATAGCGAAGTAGCACCTATGAACTAGTAGCAACACAGTCGTGATATAACTAATTACTGTGTGATATCAATTTTACATTTCAAGAACAATAACCTCTATTAGATTATGATAAATTCTTTGTAGATTTACCAATGCGATAGATAGTCTTCAATGTAATGTAATTTTTTCAGGCCCACCGGAGCCTCCTGCTTCTTTTAAGCCTGAGAACCTTACGAATTCCTCAGTCTATTTTTCCTGGAAGCCGGGATACGATAACGGCTTCAGGCAACATTTTATAATCAGATGTAAGGCACAAGGTCTTTCGCAACATCTTGTTAACACAGAAACAAATCAAACATCACTGACGATGAAAGGTCTTAGAAAGAACACGCTATACATCTGCTCTCTGTCTGCAAGAAATCGAATTGGTGATAGCGGGACTTTAGGAACTATGTTTATAACTGGTAAGAGTTCGGTAATGAAATGAAATCTCACGCTTCCTAGTTTGACGTCCTCATCATCCTTTGTAAATTACGTACATAATTAAAATTATTGATTTCAAGTATCTGCAAAATTACAGTTGTTGTACATGGTATAACAACTTGCTGATCATATACGGAATTGTAAATATCATTTTAGTTAATATTGCCTTAATATTTGAGTTGAAAGATGGAATATATTTGGGTATACATTAATTCTGATATTTCGTATCACTGCACATTTTTATGATAGGAAACTACGGTCCTAATCCAACAGACACTGTTATTGCGCTAACTGTCACCAAAAGTACAACAACATTCTCGACATCTCCTATCCAAACTACCACAACTCCCATCAAAACTATCACAACTCCTATCAAAACTACAACAACTAATCATATACCTACTACAGTTGCCTCAACGACGAAAACTCATACTGTAGAATCATCAGTACCTACTAGTTCTCCAACGTGGCTATACACTGATAGCTTTACAACTTCGGATATTGAAGAAGAAACTGCTACAGTCTCTATTGGACAAAGTGAAAATTCAGTTAAAACTGAGCCGTCGACACCTTCATCGACTTTAATTGGCGATAGTACCGATAATGTTATATCCAACTCTAGCGATGATAGTACACCCAGTGATAGTTACGTGCAAACTACGCAAACACCCGGAACAGACGAAATCGTAACTATTGAAAATAAGACACCAAGTAATGCTAGGAGATATCTCCAAACTAGCAACTATTTCTATAGCAATTTAGCGATAAGATTTGAAAATAGTATGTTTTAAAGCTATTTTTATCGATAAAATATCGCCTCTGAAACTATGACTTATTTTTAAAACATTTTAATAAGGTAATAACTCTACAAGCATTCATAATAATCTAACAACGCTAGAACCAAAAACGGAATCGACTACAACCTTAAAGAGCACTTCTAGTGCTGAGACTGTGGTCAGTCATCCTTTTACCGATGGAATCTCAACCACAACATCAATCCCTACTATGACTAATCCAGTAGCGGTTACAACCGGTACGCTTCAATGCATTGAGTTATTACTTCGATCTTAAATAATATTTTTATAAATATAATTTTTAAGCCTTCATACTCGTATATCATTAAAAATTTCAGATTTCTCTAAATCAACGACTGCAAATGCTCTGCCAAATATCGATGGTGGATCTATCATTGGAATAAGCGTTGGATTAAGTTGCGTGCTAGTTATGCTCGTAATTTCAGGCATTATTTTTGTAATGAAGAGAAAATCCAACCATAAAAAAAGGGAGGAAGGTAAGAATGTATTTTCGAATGAAAGCAATGTTTTCGATTGAAACTTCTGTCGTTCATTTTATTGTATCGCGTCTTCTTATTTTAGTTGAATTATTCTACTTTCACATTTCCAGTAATCCAGCTATAGTTGATATTCATTTTCGATTTTTATTCACAAAACTAACGATAGACAATTTCATTAATCGTTCCTACAAGGGTACATGAGTCCATATTTGTAGTGTTATGGAAGTTCAGATCCAGTCTGAATTCAAATAAATATCCACAACAATTGATTAATTAGTCACTTATTATGTAGCAACCACTACGTGGTTATGAATTCAAAATCGATAAAGACGATCGGAAAATCTATATTTATCTATTTATTATCATTAATTATCAATTATGCTATAATTAATCTTGTCAAACATTTAAAATTAGTCGAGTTTAATGTGATGATCGATCAATTCATGAAATAATATAGATGTATAAAAAATTAATAAGTACTACAATAACCAGATTACAATGCTCATTCTTTTGGTATGATACCCAATTAATTTTTCATACACAAAGATTCATCGTATACTTTGTGGCTTACTAAATTTTGAATTCTTACGCTTACAAAATGTTCTTATATCGTCGTAGAACCTACTCCTGTCTGAGGAAGAATCAAGCCTGATAAGATTCACTAATTCTCTGATTGAGAATATTTTGTACAAGAACTATACGATTTTGGTCCCTTAACTTAATTTGACATCCACGAATCTATCACTAAAATAATATAATAGCTGCATTTGATATTTAAGATTACTTTTCTTAATGTTAATAATACCGATATATCACGGTTTAAAATAAGTACTGTATATTCAAAAAAGTAATAAGTTTAAAATACGTAAATATCGGTTTTAATTTAAAAAAATAAGCTACAGAGCATCGTGCTTAAGACGATAGATGAACATTACTACACACACTAATTAACTTACGAGTTATGAAGCGAGTTGATGTCGAAAATTAGCGTGTCTAATATTCAACCCGATACAAAAGCGTAACATCATAAAAGAAGAACTATTCATTTACAAATGCTACCGGATAATTTCAAGAATGCATTAAACCATAATAAACAAAGGCATCATTCCAAACAATGAAATTTTTTTACTTTTGCTGTGAATGAACTACAATGAATGGATGTGTCATTACTTTAGTATCATGCAACAATATAGTAATCGGAACAAAATCATTTTCAATTGTCAATCAGCAATTAAAATGTGCCAGAACGATCTTACGGGAAAAAAATTAATTACAATAGGTACCTTAACAACTATTTGGGTAATCTGCGCGCACAGAATAAGAGCGGACAATTAATTAAGAATGACAGTATTAATTTCTATGGCAACTAACCCTGCACTAGGAAGAGCTGACGCTTGTACATTATCGCTTAAGTGCTTATATTTATGGCGTTTGATTCTTACCTATACTTTCATTACGACATTTATTAATACCAGAATAAAAAATGGTCCTACGAAACTGTAAACTAGCGAAACGTTGTATCTTACTTAGAATACAGCTTTACGTGTATGCTACAACTTCCGTGTTAATGTACAGTAATATGTGATGTATAAGCAGCACTTGTAGAGAAAACCCTGTATTAATTGTAGTGCAAACTTACCTTTGTATTATAAAGAAGCTGACGTAATAAATACAAGATTTCAACTCCTACCCATGATGCAGTTAAAATCGTCGAGATTGCTCCTTAGAAAAGGCGCCAAATAACGCTAAATACATCAATTAAAACAATACTTAGATCCCCATGCTGGACCTATTGAAAGGTTCTATCTTTTTATCTCGCAAGATATGTAAAATGCAATGTAGATGTAGTTATGAAAAGTAAAAGTCAGAGCATAAATCGATCTTTAGCATTTGCTCTTCCTTATTTAACGATAACTGTCTGCGCAATCTGTATTGTACCGGTATTAACGATTTATGGTACTAATCATCCGTTGCGCTAGCTTCATTTGCTAAGTTTGAAGCTTATAAACTGAATATATCTTACCATGGCTGGGAAACTATACTCGTCGTACATATATCTATTTCTATACAGTAACTGACTACCGTACTTCAATAAATCTATCCCTATTAACTATTTCCTATTGCCTTAATCCTAGTTTAGAATTCACAGAACGAAAAATCGCATGTTTGTTCTTCCCAAATAACAGGAATCTAAAAGTGTATAGATAGCTTACAAAACATATCCCATTTTTCAATCAATCATTTGAAGATACAGATGATAATAGCCACTCTATAAATTTGTCGCTCCCTTAGGTTCGGTAGTAGGTCAGCCGATTCAAAGGCATTCGCAATAATCTTCTACTAGTTGCAGAACTGGCTTACCAAAGTGCTATAGATTATTTTAAAAATACGATTAAAGTATATTATATAATTATCGGGCGACAAAAGCAAACTTTGAAAAACACCTTCGGAAAGCTAAATCAGAAATTAGAAATTAAAACCTTAATTTATTTTAATAGGTAATAAGAACAGCAATTTATAGTTGGATTCGTAAGAGAATGAGAGCCATATTCCTTAATATGATTTTAATTAAAGTAGTGCATTACTTTTTTAGTATGGTTGGCAGTATCTGCACTGCACAGGAATAAAAAAATCCAAAATTCTTTTAAGCTAATTACTATAAAGCAGTTCCCAAAATCGCGTCATCTAACATATTCTTACATCTATAGAATCTAGCTGCGATCGCGAAAAAAAATTAGGCATATCAACATAAATACTTCAAACAGTGCGCTCGAATATTAATGATATGGAAATTAGTATTTAAAATTGTTAATTCAAATGAAGAATCAGTTTGCATTGCGATAATTATTGCCTTTTCAAGTGTTTTATCATACAATGCATGTTGCCACAAATTGCATTAGTGTGCAAATTAACAGTAATCCGGGGACTTTTAATTTCTATATTAAAAGTAATTAAGACACTATTATAACGCTATCTTCGAAGTAATCTCATCGCCTTGGGCCACTAAAACGCTTGCAAATCCGGACAATGTGTCTAATAAAATTTTTGTAATACACTTCAAATATCGCAACCTATTACAAACCTTTACAACCTATTATCTCAGAAAATTATCCATAAATGAATATTTTTATTAATATCCATAGTCTGAATCACTAACTGCATTATCTAAAGATTGCATAAAGTAACAAAATGATGTAGTACTTGATTGGTTTCTTTTCCCCAACTGCAAGCCAGTTGATGTAATGCATAATATACAGTATTTCTGCAATAGAATTTCATATCAGGTTTCATAACGAATCTTTGGGTTGTAAGTGAATTTACATGTCGAAAAACTTCCGCAACAAATTAATAGTAAAAAAATGCTGAAAAGTAGACTATTCATACTGATTGAAATAAAGCTCAACCTTAGTAGAAGAGATGCTACGATCACTAGGTGCCCTATTTCAACTATCAAACCAAACTGAAAATCGATAACATTATATGATTGGGTGTTAACCTAAAAATTAGATACATGTAGCAGTGTACAATGTAACGTATCAGATCCACTGATAACTTTACAACTTTAACGTAGCAGAAATGAGTTGGTAATTTAACCATAAATTATCAAAAATCTCTTATTTCAGGAATTAATTCATGGTATGTCAAAGTCTAGAAAAAGTTCGCACAAAATCATAACGCATCATTTAAAAGTGTTGCTGATTGATATGTCTTAAAATTAACTAATTATTTCAGTCATTGATGTGGTCTTATCAATAATTTTTACATCTTATTAATAAAATAACTTAAGTATCATGAGAAAAATGCTCCTTGATCAACTAAAACAGTTACGAACTATTAATAAATAATTGACATAGATTATAAGGTTAATCTGATCGTAGTGTTTGTATATTTTATTAGTACCTATCTGGTAGTTCATAAATAACATTTTAAAAATTTACCATTTATATTCAGAAGAATTTTGTAGAGTATAACCTTTTCAGGAACTTTAAAGTTACATTATATGGAGCAAATCCAACATAATTTTTGAAATAGACACTTTCAAATAAAATTGGTATTAATAAATCTAATTATAAAGGTAACATAATGTTACATACGACCTATTCAATAGCTTACTTTATTGCGATTCTTTTCAAAACTATTCATAGAACATTATATATAAAAGTACTAATACATGCAATATGATTTCGATATTTATTATTAAATTTGAGTAAACAAAAATTTTGCAAATAATAAAATATAGTCTTAGCTAACGAACTTTCAGAGATCTATTTGTATGCAGGTATTAAAAAACATCTGAAATTCATTCAATTAAGAAACGCGTTTTACATAATAGCGAAATTTTATCTTCGAATTATCCTGATTTTTCGGCGTTTAGACTCCATCAATTTTAGGGCTGTCAAATAGACAATAACCGATAAATTACTTTACGTTCAACTAATGCTTAATAAATTTGCCTTCAGATAAATATTGTGATATATGGCTACTTGCTAACCCCTTTAGCATGATAACATAGTATTTAGAGAGCAAGTTTGCTGTATTGTTTATGCATCTAGGCCTATATTTGTTTGAAGCTGTAACGTATACAGTATTGTATACTCGCAATCATCTATTTACAAAAGTAAATCTGATATTAAGAAATTTATCAAGTGATTGTAAATTTTTCATCAGAAAACTGCACGATCATCTATATGTACCCCTAGACTAAGTTGCTACTGTAAATATCAATTAATTAATATTAGCATTACTTTCTAGTCGATAATTTTATTATTATATAATCTCTTCCTAATATAGATTTGATTGTAGTTAACATCAGTAGATAGCTTTGATTTGATTCTAATGCTATTAAATATAATTCGTATATCTGAACTGCAATAGAAAGTGATTATAAGTTTTAATAGAAGAGCTGAACTCGCTCTGTATTCAGGCATACGAATCAAAGACCATAATTTGTGTATTACCTTTATTAACAAATCTTTTTCGATAATGATGCAATCAGTAAATAGAGTTTAATTTATTTCGTCTGCCCTTACGATTCAGTAATAATTATAACTCTCGTACTGTGGTCACTGCTATAGTTCATGACAGGCATTAATTAAATATATATTTAACACGTACGAGTACTTGACTTACAACATCAGTTTCAATTAAGGCATTAAGCTACCATTTGACTTGTAGCAATTAGATGTACGATACTAGCTCAAATACCCATCACTTCGCTGACGGTACTGACTCCAGTAAAGCCAACCAGTTTACCTTAATCAAGCTACGGGCATTGTATGGACAGCTCCATGAAAGCGCTATACTTATGAGTACAGTAATAGTACGTTTACGTAAAATTAACAAGATTTGAATACTATAACCTTTCCGCTCCTGGTATTTCACATACTTGTTTGCTAACAGCTATACTATATTCTACAATAATTTACAGCCACTCACTTATTTCACTTCTCAATCTCTGTATACATAGTATACGCGTATATATTATACATATGCTACGGAACAAATGCACTCGTAATCCAGCGATGATTGCATATAAGTAAACAGTATGACTTCATAAGAGTCACAGTTCCGCAATATGCGCGTATACGAACATACACGATGTAATGAATGGCAAGTATTGCTTCAGTTTCTAATATAGAACTAGTTTTAGACAATGGTCATTTTCTTGCTCAGACAAATTCATAATTCTGATTTATCTCATACATTTCGAGATACTATTATCGTATCACTTACTAATACATAGGCATATAGTAAATAGCTACTAGTTATTTGCAGACACCAGTTCACTCCATACACACTTATAATTATTGTAATATAGTGGCATATCGTTAATTTTCCCTTATTGTAATTCCGGGTAATTGTGCAAATCTGTTACCGTAAGTTTACGAAATTGGCTATTTACCTAACCATTATGTTGCAAAGAATAATTCTGCGATTATAATTAATCTATGGATTTTGGCCAGTTTTATTTTAATTTAACGTAGTTATTGATTCTGATATCAGCGAGCATAACGCAAAGTGATTTATAGTTGCTAATGAACAATTTATCATATTACCGAATTTTAAATTATCTTGCTTAGCCCATAAATTTACTAAATGAATATTTTCGTTCTAAGTTGCAACGATATGTATAACAGACGGGCGATTTTAGAAAACATTTATTGGATTATAATCTTTGATGTAGTATGAATTAGATGTCGTTAGTTGAACTTAGTAGAACAAACTTTCTTTATACGGTACTTTGAGCACTGTACACATTCTACATGTACTTGCACTGTTAACTATACATTAATATCATACGAATATTTGGGATCTATGTTATATAAAAAGTTTTTGTGTACATAGCTTTAGTTAAGAGCCGCGATATTAGACCAAACCAACTGAAATAAGCTAAAGAATATTCTTAATACCATATGCTAAATCTACACATTACTTTAAATTATACTATTATCTTGAATGAGTAAAATTATCCCTTTGGTTCGCAATTCACTAACTCGAAATTAGAGTTATTAAAACTGAGGAAAACTCTAACGTGAGATGATTCACTGAAGTCACTGCAAGCATGGTTTGAGAAAAATTTCCTCAAGTAGTAGGCAACTGTATGTAGTTGTAAATATCCTATCTATCGAATAGCTAAAAATTTGACCAGCACTGATAGTGATAAAATGTTGGTAATAAACATTCAAGCGCACAATTAACTTAAGATCGGATTTTAATAACATAAATCGTTTGTACTTCGAGTATGTTTATTTAGACAAAAGTTGCCACGTGATGGATTATTGTTGTTTACTATTGACAGTAATACGCAAATTCATGCCTTCATTTATGTACTCTTCTAATGCAATTTTAGAGACAACCATAATCACATGCTAATATAACTTCCTGCCATCAAACTAATCTAACAAACGAGAGATACAGAGTCTCTTACAAAAGAACTGATTTAAACGGTGGACTAATTAATATTTAATCAAATAAGAAGCATTCGGTGATAACTCTAATGCAATGAACATTCTCACGAAGTCAAGTGTAATGTTTACAGCAAATAGCAGCTTCTTTTGTATCATCATTGCTACGTTCGCAATATTCATGAAATGTGAGTAAATTATCTATATTTGTAAGATCTACAAATTATTGAAATTTATGATCACCAAGCTTATTATGAGAACTAATGTCGTAATATGTATTATAATTCTTCGTATAGTATCAAGTTATTACCATGATTATTATCTGTCGTAAAGTTGTAATTATCAAGATAACTTTCATGGTTACTTAATCTGCATTATACAATAAAAACTCTGTATATGCAGTACATATGTGTTTGCGTTACGCTAAGTATATTATATAGATATTTTTAGCAGCTGATAAAGAGAAACGAACGAGACATAACTATGAGTATCAGTAACCATCTCATGTATTTTTTTCAAAATAGGTGAATCAACAAGTTGTGATTCGAGACCTTGCGCTCATACTAATGCTACTTGTATTAATACAAACAATGCGTCTGAATTTTTATGTATTTGCCCACCAAATTGGACGGGATTGACATGCGATATCGGTAAGAAAGTCCATTTTCGGGAGTTATACTAAGAAAATATTTTAAATTCAGACACTTGTATTCGAGCTGATACTGGTAATAACCTCTATGATGTATCTGGCATTAATAGAATACATTATCATTACAGTATTTCAGCTTTATTTATGCCCTATATAAATGATCTTTTTGCGAAAGTATTTGAGTGTTTTTCTCTAATAAAAAATACAAAATGCCTTGTAAGCGCTTAAAAATCCGGTGACTCATCCTATATCATTAGCTTTTAAGCTATAATTTTAAATTTAATTTTTGTTCCTTATATTTAACATAAAATTGCAATCGAAGGTTCCTTATTTCAGGGTACTTTAAAATTAATAAAAATCTACTGTTAGATATACTACACTGCAATTCAGGCAGTTGTCTTCAAAGAGGGATCTGCAGTACCAAAGAAACTAATGTACAGCGTCCTTATACTTGTGAATGTGAAAAAGGTTATTTTGGAGATATATGTGAACTAGGTAATTACTCTGATTTACGGTTTTTGCAAAATGGCGATAAATTATTTTAAGCTAATGATTGCAGTTTGGTTACGAGCGACAAGATAATGTTCATATGCAAGCTAAATCTTAAGGCTTCAATGTTCTGTAATTGCGAATATCTACTACTATATTCTGATGTGTTTCTTTCGTGCATATTTTCTCATGTTCTTATCACAAAACCATATAATACGGTAGTTGACATCACGTATCAGTACTAGAGACACTCAAACGTTCGGAGATTCACTTCCTGTATCTAACTAAATAACTTTCTTTGATTTTACTACGTATTTTTTCAACACGATAGCCGATCCTTGCGTTAGTTCTCCATGTCACTCCACAGCCACTTGTATTCCAGGAAAATTTAACAATGTGACTTGTAATTGTCCCATAACAAGAACGGGTACTTTATGTGAAATAGGTGATTATTAGATAACAGACTATTAAATTACTTGTTGGGCTATCATTATTCTCCAAAAGATAAATATATATTATTATAATGTAATTTGAAATTTTCCTATGTAAATCAATGGTTGTATATTAGCAATAAATCCATGCTCAAGTAGCCCATGCATCCACGGCGTATGTAAAAACATTGTACCAGACTTTAAGTGCGTTTGTGATGATGTTGGATATACTGGCATCTTTTGTGATTCAGGTTTGTTTACGGTATACGTAGCTACTTCTGGTTATTATATTGGAAGTATTGTGAATTCCTTAAGACTACTACTGACGAGCGGCATAGCTGAAGAGTCACCTTGCAATAAATCATTTTGTACGATAATACCACTACAAGAGTATCAGTCCCTGACCACAGCATATTATCGCATAATATCAATGAATTTCTTATTTATTTTGCGTTTAGAACTATACTCGGTGGATGATATTACAGTTTATCCAATAAATCAAACAGTACTTGCAGGGCAGCTCACAAATGTTACTGCAAATCTGACTTATATAGAAAGATTCGCTACGACCTCGGACTGGTACTACAATGGCAAAAGAGTGGCTTATAACTGTACCACTGATTTCAAGCATACCAGTGAAATAGCCGATCCAATCCAGAGTATTTGTCGTACATCTGAACAAGGTAGTGGAATCGACGTTCTGTCATTCCCATCGGCAACATTCGAATTTACTGGAAGCTACGAATTTTCTGTTACTCTACGGATATATAATAATACGCGTTATGTTAAGAAGTTCTGGATACAAGTAGAAGGTATCGTAAAATATCACAAGTAGCAAATATTTCAATTGGATAATAATGTAGCATAACGATACGCTTTTAATGAAGGTGCACCAAATTCTATGCGAATGATTCCTAATGGCCATAGTCCTTATATAATACAGCGGTACAGTAATTTTAGTTTATCTTGTAACGCGAATGGTATGCCTAGTCCAGAAGTTTACTTAATGTATCGTAACTCAAGAGAAAAGCCGAAAATAATATCAGCTGGTAAAAGTCCTCACGGATTGGTATTGACAAAGCTACGTTTGCAAAATACTGGTACTTATTTTTGTCTAGCGGTAAACAAGCATGGCAAACTTCGAAAGAATATAACAATCATCATCGCAGGTTCTTACGCATCACATTTTTGTTAATACTTCATGATTTACTTAACATAGGACACATTTAACAAGATTTTGTGCTAACTGCGTAAATGAAAAATACCATGACTTCAATGTTTATAATTTTGATATTTTTTTCCTTTAAAATGCTGAAGCTCCCCCGGAAACAGTTAGCGATATAACCGTGAATGATGTTACAAATAGGAGTTGCCTGGTCACTTTTCTTCCTGGATATCAAGGAATAACTAAATCATTCCATTTTCTAGTCTATTATCAACTTAAAAATAATAATACAGAATGGCTTACCAGAAAAGTATTATGTTTGATTAATAATTGCATCATTAAAGATCTCTATCCAAGATCGATCTATTATATATGGGTTACTGCCGTAAATGACTTTGGTGAGAGTAACAACAGTAAGATAGTTTTAATCAAAACGAAAGGTTAGGCTAAACTAATATCTAATTTTTGTAAACGTTCGTTAAGTAGTAAATTGTTGTTCTCATTAGTTGATTGTATACAAATATAATCGCAAATGTTTTCCAGATAAGCCAAGTAAACCCAAGATTATTAGAGCAATAACAACTTCAAACTCATCTCAAATTGTTTGGATTAAACCTGTGTCTGATCCTGTCCTGCCCGTAAAGTATCTTATAAGATATAAGCCAAGTCATGATCTGCGATTTCGGGCAATACAACCGATGGTTGAGAAAGCTTCCATAATAGGCGTACAGGAAACGTTCATTAGAAATCTAGCAATAAATACTAGCTATGACTTTCAGCTTCAATTCACCAACACTTATGGAAGTAGCTATAGCGACATCTTTATAATTGCTACTAAAGGTCTTGTTAATATTTACCGTTATAATATTCCAGTACTCTATATGCCGTTATATCAGTAGTGCATTAATTTGAAACGATATTTCAATTAAAGATCGCTGAATGATACCGTAGTAACAGTGAAACTTTCTGACTCTCAGACAATGACACCATTCATTCAATTTCTTTTACATTAATTTTCAGGATTTCCCAATCAGCCGAAAATCCGAAACATTGATAGTAATATGACCAACATAACTGTCTTCTGGGACGATGTATCATATAATGGTGGATATAATCTGTCTGCAATAACTTATTATGCAGAATGCTACACAACATCTGATGTTGTAATCACTTCAACATGCAACAGTTGTTACAAAAGTGATGTTAAAAAGTTTAACAATACAAAGGCGACAGTCCGCTATTTAGAAGAACGGACTCTATATCAATGTCGAATTGCAGCTATTAATGTTGTCGGCGTTATTTACAGCAGTTGGCTGCTTAAAAAAACTAAAGGTTAATGTGCGAATGTTATATAAACTCTATCATGCGATGTAAAACATCTCTATGAACAAATTAGAAACGATTTAATACTCATAGATGATATGCAGGTTGGAAACTAGTAAGTTTGTAGCTCGTTTAATTAAATATCTTACTTACTTCTAATTCAAAGGTTTACCCATGCCTCCAGAAACTGTAACTGCAGATGCAGTTACAGAAACAATACTATTCGTCCGCTGGTCTAGAGCAAGGTTTGATGGTGTTTTATTGCATTATTTAGTTCACTACAGAACTATTAATTCAATTCGCTACCTGAAAAAAATTGTCGATCATGGCGGTATTTCAACAAACTTGACCAATTTATCGACTGATGAGGTGTATCAAATATATGTCACAACAACGGATAGTTACGGAAATAGCAAACCAAGTCCAACGATTCATGTATCGACAAGTATGATCTGCGTAGTTATCAATAGCTACAACTAAATTTTGACATGTTGCCGTAAGCTCATAAATATTTTAATTCTTTTACTCGTAATAATTAATTGTTTTAGGAATGCAAAGTCAATCGACATCAACACGGACTATGACTTCGCCTACTACACCCATAACAGCGAAATCAATAACGTCACCTATAACCAGCATGCCTGGTATTCGGCCTTCTATTATCGGTATGGGTGTTGGATTCTCTGTTGCCGGCATAGTTCTACTAAGCTTTATATGCATTATCGGAATGAAGCTGTGGAAACATCTACAGAAAAAGGAACTTTATTTAAGTAATATCAAACATTGCTTAATGATAACAGTAGAATCGTATAGTATACTCAATTACTTTATTAGCTGATGTTAAATGGAATGATCTATAAATGCACTATGCAATTTGCTTTACTCAATATAGAACATAATTGTACTGTACGCTTAAAATTTAAATTTTCTATTATTTTAGTCCGGGATATGCATATGCAAAAATCTAGCAAGATAAATTTACAAGAAAATACTGTTTCAAGCTTAGAAAGTAGATCTCACTATCATAGCGAAGACCATACTTACGCGCGGGTAAAGAAGTCAAACACTACTCGTACTCTGCCAATTGAATATAAGAGTACCACTAACACGTCTCGAATTAAGCATGGAACAAATAGTACGTCATCATTGCGAATAAAGCCAAACATTTCAGGACGAGCAGGCACCCATATTCCGTTAGATTCTGAAAATAAAACTACTAAAAAAACAATAGTTAATAATCCTGGCGAAGGTTTAAACGCTGAACACAAAGAGCTATACTGTAGCGTTGGTGCAAAATCTTCGATTAAAACTCTTGATACTGTCCAGTCAGCAGTTGAAAACGTGGCAACGCTAGGAGTTACAATACGGCGATCGACGAGTATTAAGGACAAATACGAACGTATAAATCACCTTCGAAACGAGAAATTGGCTACTCGTCAATGTCCAGAGATAGAAACTAAAGCTAATAATGAAGACACTTTAGTGCAAAGTAATCTCAAATCAAATTTAAGAGAGAAAAATTCTTTTATGGATCAACCATCTATAATACTAAAAAATAAATTAAAAACGAAATGCGATACCAAAAACACTAATGACCCTGTTTATGCTATTGTAGTAAAATCTGCTATAAATGATGAAGTTAAGGAGAATTTCTCAAATACTTTACAATCTGAGAACAATGGTAGTATCGCACCTGATATCTTACCTGAAACAAGGATATCGAAAGATATTATCAATGATGAGGAAAACGCAAAGCAGTGTGATTGCGTTGTTCAATCCAAAATGGTAAGCAAGTACAGTAAATGGTGTTCACTATCCTATCTATTGCTTTAGTATCGTCTTACAGTAATTACAAAATTTACGAACTTTTAATAGCAGAAAATCGAAAACTCGGATTACAGTGAAGAAGATGGCTATCTCGAAACTTCGTTGAAGGATTCAACTGATATAGACGGGCATTATGCTATAATTCCAATCGACAAAACAAAATCTGAAACTTCATCCCCCTTATCACCTACAGGATTTCAGAATAAGAATAATATTCCTGACATTGTTGCACCCATAGATCGCGAAACATTGAAGAAAGGGTTCAAAATTGACCTGTTAAAGTTAAATTCGCCAAAAGCCGCCAATAACCTTCACCATGCGACACCAGATAATTCTGAAACTACCTTACAAAAAATTTCCACTCCATCTTCTCCTCGACTATCGTCGCCAGACTTACCGAAACGTCGATGGAGTTCAAGTCGTAGACGTGTTCACAATATTTCTCATGTTAATGACTGAATGATTTTCTCCCTAACAGTTTTCATAAACATTTTAATTACGAAGCTCTATATTATATTCTCGGCTATCGATATGGTAGTTAAATCAGTGAATATCATAAATAAATCCATTATTCTACTGTAACGTTTGTTATTTCGCCAAAGCAAGATTTAGCAATTTCTATTTATGGTATTGATCGCTTCTACATAATTTTTCCACATCAGAATATCTAGACCTGATAGTCAGACGGTTTTTGAGCTGATAAACGTATCTTTAGAAGACATATGCTATCGTGCAGCATGACATCATACTCTTATCTTAAGAATCATTTCTGACTTGTAAGCGTATACCAAGTTAGCTTAATCTATCTGGTATAAAAATATCCAAAAAGTAATTATGCGTAGTATTGCACAAAATTATCTATATAGTAGGTAATATCGTTTGTAAGAAATACGTTTAAGTGATAGCCTTATTATGAACATTTTTGATTAAAAATTTCACTTTATATTAAAGTGATAAACTTTTAAAACTTCGGCTTATAATTCCAGTTCAGAAAAGCAAAATTCTTCCTTAAATTGCTATTGAACAGTAATATTACATATAATAATGTCATACTATTTACAGTACTCGTTGCTATAGAAGATATTAAATTGACGGTATTAAATTAATTAAACTGTACCCAGTGTATCGTAATCATAGTTATTCCTAAACTGCAACGTTTCTCTTCAGAAGCAAAATACTCCTAACTCTGATTTACTATATCCTAATATTAAAATGATGCTCTTAAGAATATTAATTATCGAGTCTAATCTAAGCAAGCCCAAGTACAATAATTGATTATAGTAAAATTTCCAATTTTTTAGCAATATAAGTTTAAATTTAAATTTAAAACTTTTCAATTCCAAAATATAAATTTTTGACAGTTTAGTACGAAATTTGTAACTATTTTATCATGTTGAAAATACTTCAATGGGGATAATGATATAATCATTACTTTATTTCTATACTCCGTTTTTAGATCACTTTTATTTATTTGCGTTAATATTACATGTATAAGCGAAACGTCTATTGCAAATGTGAATAACATTAGTGTTAAAATGTGACAAAGCATTATCATAGCACCAGTACATAAAATGATTAGCACCTTTAGTAGCTTGCAACTTTTGGCGTTTGCAATTAGTATAGTGTATCAAATATGTAAGCACAAAGAAAAATCGTTAATTAGTAGTATGTATTTAAATCTTTGGCAGCAAGTTATTTTTCTAAAGCCTTGTAGATGTCCTTTAGAGTAATTGGTATACTACAAGATGATCAAAATTTTGGGTTGAAAACGATAAATGTACAGATATAATATTTTGTATCCTTTTAAATATAAACAATAAGCCAAGCTGGTTACCGCTTGTTTTTTCAACTCCGTCTATTAATAGGTTATTTTAAAGATTTTACTCTAAATTCCCTTAACTAGCGTACGTAGAATGATAGTTCAGAGCTGTATTATAGTTTACTACTATCTTAATAATCATAATAGTTTACAAAATAGAACACAATTACCGCTAAAAGTTCTTAATAGGAAGCCGAATTAGTTTAACAATCATCGCTTTCGTGATAACCTGAGGCAATAATTACGCTAGAATATGGACAGCTGTCAATTGTCGACATTGAAAGTCTGTTATCTTGCATTCCATCTTCTTCTTGCTTATTCACTTCGGCCTGATTGACGTGAATTATAGATGTAGAACCCCTGAACGATATTTGCTCATATATGTGTGACTAAAATTTAAAGCGCATTATATTTAAAATTAGATGCTAACAAACATGTACAAATACATGCGGCTAAATAAAACTATTATCTAGCTATTGCTTTTCCTAACCTCTGCCAGTGATTGCACTGAATCCGTTTCTTTCCTAAATCCAAACAGACAGAGTAAGTTCTGGTAGTATATAAATACTTTGATTTAAATTTATGCACAAATTTCTATCGCTACTCAAATCATAAAATATCATTTACTATCAATTATGTAACGTTCTTTTTGATGTTGCATTACAGTATAATGAGTCAGTATTTATGGTTGACAACTTCTAAGCACAGAATTACATCTACATTAACATCTTAGTATCATGATCATATTCATTGAACACGAATCTACTATTAGATTCTATACGGCAAATACATACATCAATGAATCACGATCATCTTCATTGGCCTTGCTTGTCAGTCTATTAAATAAATTAATTAAAAAAAAGTTAGCGAATTATCAACTCTTAATCATTTAAAATTCTAACTCATATATTAGATAACTTTCTTTAATTTTGTAAGTATTTTTCTTAGTTTACTGCAAGCTTTGCAGACATAATTATTCGTACATTAGATTGGTGCGTATCAATACCTGTATGTTATCGCCCTATAAAAAAATGCAACGGCCAGAATTAATATAGCAGAAACAACAAGAACAGATACCACCAGTATAATAATGAGGATTGTAGTCGGAGGGGTACCTATTTAAAGTTTAATACACGTGACACAGTCAATAATTTATCAGAGGAGTAACCTTGTTTGATCAACGCTCAGCTGCAATACAAACTTATTAACAATTTTAATAATTACTAATCAATTCTCTTTTAAGTACAATTCTTAAGAGAGTATGTAAATGATACTCTACCAGAAGAATCCTTCTTAGTGTTTGGAATCCGCTGAATGGTGAAAGGTTTGCTACTAACGCTACTACCAGCCTTATTTCTACCCACAACTGTTACAGTGTACGAAACCTCTGAAGAAAGATTTCTTAATTCAACAGTAGTTATATTGCCCATAGCTGATATTTTATTTGCTGTTCTATTCTCCAAATCCTCTGAGGCCACGATGTAATATAAATCATATTCCACTATAACACCGTAGGCTAGCCACGGATCAATTGACTAAAATTTAAGATCACGCATCATCATAAATTACAATTAGCCAAATTTACAATATCCATTGTATAACCTACAATTTTAGCAATCAAATAATCTACCTCGAAGTCTACTATTAGTAAACTAAATAAGAAAATTTTTTATGGCAGTTGAAAGACGGTAATTAAGCTAAGAAGTCTCTTCATTGTAGAATTTAACAATAATTTGTTCAAAAAATTGACTAAACTGTAAAAAATTGATTAGAATATATGGCAATCATGATATCTAATTTTAATGAACTAACAGAACTGAAATTATAATTATGATTTTCTCCAGTTAATCGCAACTCTCACCAAGTTGCAAATAATATGCACTACATATTTGTTATTTCGTGTAACTCAACGTTGCTCGTAAACTGTACAATCACACATAAGAATTTTGCATCATAGATTATCTTGATCAGATGTTGAATCTTAGAATATATATTATAAAACGGAGCATAACTTGGGGAATAATTCGATTTCAATTAATAATGTTTCTTTGAAAATTAGATTACACTAACTTTCCAATGACAAAAGCAAAGTCTACCCATTGGATCATGTTCTGAACAAGTACATTTTAGATCTGTAGGTCCAGCGTACGGTTCTAATTAATGAACAAAAATTTTACAGATTAATGATGGCATACAACCGGTATGACAAAAAAAGTATTTCATTTCACTACACAAAAAGATTATCGTGAAAACATCACTTAATCTGAATATGGCGTGTAGAAACGAAGTTTAATTTCACAACAGCGGTAATCGGATTTAAACAATCTGTAGGAACGCATCAAAAATTTATTATTCGCGACGCACAACGATATGATGGCTTGGATTGTAAGCGTATAAGGCGTTAAAATGTTTTACTTATCTTATATTTTACCTCAGCTGGGTTATTATTATACAGTATACCGGTACTGTACGTACAAAATCATGAAATGATATTAAATATACATTGCAGGTACGTGATGAATTTCCAGTCGATACTCATAATGTCAGCGATTCAAGAATAACAATGTCTAGTGATTTGAATTTCGAGATATTCCCAGTCTGACTTTCCTCATCTGCAATATTTCTTAGGCAAAACACCATTATAGGAATATGATATGACTAAAGATTTATCTTCTCGAGTAGTAAACACCAGTCTTGATAGAGTTCAGTATACATTTGCTTTGGTAACACATTTGAAATTCCCATTTAAGCATTGCAAACAAAATCAAAGCTCATAGAGTACGCAATAGCCCTACCTATGTATCTTAAGCAATTAAACCAGTATAAATAACTCTAGCGATTCGGTTTATTATAAATTCATAAAAGTGTAAAACTTTTTGGCAAATTTGTTAAGCCAAAAATGATTTTGTTAAATTTATTACGATAGTATGCATTTTACGTCCTTTATCGGGGAAAGATGGATCAAGAAAATATGACTACAAAATGTGGTATCATCCGCGCCTTTGATGGTATTAATAATAATAAATAAAGTAAATGATACTAAAAATGTAACACACTTCAATTATAATACCGTACCTTCTATTATAGTTGAAATTATCATCCTTAAAAATTACAATGACAAGGTTGTCTATTTAAAAAATTTACGAAGTAAATAATATAAAGCCTCTTACTTTCCTCAGGTAAGCTTATTCTCACTCTACTTGTTGGCTCGCTCACTTCCTGATAACGAGTTTTGCTGACAATATAAAATTCATAGGTTGCTCCAGGTATCAAATCAAAGAAAGTGTGCTTAAAGCTCGTTTCCAAATTGTCAGCGGAAATAACAACATTCTGCAAGTACGCAAAGTTAAAATTATTGAAATCACGATTATTGAGAAGATCAGATTTATTTTCAAGACAGTAATACGACGCCAAGTATCATATATATCCGTACCTGTTATCACTGCAGGCTAAGATATATAAACTTATACAGTACATAGATTTCTCTTTCATAAGGCATTACTTTTCTAAAATATAATAATTGATACGCACTATATCCTATTATGAAACTGCGACATCTTATGTGACGATAATTAACTGGCGAGATTGTAACGCATATCGGATAATACTACATATAATTCATGATTC
Organism: Trichoplax adhaerens; assembly: GCF_000150275.1. Lineage (NCBI taxonomy): Eukaryota > Metazoa > Placozoa > Uniplacotomia > Trichoplacea > Trichoplacidae > Trichoplax > Trichoplax adhaerens. The sequence goes on along the minus strand of NW_002060949.1, from coordinate 384,147 downwards.
ATCAAATTGGAAAATAGTATCTGAATATCCTGTAGTTTATAAAGTGAACATTTTTTATAGTCTAAGTTACTAATTTTTCTTAAAGGATGTTGATGTATACCCAAATTTTGAATTCGATTAATTTAGTACTCACCTTATATTCTTTTTCCATCAGAACTAATGGTTTAATACGTCGTTTATATACTATAAATTCGTAAAGTAGCATTGATGTATAACCTAGTGGTGCTCTCCAACGAACTGTAATAGATCTATATTCTGCGTTCACCATAACAGCGTTTGGTGGATACGGCACAACTTTAAAGCAAAGTTTACCATTTATAAGTTGATAGCGAACTAAGTAGGTCGAAAGCATTGCCTGCTATCTTACACTTTACTAAAAGAATAATTTCATTTAGAGTTTTGAATTTTTTGTACTTCAGACGGATCGCAGATAAATTTTTATTACAAAAACACTTACAGAATTATATAGTAATAAAAACTATCGGACATACTAAGAAGCTACGTTCGAGCAAGTCTATAAATATAGCAAATGCATAAAAATTTATGGTTTACGGTAGCATGAACACCGTAAGGCTACATTATTTAGCATTCTAGCAAATAACATACCATTATTCGCCATGTAATAAATAAATCCATCGCTTGATGTTGATCCAAACTTATTAGTAGCAGTAATTACTATTTCTATACTTGTTATTATTATATGACGGCTCATAATACAAGAGCATTTTGTCGTATTATTACATCCAATGTACCAACGTTGCCCATCAGTATAGTTGACCTGAAATCGATAACCATTTAATTTCTGACACAGGTTAGATTTATTCCAAGCAACAGTTGTGGTAATTCCCTTCGTTGAAATGTCGGCATGCAAAATTTTTTTTGGAGGCTCTAGTTAAATTTGGTATTTAAAATTACGTATGAAGTCAGGTCCCTCCGATAGATTTTATAACTGATAAGTAATTATAATTGTGACTTAAGAATACTTTTTTGACTTTACCTCCAATGTGCAGCTCAAGAGTGGAAATATTAACTAAACCCGTCCTACTAGCATTAAGATATTTACATGTACAAATGTAGTTGCCCTCATCTGCTTTCGTCACATAAGAAATATTCAAATTTTGACCGAATGAATTGAAACCCACTAGTAAGTCTGCCGGGAGTTGTTTCTTTCCGTAAGAATCATTATGTTCCTTTAACCAACTATACTGGCAATCATTAAAGCTTGTAATAATATGTCTTTGAAATGGACATATAATATCGATTGAATTATTAAGAGTAACGAATAGAACTGTCTTCCTCTCTTTCTTAATTTGTGTGGAGATTACTAATATTAAATAAAAGAATCGGCATGAAATACATAGTTAATAAGCAAGGTTTATAACCATATTTTTCTATTTATTGCCTATAAAAATTTGCGTTACGAAGTAGATTTCTTATCGAAATATTGTACCACTAGTATCACCATTACTTCAGTGCAGTTAAGTTTGCTATTAATTATTAATAAAGGGTAGGACTACAGTAAATATAAAGGTAATCATTTAGACTTATGTTCCACGCCTATTACCGAAGTACGCTGAGGCCAGACAATGAAATTTCCAGCTAAGCTTAATATTAACTTGAAGTTCTAAGTACTCAATAATGATATTAAAAATTTATATATATATATATACACTCGTAGACTATACTATTAAAAGAAGAGGAGAAACTAATGGTATGCTTGAAATTTTTTCGTTTCAATCTTTAATTACGTGTAATTTTACGGTGATTATTACCATTGTTAAGAATTGAACCTATAAGCAGACTCGTAATGATTATTCTCAAAAACCAAGTAGAAGTGATAATAAATCTCATGTTTCATTTCTTTCGCGATGTCTATCCACAGAAGCAAAACTGAAGAGTCCTTGATGGGTAATGGCTAATGGCTAATTTATTTAGGATCGTACCATTGTAATGCGTCCAATAGAGGTACAAAACGCAGCAGGAAGCAATTGTTTATTTAACTTTTTTAGTTCAATCAATTTATATCCAATTAAGAAGGCAATTATTGATGACATAAGATAGGTAATAAAAATAAATTAAAATTTACAGTAATTTTGAAATATTTTCTGCGTGACGAAAATAGTATTGTTACAATAATTAGTCTCAGCAAAGCAATAATAATAGCATTTTATTTATTGTCGAAACTTACAGGCAGTTAGAGTAAGGATTTTAGTTACCTATTACTTACTTTACCCTTGTGATATCTCATCTGTATTGTAACTTTCTTGATAAAAAATTAAGCTTCGAAAATCTGAGGTTACACGTAATTTAGCACACAATCGAATCTGCCATCCTTTGTAATTACTTTATAATGGACTCAATAGGGAATAGCTGAATAGAGAAATTACCATCTTCATTGTTTTGAGGCATACGGTGCAGATACGTCGCAGCTGACAAAGACCAAGAATCATTTTACATAATATTACGATACTGTTTTATAAAGCACGTTATTAACTACAGCAAATAATATTATATCTTTATTATCGTAATCATAAATATAACAACCAGCATATCCTTTATCTTTCGTCTTCCTGCTATAGTATTTTCTAGAATCATTTAATTAGTACCGCCTGCTAATAAACCTGTAGTTGCTCATTGAAAGTATTTTTTGAAAGTTATGAAAGATTCCTTTAAGTTAAAGAGTACTTCACGTTGTAATTGTTCTTTGTATAAATTATGATCATCAATATCTTAAAAGCTCTATCAAAAAAACTGAAGATGACGCATGACTCGGAATTCAAAAATGATAGCAACTAATTGAAATATCAATTGTAGTACGTACAGTATATCATTAATTCAAGAAAGATAGATATCGAGATAAATAAGAGGCATGCGATGAAGAACTGCATAGAACTTACCATTCATACTAAATCTAGGTTAATCTAGAACTACTTGGTGCTGAAGAAATTTTAGCAACTCACTAAAACAACAATACCCATGCACTGCTTAAAGATTTGCGCGGATATATTGGTTTGTATGGTAATCCTTCCCGTTGTTGCAATTAGCTTCATTCCATAACATCACCGTAATACATTATCGACATTCTAATACAATGCTATACGCTATATACTGTATACTGTATATATTTACTTGTATTGACTCAATCTAAACCACATTATCGCAACACTCGGATACAACACATACAGTACATCACAATAATGTAACTAATAAGAACTTTAATATTCTGGGTTTAAAGGTACACCTAGAGCAAATAAGCAGCAGCATGCATGTAGCAACTGATATTAGATATTACCAGAACATAATACTACTAACAAAGTGAGCGTGGTAAAATTTATAAGCATTTTTTTAGATTCTACGTAAAGGTACAATACATTTTGGACTCTCTTTAGTAAGAATCTAACAAATTCTATGAGTAGAATGGAATTAAAAGCCATTGTACATTTTGTGAAGTCATAATTTAAACTAAAATAAATTAATTGGGGAATGGCTATCGTTATTCATTGTAAGACAGTAATAGTTGTCAAACTTATTTGAAAGAAGCCAAATCTATAGTTAAAATAAGGATCAATACTCAAAATATTAAGCAAAAATAAAAACAGATTCTCCTACTGCGACCAATCAAACTAGCAACAAAGAAATCACGTAATAACTCATTGTTAGCTACAGAATGGTGGTTAGATTTTATAACTCTCGTATTTCTCTATCTTTCTGCTAATTTATCGGACTATGCCACCTTTTCATATTCTTTCGCATATGCTATCATTTACACAATTAATTCTTCAAAACAATTAAAATTGATCAAACAAATATTCATCCAAGCTCGGAAAGATTATACCCTAGATTTTCTTGCATCAATTAATAAATTAGCTACCTAATCATAGATAAATCTGTTGACAATCAACAATTATAGAATACTTGTATATGATAGAATACCTGGTCAAGCTAACATTAGTAAACTAAATCTAGATAAAGGATCCGTTTACAGTAATCACACGCATATTTCAGGATAATGTACAGCAATGTAATTTTGCATAATTTATAAGCAAGGCTGGTAACCATTTTAGTGAAGGACACCAGTTTAGTTAATGTTTAGATTAAATGCCCATTCAGGTAAGATTAACTGACAAGCTTAAACATATACTAAAAGTTTTTATTTTAATTCCTAATGATTTTCTTATACCATTTGAGTTAATAATAGGGTTAAACTGAGCTAAAATTTGTCGTATTTACAGTAATGTAGTTGAGTTGATATCTTCTAATTGGATGTCTACTTTTGACCTATATTATATTTATCTTATTTAAGTTCGTATATAAAGCCACAATGAAGATAGAGATTGCTGGTTGTGAGCTGTTTCTATAAATTTTTTAGAATAAAGACGTAGCCTAAGTCTTATACTTGTCATGCAAAGAATTTTATCTCTGAGTCTTTCTAGAAGGGAAGTTCTAAGCAGTTTAGCGATTAGGAGAGTACAGTACGATACTTTAGATTTATATTGCTTGAGAGAGTTGCGACAGACTGTATCCCAGGCAAGACTATCGCAATGTATAAAAAATGATTATAAATATAAAATATGGCAAATTTTCGCAGTAGAGAATGACTAAGAAGAATGAGATACCACAGGCCATTGATGTAAATATACATTCATGGAAAGTTTCAAAACAGAATTCTAATATGTAGTTACATTTACAGCTGAGCGTCCACTTTACAATATCATCAGTTAGTATAGTGATTCTGCATGCTGTACTGTACGGTACATGCAGTGCATTGCATACTTACTGTACGAGAGTTTTACCGAGTATGATAGTGATTACGATTTCGCATATTATTTGTGTAGAGAATTACTACCATTTTCGTAAGCTTTTCCGAGTAAATAACTCAATATTTCATTCTGATTCGATAAGTGATTGGTGATTATTTCTTACTGAAGCTCCATAGCGTAGGTGACAAGATTTTAAATGCTACATTCTAAACGATTGTAATTTCTTCAAAATAAGCACTATCATGTATAACTATATGGCTTTGCTGTAAAGCGTGAGCTTCACAGAATATCGAAACGCGTAGAAAAATTTAACATGACATGAAGTACCCTGTCAGTAATCAAAGCCAGTCACAAGCATTAGTAGACGTTACATATAAACTTTATTTGGAATGCGTATTTAAGTTTGCTTGAGATTACTTATGTTGCGTTAAAAGTCGAAGCATCTTCTATATCTACTAAATAATAGTAAATGTCATACTATGCCATTCACAATTATAATGACCGTATCCAAAATGTGTTCCTCAAGTTGCTTTTAAAACGAACCAGAACCCATATTTATTACACAGCAGAGATAAAGCATGTTGCTTATAGAGTGTTTAACGTATGATTAATTGCTCGTGAATGATTGAAGTCCAGTAATTGCGCGACCAAGGATTAAGGCATGTATATCATGAGTACCTGCAGAAAGTGATCGTAATAATTATAATTTTTAATACCCATATGTTTCAATAGAATTCCATTATTGATACAAATAGAGGCAATCCTTAAGCCTGGCTTAATCTATACACCAACCTTCGTAAGTATTAACGGCTTCTAAATTCATTGAATGTCGAATTACGTGATATTCATCACAAATCCCATTACCTTTAATAGGCAAGCAGAACGTTACAACTGAAACCTTTTCTATTATAATTGTTGACATTATTTCATACCTCCCAGCATATCTCTTGCTGTTCTTGCTATTTCTAGTGCCTTTCCACATGAATTACGTTTTATCATTGATACCATTTCCGGTGTAGCGCTATAGATGATTGTAAAATATTCGACATGCATTCAAGATAATGTATTTGATCAAATGCAGCATCACGCTAAAGCTAACAATTGGCCTTACAAATTTTTATCTTTTAGTCTGCCTACTTGCAAGCAGCCTTGCAATCCAAGAGATATCTGGAAATTAAAAAAGTGAACAAGTTCTACTTTGCCAGTAAACTCAGGAATGTCAATATAAAGTAGAGGTTCTTGCCTCAGTAAGCATATTTGCCATTTTTAGTTGCATGATTTGATTACTGGCAAGAGCACGTCCAAACTGTTTTCTAATCGTGAAGTAAGATGCTAATTTAATTGATAAACAATACATACTACGAAGGACGTAAAAGGTAGTAATAAGCTTTGTCAATGACTCAAAATAGTTTGTATCGTTATCCACTGTTTTACACACCATTTTATATTAAGCGGAACTTTACCTGTCTATAGTATATTGGCGTACAAAGTCAAGACAGAATTCGGCTGCTCCCAGAGCTCCCCATGCAATTCCGTAGCGAGCGTTATTTAGGCAGCTAAATGGCCCCTAAAATTTTGTGCATCATACTGAGTAAGTATTTCTAAATGCCTCTAAAAAGATACAGCTGCTATTAATCATTTCTAACTTTTAGTCCTTCGACATGTGGAAGGATGTTGTTTTCAGGTACTTCAACATTTTCCATAACGATTTGTCCTGTAGGAGATGCACGTAATGAAAATTTTCCCTTAATGTAAGGTGCCGATAAGCCAGTCATTCCCTACGAGATTACAACTGAAATTAAAATGATTTCAATACATTCTATTCCGAATTACGAATGTAGTAAAACTTCTTACTTTCTCTAAGATAAATCCTCTTATTTTTCCTTCAAGTTTAGCCCATATAATAAATAAATCGGCTACAGGAGAATTGGTGATCCTAATAAAGATATAATAGATGGAAATTCTTAAAGGCGTTAGCCTAAAACTCTTTATGATTCAGTAGAATACCAGGATTTCGTTCCATTTAGTACATAGCATTTCTTATCGGTATTAAACGTAGCTCTGGTCTCCATGCTACCAGGATCGCTCCCATGATTAGGTTCAGTGAGTCCAAAGCATCCTATCATTTGACCAGTTGCTAACATAACCGTCAAAATTAAATATTTCAAGGGGCGATAATAACAAGTTTGATATGTAATATATATATATATATACATCTGTATGTTACTAAGATCTCATCGGCGAAATATTACATGCTCAATATATCTAAAATAATACAATCTGTACTCCTACGATAGCATACCTAATTTTGGTAGATACTTCTCCTTTTGTTCTGTGGTACCAAATGCATTGATAGGATGCATTACCAATGAAGACTGTACACTCATGGTTGATCTATAGCTGCTATCAACGCTAATTCCATATCATAACGGCCAAGGATTAAGATCCTTTCAAAGCATTGTGTGCAATTGATAAACATCGAGGTATGCATTGTTTACTTACCGTTCTATCTCTCTCGTTATAAGTCCATAAGCTACGGATGAAGCACCAGCGCATCCGTATCCTACATCAAAAACATACTAAAATTACGGTTTACCCTTTGGTACACGTCTAAGCATTTTCTTCCATCTCTACAATATATAATTTATATTACCACTAATAGTGCAACCAAGAATGCCTAAATCTCCCATTTCTTGGAGGATCTCCGGATGGTACTCTAATAAGTTACGCAAAAGATAGTACATTCACAAAAATTATTGAAGATTAAAATATTAAGGTTAACACATCAATCACAAAAAATAAATGTGCCCAACCGAAATGCAAATACCTTCGTTGCGATTAGACATCACAATTCGGGGCATTAATTTGTCCTGGCAATACGCTCTCACTTGATCTCTGTCGTAATAACGTACATAAGTATATGACTAGAAGAGCTTTCAATCTATTATGGTAATTCGAACCGTAGCCAAGTTTGTTACAAAAAAATTAACGAGACTCATTTATAATTTAAGTAGAAGACTTGCCAATTTACTAAGTCATGACGTTAACACTTTAGTGTCTGATTTAAGAAAAATTTATTTCCTCAACAATAGTGCATTGTAAAATTAATAGCGAATAGCATGATAACTTATTATCCGGAACACATTGCAAAATACCTCATTAAAATTTCATCCTCATGCAGTTGTCCTTCCAAGCTCAACGCATCCTTATAATCGAAACTCGGACCTATAATTATAGCACGTTACTGGAATTATTCCCCACAACAGTTACAGCCTTTAGGATGACTTATCATCTACATAAATTAATAAATACTGATACACAAGAATCCATAGCCATAATAAATCTTGTATCTGTAGGATTGATTCATTACGAAAACGTATACAGTAGTTTACTCCTTGAATAATGCTGCGCGTTTATTAAGATCAACAAGTATTTGCAAAAGTAGTGATATTAATGAAGTCAAAATACAGTATACGCTATACAGATTCACATTGTACAGTACAGGAAATGTTAATACATGAACTTCTTCACAATAATAGTCGATGTTTAATCGAGTACTTTCATTCAAAACATAACATCAACTACTGCTCGAAATTTGCGGTCATACCCATGTAATTTTAAAGTAACTGCATTCGTGAATCTATTTACAGTTAGCGTACTGTCACATGTATGCATAATACTCACTATGCATCATAAAGTACGTACATCAAACTACAAAAAATCTCTCTCAAATCTTAGAAGATTTAGTTGGAGAAGCATGCTTTAAATTCTAGCGATATCATGGCAACCGCTATATATACAGAGACTCAAACTGAAGAGTCAACGTTTCATTTAGTATCCAGCATATGGCTGTGTAATCATATGAATGTTAAAATACCGAAGTTGCTATGTCAAGTGGACTCGAAAATTTCGAAAGAAAATCATTAACTGGACCCAGTCAATTTTAAATTACTTCAACATACGTACTGTAACAGTACAACTGTAAGTATTTCTTGAAGTTAACGCACAGAACTGCATCAATCAATACCATTGGCGTTATATTTAATATTTTCTTCATTCAACCGTTAATAATATAGTTAATTATTCAACTGTCTTCCGTGTAATTATAGATGCACTCGTCAAAATCGAGGCATGTCAGATTTGCCAAGGCGATGATAGAAAATGAAATATAGATATACGAGGTATAAGGATACAGGCATACGAGATGTGACAGTACTGTACTACCGAATTTTAAAAACAACCTCAGAGGATCGTTTTAATATAAGATTTTTGTTATGAAGCCCTACTTACCACTGCTTAGAAGACGCAGCCGACTAGAGGATAACCTTATGAATGAAAGCAGCTTTCTGCTAGCAGCAATAGTAGACATCCTGGAAACGGAGAAATCCACTTTCAAGATCAGAAAGTTAGATACCTACAGTACTTTTAATTAAGTTAAATAAATGTAGCTTACCTAACCGACATGTACTGTATAATCGACAATATTTTAAAGTATTAATTATCGTTGTATAAAATAGTCGAAATATCTATCACACGAAGGAGGGTAAGCAAAGATGGAGATAGTTTTGATATTTGATGGTCTACTATACAGCACAGTACAATTGAGTTACAGCGCTGTATTTGTTGGTTTTAAATTGATGTTCAGACTAGGGTTTTGTACTTTAATTCTGAAAGGTCAAGTTAAAAATGAAATGTACTGTACTGTAGAATGGTACAGTAACATTCGTACTGTACTGTACAGTACACTGTACGGTACAGAATCTCCACTAAATGGGCAATTCAGTAGTACTGTACAGTACAGTACTGTTCTGTACATTTAGTGTACTGTACACTGTACAGTACAGTACTGTATGTCTGTTCATACGAAGTTCGGTAAATACTGTACTGTACAGTACCGTACAATACAGTATGACATTCATCTACATGTACTGTACAGTATACAGTAGTCCCATGGTACAGTACAGTATACAGTACTGTAGTGTACAACTGTACACTGTACAGTATACTCGTACGGTTGCTGGCAGTAAATCTTGTTGTTATGGATACAAGAACTTCATACGAACTTCACCACGTATCTTATCGATTCTTTTAAAATATTCGCCATCTTACCGAGGTATTCTGAAATTTTTTGACTCGATACTTTTATAATGTCTATTTCATGCCCTTGTACGTAACCAGTATTCATATCCGTGTAGCGCTTCAGAAGAGTTCAGCCGTTAAATGAAATTCTAGCACTTCTTGAAATACTATCAGTAGAGATTTAACCTCCAATCTTGATCTACTTGCATTAAGAATGGATAATTTAGTGATATTCATTTTCATGATCTGTTTTCCGAAGTTTAGCATAGTAAATGGAAAGAATATAATCGTTGTAATTATATTATGTGATAGCATAACTCTAAATATGATTTATCAAAAATTAAGTTACAGAGATTCGATACCCGAATTTTAGAAAACGTAAACGAGAACATACTTAGGAGACTTCTTGTAATAAAACCATCAATTTTGCCGATCAGTAAGTAATTTTTTCACACTTTAACTGAGGATACTTCCCATTAATACTGTAAGATCATATCTAATAACGAATTTATCAATAAATCGTACTATGGTAAGCAGTCATTTAAATATTTTGATACAAGCAACATCTCCATGCAGTAAATAACGTATCTGCAATGATGGTACTAGTCTACTTACGTTTAAAATAGTGAAGTTCAACGTATTTGAATTATAATCGTACCCTGAATTTGTAACGATATCTGAAATACTAAACTTTTGGTCATCACCCATCTGTTTAGCTAAATCATCTTTGATTCTCGTAATTGCAATCAAAAAGTAACTTTTACTTTAACATCTACATTACTTAGAATGTCAAAAAATACGCTTCATCCGTCGCAATCTAACCGGCCTAGTAGCCGATCGGACAGAGTTGGCAGTGGTATGTCATACTAATGAATCTCAAAATCTGTTTCGTATTAGCTAGGACTAGCTAATCATTATCTTATATTGTCAGTTTCTATTTGTACTAACAATCACCAGTCCTTTTCAGATAAGAATAGCAATTTACCTTGTCACTTTAGGATAACATTATTTCTGATCGTAAATCTTAGTGTTTATCACTATAGATAGATTTTAAGCTGCAGAGTGCTAGATTTTAAATATATTTTAGTAAACTCAATACTAATGTGACTTAAAATTTTTTATAATTTCATGTTCATAGCGAGCGCCCGACGTCTTCAGACAGGTAAATTTCACGATATTTGTGCTTTTATTATATTTTCTGATAAAAATTGAAGAAAAGTTTTAGTATCTACTTCTTGTATGATTAAATTTCATCATGCTGTACATTATCTTAATGAACTTTCACTTATTCTTATTCTAGGAGCGGTAAACAATTAAATGATATGGTTATATTATATAACTAGATTGATTACGGATGAACAAATAATTTAATTAGTAATTCTGGAATATAACTGCATTAAACTAGCAGAATGGAGGGACTGCATCTGTCAGACCTGGATCTAGAGCAGGTGGATTAGGAGGAGGAGGTAATAATTCAATAATAGTCTCATTACTCTTGAAAAAGCTCTATTATACAGTATGTCACTAACATTACATCTTGAATACGTATTGCGACTAATTTTTTAACGTGGCCAACAGTTTTATCCTCACAGATTACGGTACATGATCGCCCTATGACACAACATGGATTATCCGGAATGAAAACTGCGTCAAAAGGTGCGTGTATGTTCACATAATTAATTTATACTGTCATACTATCGTATGAACTGCTTAGCCTTGTTATAGCTTATCCTAAATTGTACTTGTTTTATGATATCAGTTTTTAGTTGATAATTTTTACTGGTTCTTTCTAGGTCCGCAGAGGCAAGTACAAGACAAAACCTATTACTTAGGCGTATTGAGGTAAGATTATAATCTAAATGTTAATTATCATTACATCGTATTGAAAATTATACATTGAGAATATGTTCAAATTCACCATGATTACAGAGCAAAAATTGCAGAATTGAATACCGAAAATATCAAGCTATCCAGAGAAATCGACCAAATGAATCAAGATAGCTCGACGTATATCACATACGAAAAGAAGTATGTATACGACGACGATCGCCAATTATATCTTATAAAAGAGCTAAAACTTATGAAATTAATGCGCTTCTTTATTAGAGCTGAGCAATTGGCGAATGAAATTAAGGAACTTCAAGGAAATTTAGGAGACTACAATACTGTAAATCATAGCAAATTTTAATTACAGGAAAAATCTGACCCATTTAAGAATTTAATACGCTGAATATATTTATTGTCTTTTTCAAATGACCTTAGCTACTTGATAAAGTCACCACTGATACCGGAATGGAAGTTATAATAGAAAATACAAGATCAGTATGCCAACGTTATTTCATTTATTTAACTAACGATGACAAATTCTGTTATTGATTAATGATAATTTCATAAATTTTGTAAACCGATCAGGTACAAGTAAAAAACAACAGAGAAGCTAGAAAAATTGACGAAATCTTTACCACGAGATCAAAGTAGTACTTTTAGCTAGCAATTTATGTAATCTACCTTCGCTTGCTTCTTTGCTCAGTAACTAAAGACAGTAAAAATTTTTACAAATATTCCTGCCATTACTTAATAGAATTGAGGAGCAGATTCGAGGTCTCGAGACGGATATTGAGCAAGAACGACGTTTAGCTGACAATCTTGTCGCTGACATGGTATAAAAGATTTTTATACAATCATACCCATGGTCCTATTTGCTTTGTCATATGTATCAAGTGGATAATTTATAATTTTTGATTGATCATTTTAGGATAACACTCAAAAAGCAAAGTATGTGAAGTTGAAGAATCTAAACGCTGAACTTCAGCAAGTACGGAATTTTATATGATTCTGTAACAAGAATGAATATTGTATACGAAGAAAAAAAATCTAATTAATAATTGTTTCATATTTAAGCGCTTAGAATCGCAACAATCTGAATCTGATATGTTACATATGAAAATTCAAAATATGGAAGAGGTTTTATTTGTTCAGATACATAACATTTCAGTTTAGCTTCACATATTTGAAAATTATTGCAGTTTAGTGCTTGTGTATTTGTTTGATTATTTATTCACTATTTTTCTTATCATTTATCAAGGAACTAAGCTCTTCGCCAATTAAGCAAGAAGCAGGTAGCGATATCGTATTTCATTATTTAGTCACAGGTGTAAGTTCCAGTATAACTCTAAGGAGCATTATCAGATATTAATTTATTTTTGCGTTGTTATTATGTTTACCTAACAGTTAATTTACACCAACAACTCCGTGAGTTGGAAGATAAACGTCAAAGTTTACAGGATGAAATGCACAATGAATCTAAGGGAACTCCAATGGAAGAACGCGAGCGCCTACTGAAACAGGTACCCGTAGTTAAGTCTTTTGACCGCTATCGTTTGTATAATATGCAAATATCTATGTAAGTATTGTCGATTTATTGATACAGGATTCTAGTAGATAATTATAAAATACAAATCTTGCTGTTAAATACTTTTAGGTATACTACTCATAGATTATTGCAATTGATTATTTATTTATCTTACATTACATAAAACTTAATTTTACATTTTAGGTTAAAGAGAATAGTCAAGAATCGGCAAGAATGGAAAAAAAGTAATTCTATAGTTTAATCGCTTCCCTCTTTACTTGTTAATTCTCATTATTAAAGCATAAAAAATACAATCTGTGTGACAATTTATACTCATACTCAGTCTGATCTATTTGTATAAGTGTGACGTCTTAAGTTTTATATCTACTACCTCACGCAATTGTGTCGTTACGGCTTCTTCCATATCATAACATGTCATCAGCAATATTTCTGCTGGTTTATAAATTATATTATCCTTTATTAATTTGTAAATTGTATAACAAAATGCTGTATAATTGATCACATATAACGCATAGTACTCACACGCCGCAACTTCTAGTTATCATGTCAACTGTATGTTTCGGTAAAGTAATATTGCATTAATAACATTTTCTTCCACTTTGCTGATGCATCAGCGGTAGCATTTGTAATTACTAACAGTTGCAAGCCAAAAGGATTCATAGAGTACTTTTAGTCATTAAGTAACTTTCGAAAATAATTTTACTTCTGGGTACAGGCTTACAGAAATCGAAAACAGTATAGAAAATACTACTGCACAAATACAACAATTAGATGGCGAATTGGAAGAATCTCAAGGTTAGAAACTTTGTAATTCTGGTAAATCCTATCACTTTCCTATGCATCCTTTTAAGTAAAAACTTGCATAACGATAATGCATCTAAATATAATTAGGTGAACAAAATATCAAACTTCAAGAATTAAAGAAACGCGAAGCGGCAATGGATGGTTTGTAGTAATGATTTAATGCTTAATATCTTAGATAAAGAATAGTTAAGATTAGAAGATCAATAAATTTTAAATATCTTAGGACGTATTATTACTTTATTCAGTTGATATATTAATTTTGCGAGTTTACATCCACTACTCTACAGCTATGGATGTCCGTATAAAATATAATTCGTTGTAACATACGTAAATTAAAGGTAATTATAACTACATATGCACCAGCATTTTACTGTTACAAAAGCTAGTTTACAAATGATTAAGGACAATACCCTTTAGTTTACTGTAGCAACGCTTCCATTCTCAACAATACATGATCACTTCGTTTTTAGTACAGTACGGTACTTGAGGTCGTTTTGAACTACTAATGTTGCATTGACGTAATATCAAAAACTTAACAGTTTACAGAGTCAGTTTATTAACTCCAGTTGCTATAATATACCTTTTAAGAGTTAAACTACTTAGTGCAATCTGTTATCGAGTACTAACAGTAATAGAATATTTGCGCTATAATCGAGGTGCTGTGATCGAAAACGCGTAAGTCGTTAGTATTGACTGGCAGTGGGTTATGACGTTCTCTCTTGGAAGTAGCAAGTAGTACAGCTTTAAGCTATTCCACTATAACAAACTTGTCTCACATTTTAATATATTAGAATATTGTATCACTGCCGAAATTTTCGAATATTAAACTTATTCTTATGTTATTTTAAAGAATTTCTTGAAAAATTTGAAGAAACTAAGGCTACAGAAATTGTAAGAGATGCAGCAGTTTAAATTATGGTGTCTTTAACCTTAAATGTTCTAATGTCGTCAACATTTACTTCACAGGAAAATAATAATCAAATGGAACTTAAAAATGTCGCATTATTGGAAAGGATTAGCCGCGTAAGTTTCAGATTGAGCAAATCATTAATCTTTATAGATGTTACAATGATAATAAAAATTAGCTTTTATGAAATTTTTCTTCCTATGATCGAATGCTGCTCTGATTGTAACGTTAGAATATGATCAGAAGCAAACACATGCCAACTCAGGAAGAAATGCAAAAGATGAATGTAAGTAACTTTGACATAACCCAGTCCTCACCATCGTTGTATTTTAAGATAATTTTTAAAATGAATCCGATACAATGTTTAATACGCTTCAATATAAATAGGAAGATTTATCTTTCAAAGAGTACGAAATGCAGAAATCTCAATCAACCGTTAAAGGGTTGGACGCTGGTAAATCTTCAAGAATTCGATGAATTACTAACAGCATGATTTACTTGAAATTTATGATGATTGTTATTCTGTTTTAACGTAGAGAGCTCAAGATTACAGTTAGATTTAGCAAAAGTCGAACAGGTAAATTAAAAGATTATTTTAATTCCTGATAGGGAAAATATTAGGCTGGTATTTTCAAGTAAAATGCTAATAATTCTGATCTAAATAGTTAGAGAATAAGATCACTTCGGAGCTGAAGGCATTGAAGGACAAAAAGAAGACCATGATTGAAGTAAGTCATTTATCTACATGTCTTTATTAACACTATTTTAATCATATCAGCTGTTTGTTACTTATATTTCTATGATTTTGTTCAGTTGTAATTTAACGAAAAAATTAGTCAAGGTGTCGATTTAATCTATTAAGATTATCTGCAATAAAGACCTTTACATAATATCTCTAATCGCTCCTACTTTTTGCATGACTGAACTTCGACTTAGAATATAACGAGATTTAAAAAAGTTCATAGAGCTACGTAGTATTGCACCAGGACATATTTATGCTTTTATTACTGGAGTATATCCAATAATTTTGAAATATCTCGTATGAAAGCGATATCTGATTCGTTCTCAAAATACCTTTACAAAGAGTTTATATTCAATATTAGGCGGTTTATTACTGGCTAGATAAATTAATTCTCTTATCAATTACGTACCTATATCGGTCAAAATTTTATCATAACTGGGGTCATAAGTTTGTGTTTATTATACTGTAATAAACATTCAGTGTAATCCGAAGATTATGCAAATAATATTTGTGTGTGATGTCTGTATCTTTATAATCTGTATCGTACTATATCAATTTTGATAATATATTACGTTCTTAAAGTGGCCGCGGTTCTATTAATTATTACTTGATTACTCATTTGAACAATAGGAACTTGAGAAGTACAAAGATATTGCTGGGCTAAAAAATTCTGCCGAAGATAAAAGAAAGGTAAAACCATGCAAGAATAATCTATTAGGATGAAATTTGCTGTTTATATTTTTAGTTTATGAAAAGTGTAGTAATTGAGACTAGTTTCAATTAAGTTTTAATCAGATATATATAGGATCATTACATTCTTTTAAGGTTATATATTTACGTTTCAGCGTCTAAATACTGAAAAAGAAAATTTAAAGAAAAGAAAGGATTTATTCAAGAAAGGTCAGCTAAAACAGAAATAGAGCTAATAAATCTTTTGAACGAACACATTACATGAATACCGTCTTTCATGTTTTGTCTGTAATCGCAATGTAGTAATTGAATCGTTACATAACCAGTATGAAGTTGAAAAGAACGAACTAAATGCCAACGAAACTCATTCACAAGTAAGACAATGCCCTTATTTGAGACCAATGATTATAATACATGATTTCAATATTTAAAAAAATCATCTTTTTTATTACTTCATAACGCGACCTTTTCGTTTATCTCCTTTAGCTTGCTAACTTAGAAAGAAAGTGGCAGCATTATGAGCAGAATAATTTTGTGATGAAGGAATGTATCCTAGAGATAGCAATAAATATAACGTAATATCCAAAGAATGTTTTCACTTTGATATTCCTTACATTCATTTTAACTTTAATCCTTAACTCGAACTACCTGCATAGTTATCGAAAGCAAAACAAGGGAAGGTGACTATAAGCCCATTTCTAAAGGTGTAGAAGACTTGTTATCAGAATATAACAAAGTTATTATGAAGCGATTACAGTGAAGCATTTGTCACTACTCTGCAAAAACGATTCGCCATTTGTAGAGTATTTATATAATGGCACTGTACATTACAGCTAGGCAGACAATAATGGAATCCTATAGACCTCATCTGTCTGCCATTTTTTTTAACGTTATAAGTTGAATTATAAATCGTATAGTAAACTGATATTGGAATAAGAGGTAGTCAACTTGCTTGTTAAGCTTCAATTCGTAATCACTATGTAAGTTTTTTTCTGCAATATCATATGTATAATATTTGTCTTTAGATAAAGAAGGATAAACTTGATTTACTATAGACGCAAAGCTATACTACAAACATATATTAAGATATTTACTAGTCTAATATCTAAGCAGTACATTAGCATTAGTAGCTTTGGCTTCTAGTTCTCTTAAATATGTATTAGAATAAAATTTAAAAACCATTAGCAGTATTCTTTCGAATGACTTAAGTGGAACAACATTGATTATTCAAGCAATTAAGAATTAACTAAAAAATAGATACTATAATTTCTAAAATTCTCTACAAAATACAATATAGTCGCTGATTACACGATTAATATTTAGGCTGCATTCTGAATGGTAGTTTACAGTGATTGGAGAAGAATAAACCTCCTTGCCATTAACTCTGACATTAATTTTGGCATTCTTACTTTGTTTATTTATTCAATTAATGGAAACTATTGCACACTACGTTTAATGGTAATAATTATCGGAATGTCACCGTTTAAGTTATGCCTTTATCTGAGTTAGTATGTTACTGGGTGTAATAATAAATAACGCCAAGGCTTTGTAACATCACATTCTACTCGCTTTCCAAGTGCTTAACCTTACACTATACGATCATTTTATTCTTAGTGAAGTGCTCTTAATTTTAAATTGATATACGAATATTCTTCCACATTACTGAATCTTTTGTTAGATGTTCCATTGTAATATTGTAGTTTGATAGAGCTCAAGATTTAGAATTGCTATTGTTCCACTCAATTGGTAGCAAGGTATCGCAGATTGATGTTCAAAGAATAAAAGAAATTTGTAATACTGCAATTAAAAACATTTCAAGATGAATTATATTAGTTAATAACGTCAGTTTTTCTCCTAATCGATTTTAATCACGGCTTTAGTTGATCAATAACCGATGATGTTGTAATTCCTAATGCGGTGCCGTATAAATACCACAGATGTTATAATCCAACATGAGCGTAATCTAGCAATTGGCTAGTATTTACTGCGTAGCAAGAGTAAAATCTGTTTTATTTATGTTCAATATCTGCTTTATAGCTTTATAGAAACTGAAACAGGTGAATTAAGAGAAGGAGTTAACTCACAAAATAGTGCCTCCGCGGCTGAAATGAAATCGCAGACATATCTATTTTTGTCAATTAAGTAGCTCCAACTAGTAGGAATGACATAATTAACATAACTGTTAATCTACTTTGATAACAATAGAGCTATTTTATCTTATTTTAACGATGTTAGATAACTATATGTACACATTATTATATTTCTTTCCTTGTGTGCAGACTACAATTTCAATTAATATGCCATACTGTGATTGATAAATAGCCATATAATAATTAGTTTTACTGTATGTTAGCGTTGCAATAACGTGTAGCTTCAATTTCGTTTGCTAATAAACTAATGTTCAAATTTTGTTTATTGACAATGTAATAGCGCATACTTCGCCATATATTTTATCATTTTATTTCGTAATCAACGGCATTTATACGAGTCAGGTATGAAATCAGATGCATGTATAAATACTTTAAACCTGATATCCTATAAGATGCAAACGATTTATTACTTGAATGGTTCGTCTAGTATCAATATCAAACGGTTAGAAGTGAAATGGTATCGTATGAAAGCAGAAATTGACCACTTTATATTTAAATTAATTTATGGTATAATAAGTATTATTATTCTGGTAGAGTCCTAATTAATCGGACGAAACTATCTGATAAGCCCAGAGAATACTAGAAAGTATAATAAAATATATTAAATTTAATATCAATACATTGTAAACCATAAAGAAAAGCCACATCTTGCGCAAATTTTTCAATTTCTTCTTTTATATTGGTTATAGGAAATTTACGAATTCTGCATGCCATAAAATTCGTTTGAAGGGTTCAACTACTAACATGAACTTAATAATAAATAACTTATTATTTTCATCATACGGGAATAAATTTAAAAAAATTTTAATTTATTACGAAGTGTTAACTTTCTAATTGTTTAATGTTAATTCATTGACGTAAATGGAAGGTTCTAAAGTGTATTAAGATACAAAAATTTTAAGACATACGAGATATTGTACAGCATATCCTCGAAAGTTCATACTCGCATAAATGATAACACCAAACGGCATTAGTAATTACGATTAAAGATAATTCCTAATTGCAGTAAACGAAATATTGGTTATTATAGCTATAAATCCTGAACCAATTAACGCAGGAGATGCAAGAACTCAATGAATAGTTATGGGACTTAAAAATAATCTACGCCTACATATTTAAGGTATTTCAACAAATTAAAAAAATCTTCTTTATTCTTATAATAATTATGATAACGGTACTGTAGCACTCTTTATACAACGTTGTTTTATAGCTATGATAACCTCGCTACATGATAAATAATTAGTTTTTTTAAATTTATGACAAACCTACATCATACATATTTTTAACGATTGCCAAATTTGCTTATCTTTGATGTCAACAGTTTTCATCGCTAATGGAAATTTAACATCATCACCTAGAGGCTGTTTCAATATCTTCCGCATCACAAAATAATAACAAAAAATCAATTGATAAACGGAGATGTAAATAAAATGTTACTTCCTGCTTGCATCAATACTGTCAATAGCCGATTCGATAAAATCTTTATTGTTACGTAATAAATAGATCTGCTTATATATACAATTCGTTGTTTTTAATTCTTGTCATGCCGACAAAATTTAGTGAGTTTGAAACAATATCTGGAACGCTATTATGATTAAGTAGCCCTTGTTATTAAAATAGTAAACGAAGTCATCAATAAACCATAGGATTATTGGTTCTATCTTACATTTCATCGTCATTTAGCTCGCACCTTCTGTAAAATCTTTCTCTTAAAGTTGTTTATAACCTTGTAGACAAAATAAAATCATTAGATAAAGTAATAATTTGACATTTAAACAATTTATTTTTTTAAATTCTATTTTATTGAGAATACTAAAATAGAGGCCTAATTTCAGAACAACATTTAGCGCTTTGGTATAATGATGATCTCTTTCATTATTTGCGGCTTGAGTTTTAACCATGTAGTATTTCCATTATATCATTCAGCACGTAGATGAGTTCAATGTGACGACTCCGACTAGTTCTTGACGATTGCAATAAATAGCAGAAAATGCCTGAAATTTAAACCTTTGATATTTATTTAATTCTTCTATCCTTCCATTAATTTCATTGTAAGCTAAAAAAACCATGTACGAGTTTTCAAAGATTTTCAGAATCTTTGTTGTAAATAAAATAACGATAGATATTTTCGCGAAATATCCATTACTATCAGTAGTATCAACATATATAGCAGTGTTAAGTGCAGTTCTTGCAGCTTTATAATATCTTATTTTAAGGATTAAGAGTGGCCGACCACACCCATAACTTAGAATTTTCTGGATCCCAAAAATTATGAGCTAAGATCAGATACTTTGATGTTATGCCATCCTATATTATTATATCACAGAATGCGAATTATTCCAAATTATGCTCTATGGAAGGATTAACAGTCTGATATAATAAAACGACGACAGCGTCAGGATCACCAACTATGGAGAAAGTGCCTAATTAATCAAATGAAGTAATATAAAATTATTCTATGAACTTTAATAGCCAAATTATTATACTGTATATATATACTGTCTTTCGTTAGTATTAACTCAACACCAGGAGTCAGCGATAGTTTTTCTCGCGAGTATAACTAAACCCTTCAAAAAATGTACAGAATTGATTTACATCGTTTGATCAAAAAAGTTGTCAACAACAAAACTACTAACTGACTTAATAGGATATCTAAAGATAAAAAGGGACCTTAAACAATAGCGATTCCATCATGTCATCAACAATTTAACATAAATATCACACGTGATAATTCAGTTACCCTAAGATAGTATATAACGATATAAGAGTTTTAATTTGATCTTCTACTCTACGCAAAATTTCTTTAAATTCAATTGAATTCACCAATTCCATTGTTTTACTGGCTATTATTACGTCAAAATTTTATTTACTGTCAATCTTAGTCAAAATCATTGTTATAAAACGCATTGTCGATATTGGTCAAAATAGTTAATATCATATTTTTGATGTAACAGTCCACTTTTCTGTCATTTAGCATCGATATTTTATCATCGATTAATACAGCTTTCTTACCGCAGTACTTCATTTATTCAATCACATTCAATCATTTTTATCTCACTGTTGGTAAATTAAGATAAGAGTTCTTCTAGTTATGTCATTTGATAATATACCATTGAAAATGAAGAGGACGAATACTTTACCATTTTGCTACATTTATTTTCTACTACAAATAGGTAAGTTGATATATAGCATTGGTACGTATTAAAGATAAAATTATTACTAATAATTAAGATAATCGTTTAATCTGGGCAACCAAGATGCTGCTACAGGCGGGTAAAAATAATTTCTTAATGAAAATATCACAGATAAAATTGAAATTGATGTATGGCTTTCGATTATAATTGTTACTCATCATCTCTTGTTCCACATTCGCAATCTTTTCGTACCATTATATTGATTAATTTTATTTGTTTTACTATTGGCTTACCATATTGCGATGCAATTTTCACATACATGCTTCGATATTTGACAAAATATATCAATATACAAAAATGTTTCAAAGCTCAGTAACTGGAGCACATTGATTGTTTTTAAATCTTAGGTATGATTATCATATTTCAGTTATACGTTAACACTTTCGTTCATGCACTAACAATGTGACAGCCTTATTATTATTTACAGACAAAATTTTGGTTAGTGTCATTATTAAAGCCAAGCATGTTGCTACAAAACTATTTAAAATAATATCTCCAATAACATTAATGTATGAAAGTTGGCTAGTAGTGAAGGAAAATCTTTCTCGAGAGATTAGGCTAAGATTTTAATTAGGTATTACCATCCCCTTTGATAGAATATGAGTATACTTTTATAACACTACAACTATTCCATTTGCCTTCAAATTTATAATCATTTCTAGAATAATACGATAGTTTATAGGTGATTTTTATTTACTAAAATTAATTTTCAGTTAGACATTTTTTTATGCTGGCAATCAGAGTACAGATAGATTTTGGAGGGATGATATAGCAGTCTTGATAAAATCATTCACTATACTAGATACAAATAATTCATGATATCTTTCGTTTGTTCATCTTAAAATAGAAGATGATTCTCTAACTCTGTCGCAATATATTTAGACTTTCTATTGTTACTTTCAATCGTTACATTAAATAAATAACTTTTTTATCGAAAAAACTGAAGAAACCACGATAATCAATCGATTGTTAATATGATAAAGTATGATGAATACTTCATCTGTTCAAGAAAGACGTAAGAAATACTAAAAGATTAATAGTTTTGTATTTGGCGGTACCATCGATAACTAGATAGACCTCCCGGAATTATAATTGTCAGAATGTAACAGCACAGTCAAAATAATAGCTATCAAACATATGGTCCTTATCGATTAAATCATTTGCTGAGTATTAAAGCTCATTTGCCATAAATGGGAAAATAATAAAAGGATACAACACGATTTAATTGATGACTGATGATAACATTATGCCTGTTTATTTCTTGGAATTCAACACTTCTGAGATGATTTTATTTCGTTTCAACTGGAGTTTTTGATGAAAAGTATTACTGCAACTCTTTCATGCCTAAATACCAACTACTAGATACTAACTTCGTAGGTTGTATTAAATGAAAAGTAGTACTGTGTCAGATAGAGAATATCTTGTGTCCGTAAAGTTAGCCATCTTCAGCAATTAGTTTTATTAGCTTCTACAGCCATAATAATCTATCAGATAAAATGATGATGCCAAAAAATAATACCATAGATGTTAAATAGTCATCGAGAAATGACCAAGAATGGATATTAATATTGCCTAATATTTGGCGATTGAGTAAAAGTCAGATCTCTCATTTACGAAGAAAATATACCAATAGCCAAAATGTATTAAGTGAATCCATCTGTTAATCTACTTACATCTGATAGTCATAATTTGACACTAGCATCAATGATGCAAATAGCTATTAAAGTTACAAACATATGAAATAATGCAAACTAGTCATAAGTTCAAAAACAACGCTATGCTCGAATCACTCCTTAATGATGTTATTAATAAATTAATTTTAGGAAATAATATCTACCCAAGAATATCTAACAATAGCCCTCAAGGCTAAATATCATTCAGATACTTTATTTTTTGGATAGAATAAATACGTTCATTCAGATTCAAGGTAAGATACAATCCTGGAATTAGGATAGTGGCAAAACCTATAGAGGGAAAAATTAATGGATCTAAGGACAGTTAGTTTTTTGACCGATAAACTATTCTACAAGATATAGAATAAATGATAAGAATACCCGTACTGAACGATACTGTATGAGCACAATACAGTATACGCTCAAATTGTGGTAAAAAAATGTGAAACCGCAACATAAGCTAACAGAGATCGGTGTAATTTGATCCTATGTTTTCATCGATTTTTCATTACGGCAATGAAGAAAAATCGTCATCAAGAAGTGCTTAAACTATATTTAAAGTCCATAATCCGAGCATTCCTATATGGATGTAACTTACTTAATGTGGACTGATTAAATTCTAAACGACGATAATTAAAGGAAGAAAATTTTAATATATCGCAACCGTAATTATGATCAACACAGCTATCATAGGATTTAAATTGTAATATTATAGCATTCTGTTAGAACACTGATTGTTATCGATAAATATCCTTATCTAGAAAGAAATTGTAAACCTAGATGTTAATAGAGCTAGGCTTGGTATTTAAAAATAGGTTACTGACGTTTCAGAACATCATACTTAAACCTCAGTTTTAAAAATCTGGAAATAACACAAGTTAAAATGGAGGCAATATCAATAATAATTGATCATTCGCCCGAAGTTATGGATTATAGATAACTAGTGCTTCTAATTACCAACATCCAATACAATTTACTGTAGTATACTGTATTTCATAATTGTCTATATATTGTTCCATGGCTAAAGTATAATTAATAACTTCTTTGATAGGCAGATACGCGTATCCTCTTTTGTTGACTATTGCCGTCTGGGCTTATACCCTCCTAATCTCATCGCATTCACCTTTATCTACGCATAAGATATAAGGAAAAGGGTCTTCTTTTAAACTTTAAGTTATAAATGATGTAAAACTTTTGCCTATTATTTTTATCTTGAACTATCATCTGCAGATAATATTTGAATTTATCGAATAAATTCATCTGTAGAGCTCGACACATAAAGCATCTTGTGCTGAATTACACGTATAATAACCCGTTTTAATCAAAATGCCTTTCCTTTCGCTGGCTAAATAATTTACGATTACTGCCATTTTTTCGCTCTTCTAATAAGTTATAATAGAAATTCATGCGTCACACTGGATACAAACTAATTATAGCTATAATCGCCATGAATTAATATCGATTGGCAAATAAGCTCCCCACATACTCATATAGTACATGAAAATATCAGAATTAATTACCATACTTAATTTCCCTGACATTGAACGATGATCTTTATGATACAGAATATAATTATCTTATGTTGTAAAGTGTACGGCACCTCTAATCAATAGAAAGTTCTTCTTGATATTAGTCACATTACCGTATCGATATACGAATTGAAGATGAATATTAACGTTTGCCATAACTGTTGGAAGCTAAGACAATAAAAATGCTGTTTGTTACTATTAAGATATTCTTTTCGATTGATTGTAATAGACAAAATACTAGTTATATGTTTAAACTCGTAGTATCAGTATAGATATTAATGTTTTATTTAGAAGAATTAAGATTAGTTCAGGTACTTATTCAATATTATCAATTAACTATATAGACTAAAGAACATAAGAAAAGTAAAAACATGATATGTTCGGCATAACAGAAAAACAAACTAAAATTAAAGGATAAGGTTAAGAATGTTTAACCGCTGGGCATCTGCGTTAAATCTGTCCTAAATAGCTTAACTATGATAGCATACTAGAAGGAATTATCAAATTTCATGTTAAAAAAATATGACCTTCTATTATAATTTAGTAACCTTACATTTTAATCTAAGCGCCTAAATAATTTAACCATTACGTATTTATCAAGCTAACCTTAATCAAGTTTAAAGATTCTATGAATTGCAATATGAATATCTAGTATTAATTTTTACGCAAAGCTTTGCATATCCACTGTCATCTTATTAAAGAAGTAATCGTTAACTATCACATTGGCAGCCAGTATTATTCGTTTTCTATGAATGGCTATTAAAATCTTAGCCAAAAATAGCGAAATTATCTATTAAGAGTATTTTAGTGATTAATACTACGGAAAGCCATTCTTAATCTATCGTCAAAGAATTATACCGTGCATTGCTTTGGAAATTAATATGATTTTATAAGTATTCTTGTTTACGAATTCGAACTATCATAGCAGAGGCTATATTAGTGGGCAATAAAACAATCTAAAGCAGGTCCATCTACATCCTTGTAGATATTTTTAATCCTTCTATTTTACTTGCCCTCTATTGCCTCTTTCATGTACAGGGGGGTTCTTAAAGATTAAATCTACTAAGAATATCAGTACGTATTTTAGCTTTGATTAATATTTACCATCGGCAGTATGTTAAAAATATTATTATCAAAAATTAAATTTAATTTTAATTCGAGCATTACAGTAGTTCCATCGGTTAAAAATACCGTAAGGTGAGAAATCCTAGTAAAATAGTAAGGATAAGATTAGATGTTAGAATAACATAAGGACTACATAGAGCATTTCTGTACCGTAAGAGTTTATAGATATGGCTTCTGAGTATATTAAGCAAAGGCTCTGAATATTAATCGTATAAGTTTATGATGTTAGATCTAAAAACTATGCAGAATCGGTAATTTAATGACATATTTAATATCATTGTCAGCTACTGGCAATGTACGAAATCATAGCGGTTTTAGTTTCTAGACTTGTAAAGTTTTCCAGGTAAGCGGCTATACTTGAGCAGTATATGGCTATTTCCACTGTTACTTTCACTACAATCCAAGTATTTAATAATAATCATGATACAATATACCTTTCACGAGTACTTTATAATACCGAGTAGTTATTATCATTATATCTAGCACTAATATAATCAAATGGAGACGTAAGTTAACAATCAATGAAAGAACTGGTTATGTTTTATACATTATATATTATTAATTATCAATCTGAAACGCTACCGCGTAGTGGTAAATAAAATTTTACTAAGTAGCTAAGTACGAGCATTTACAAGGAACCAACACTTTATAATTCATAAATTTTTCTTATTCAGCTAAATCAGAATATACTCGTATATATATATATATACATTGATCTTACAATAAAATAGATTTAGAAGCTAAATAAAAACTAGAATATGGGAATTCTAATAAACGGCTAATCTTATATTTCATTTATGTAAAGTAATTTATATTTTTAGAGAAAAGATACCTAATTTATATATTATCTACCTTTTAGTGACAGCATCTATCTATTTAACTACTATGCCTTCTGGACATTATGAAACAGATATTAATTCTTCAACAGTATTTAACTGTACTGTATATAATTGGTCAAGTGAAACAGATAAAGTTATCAAGCTTTATTGGCGTAAGAGCTATCCTCCGAATACAGTGTCGGTAAAAAATCATACCGGAAATAAGCATAGCAACATAACCACACAATTACTTTTCAATCAGATTACTAGTGAAGATGCTGGTGATTACTACTGTACGGCAACGGATAAGAATAATAATATCCGTGCTGAAACGCAATTAGTACAGCTCGTAGTTCGAGGTAAGCTAGTAGGCATAAATAAAGTAAACGTAGCAGTGCATTTTTCATAATACTGGAAAAATTTATAGAGATCTTCGTTATTTCTAAAAAGCTCCTGCTGGTAATCTGACTAAATTAATAAGAATTATTTTGTTACATACGGTATCGCAGATAGATCTCTATGAGTAAATCTCGCTAGTAATATAATGATCCCTTGTAAAAATTATATGATCATTGTTAATGAAATTGAAAGCTAACATAGATTGGATTTAGAGTTTATTATTTCGATGGCACAAATATTTATAGCAATACTAAACAAAAATTTCGATTAGGTCCACCATACATTTACAATTTGGAGGTTAAATTTCTTGGATCGAAAGTTTATATTACGTGGAATATCGTAAATACTTTCTTTGCAATCAGCTATGATATCCGGCGAACTACGTATTTCCCGAAAAGGACATCAAATAGAAGCATCCGTTTCTGTCTACAAAAAGGAACCCTATGTAAGATATCAGCTGTTTTTGATGCTGATCTAATGTTTTGTGTAATAGGCAGTAACTACTACGGAGAAACACGAGTATGCTCGAAAAGACTGAATGCGAGTAAAGAAGGTGAGCGTACATGCCAGTAGCATTTTGGTATTGTTTACTAATTTCATGTTATCAGAGATTGTTCTCTTAATGCGTGAATAAAAATTTGATTGCATGTTATACATTACAATATATAACATACTATAATGCATGTAGTATGCTAAAATTCTATCTGGATAAATGAAAACTCTGAAGCTAAAAATGAATTTATTCATTCCTATAATTACTTTAAAATATACTGTATTAGCCTCATAGCTATTTATTCCCGTTTCTTATTTCACATATAGTACTGATTTCATTTGTACAATGACAAGCAAATATTTCATTAATGCAATGAGGGTACGTTTAGATTGCATTAATTGCTACGTAATTTCTCAAAGAATTCTTTCTTGCTCTTTTATTGTCAATCTATAGCTGTACCCTTATCTCCAGTTATTAATAAAGTTATAACTGATAGTGAATCCCATTCTGTGAACATTGAATGGCATAATCCATACACTGATGCCCTAAATGAAGCTTTAATTGCTGGTTATAGAGTCTGTTATCGAGAAATTTATCCAATAATAGAGCAAGTTCGAGAGGTAAATTGATGTATCTAAAGATCATCTAAAGCGCTTGAAACATGATACAGTACATTATATTTGTAATGGACTCAGTTTTCATTACAATGTTCGGCTTATACAACCTGAATTTGGGAATTAAACAGATATTATTATCTAGGCTATTAACAATAATAACACATGTACTACTACATGACATGAGTAGGACTGCACTATACTTTTTGTGTAATACTAGTATAATCCGTTCACCACGCTATGAAAATTAGATTTCCAATAATATTAGTGTTATACTCAGCACACAGTCGTATCATACTATCATAATTCCTACTATTGGAATAAATAAGAGTCCATAAAGTATCAAACAGCGAAATATTACCAAAAATTTTCGAGAATCACACAGTAGTTAGAAAACTAATAATATTATGAAAGTAAAATAGACCCTAATAAAGAAGCCGTAGAACGAGAATGTGTAATTTTTCTCAGAAATATATATTTTGAGAAAAATTTTCATTTTATCTTCATTAGCGAAAATGTATAGCTGTCAATGAAGTCGAATCTAGATCCATTATATTAACTAAGCAAATGAGATACGGCGCAAATTACGAAGTTAATGTAGCTGCTATTGGTAAGAATGGAAAACAAAGTGCATTATCAAAATCGAAATACGTCTATTTTCCTGAAGCAGGTAAAGTGAGATGTATTGTAAATAATTATTAATTTTATTAATAAAGCCTTAAATTCTATTATATGCTAAACTATGAGCTTTAATTTCATGCAGAACCCGAAGGAAAACCGTTAAAGCTGCATTTTCTTTGTAATCCACAAGATGAATATAATATCTTATACAATTGTCATTTGTCTTGGGAGGTAATCGCCTCTTGCACAGTCCATATTTATAAAATAATCAATCCTATAGCATTAAAAATCTCTATAAAGATTAAATAATGAAATAGTCATCGATGTGATAAATTACTTAATCATATAAGCCTAATAGCAATATTTCAATAATCTTTTTTCTATCAGTTTCCAATTAATCAAACCAATGGCAACTTAACCAGAACATATATTACTATAACTGAAAGAGATACAGACTTCATTACGTCCTATACTTTCAATGATGGATCATTAAGGCAATTTTCTCTCTTTAATATCTCAGTCGAAGAACCTTATCTTGTTCAAATTATAATGGCAAACGCCGTTGGCAATAGCTCTGTAGCAGAGTCGATTCTTACAGTAGAGCCGCCAGATATAGAACCTACTCTTGGTATAACAGATGGGTATTATGGTGCTACAGATTCACAGACAGGTACCGTATTACCATCATAATTGATATTCTGGCTGTTTTTTTAGAGTAAACTAGAAAGTTGTAAGAATACTTNTAAGGCGTAATCTTCCATGCTACTTTAAAGAAATAAAGTAGCGAAGGTGTATGAATATTATTTAGCAGTGATGAACTTCAATCTGTTCCAACGAGCACACGCAACGTAGAGTAATTTATGCACAGTTATGAAATGATAACATTAAACATGGACTTTTGACAAATTTTTGATTATAATTTGTTTAACAAAACATCAAATTTAGAGTTCC
Source organism: Trichoplax adhaerens (assembly GCF_000150275.1). Classification (NCBI taxonomy): domain Eukaryota; kingdom Metazoa; phylum Placozoa; class Uniplacotomia; order Trichoplacea; family Trichoplacidae; genus Trichoplax; species Trichoplax adhaerens. Next base: position 354,225 of record NW_002060949.1, on the reverse strand, counting down.
ACGTTATTTACCATAATATATATATGTCTAAAATGAGTAGTAAGAAGCCTAGAATAATATAGCTTGCTGTTGAAATAATGTTACAAAAGAGTTGCTTTCGCTTTGTCGTTATTTTATAGGAACGCCAGACCAGCAACCAAATATGATAGATATCAATGTTGTCATCGTGGCAGTTGTCCTCGTTTTATCCGTAGTAATATTACTAGTAAGCGTTAAAATCTATCAAGTCATGGAAAGAAAAAACAGGTGAACATAATTTAATGACAAATTATACACACTCTGAAAATGTAGTAGGGTTCGCGAAACTGTCAATTTTTATAACATTTAATCGTCTATATTCTAATCGTGCTATTTTAAACCTTCAATGCAAGCAAATGAAGTCAAATACTACTATAATTATCTCCAATATGACTCTATTGATCAAAGTACCTTACTATTAACAATTATGTTCTGTAGGGTGTGGTATATTAGACTACAGGTACAGTACAGTTAACTACAGTACTATGATACAATACTAGCTCATAAGCGAGGTTTACTACAGCATCGTGTGAAGTAATTACTGTATGATAAGTGGGACCTGTTGCTGTAACGGGCATTCACTGCTAGTTTATTTAATTTTCGGCAAAACATTACAAACATGTATTTACATGCTTTTCAAATAAGTCAAGAATAGCTAAACAAATTAGTACCTAACTATCGTTTTAATACTGAAATGATAATTTTTTGAGGTTTCTACTATGCTATAAAAGTATTTACATAAATAAATGAATACATTCCCTACGATGCTTACGTTTTATGATAGACAGTATCAGTTCTGTACAGCTAATAATTCATTTACTATGCTGTGATCTTTCTAATTTTTTAATACTGATGGCATTACAAATCTGTTAGCAAAATAGTAAAGTAACATTTCGTATTTACTGCATAACAGAATGAAATTATCTAAATACATATTCCTTGGATGTTGTTTCTATAAAAATAAATCGGTAAGTCTAAACTATAAGTAGTGCATTAATACTCCGACTTATGTAAACTAATTTAAGTAGAGGTTAGTTAATACTAAAATACAGTGATATCTATTATGACATAAAAGCACATCATTCTATCGCTCAGACAATACCAGAGCCATTGGTAGATCAAGGATTGCGTCCATTACCCCCAGCACCATGCCAAGCGGAATACTATGAAGATTTTGATTACGATGAATTGAACAATATTGATGACAATAAGCCCGAAAATGAGACTCCAGGTAGTACTTATGAAGTTCTTCCTTCCTTTAAGAACAAGATCGTCATGCCTAGTACGATATCCCTAGATTTAGATAATATGAGTTCAAGAAACAGTCAGAATCATCATCTAGCTCAATTAAAGGGCAAAGATGAAGGTACCTCAACTCTTGGCTATGGACAAGAATTATGCTTACAAATGTCAACAATTAGTGCCTTTGATACATCAACATTTAGTGGTCACTCATCAGAAGATTACCCACAGATTTTTTCTTGTAGATATGATACATATAAAACATATGAAAGTACTGTATAGGGCTACCTAATCACGTATACTTACTGTTTTGTACTATAACAGTATACTTACATCTACTGATTTAACTTCCATGTGAATATGCCGACTCGATAAATTACATTTGCATCTTCTGTATGGCTATGACTAAGACAAGTATTCTTTATCATTTTTCTTGTTCAGTAATAACAGAATAGTTACATGTTTATTATATCTGTCAGTGCATACTCTAGATTAAAATCCATCGGTGATTATAACAGTGACATAAACAATATATGATTTAATATTTATAAACTTTCGACATCGCCGTAATATAAATTTATAAAGAGAATATACTCTATGGTAGTTTAACTTTTCATCCACCAGATTATGTAATCATTTTAAGTTGGGGCAGATTTTATACTTTGTTTAGGTAAAAAGTTTGAAAAAAACTCAAACTCTAGTATTTAAGAACCTTGAAAATTGTACCCAAAGTTATTAAATTGCTCTAAAATTATTAGCTCTAAAATCTACGGTTTTAACTGCTAACTAATAATAAAGTTGATAATACTTGTTTTTAAATTTTAGCGAATAATCTTCAGCATTGCCATTAGATCTACGTGTATTTCTTTACATCATGGTCGGTGTACACATTGAGCAAAAGTAAACGGTAGTGAATAGCAGTTTACCTTTTAAGTTGTATTAATATCGCTTAGAAAATAATTCTTTGATATTTTAAATACTGTAATTTACCTAAAATTTGCTATTTAATATAAGTACATTACATACAGTATATAACAGTAAAATTAACTGAATTAATTTACTAAAAATACATATATATATATATATATTATATTTAATGAATTATATACAACTGTATACTGTTTGCTATGTGTAACAGTGAATTCAAAATACTAGCTAAATCTAGGTTTGATATCAGGATCACACGCGGTGTTGTATATAAGAAGTAGAAGGATATTCTCTAATGAAGAGCAAGTATCATGTTAGAAAGAGAAAGTACAACAGGCTAGTGTGTAACCCTGCGGTAAAGTAACGTCAGAATAACTGAACAACGCAAACTACTACCATAGCCCCAGCAACTGAGAGATGAAGAGAAATCAATAATGTTATACTTTGGGAATCTAATATACATAGAAAGCACTGCTGTAGAACTAAGCATAACAGTATATTTATATTATAATTAATCATTATCGTCTATAATTCTACAAATGATCGCGCAGATATGGCAAGTATATAGAATTAGAAAGACTATAAACTATGTCTCTATACTCGTTTGAGTAGGCTTCAATCGTAGTAAATGGTACATAGTATACTAATTTATTGCAAGCGTGTAAATCGTAGAGGTAAAAGATAGTATACTTAATGTTAAAGAACAGGATATAACGATCTTGAAAGATGCAGCATACCGATATGTCCCTGTATCTTATTTCTAGATTTTAGAGAAATATTCAATATTAAGCAACTACTAGTTAGAATTTCAATTCAATTAAATGTAATGTAAATAATCATGTTTGTGATTATTTTTAGCCGTACTTTATAACACATTTGCAACTCTTAGTCCTAATATAGAAGACGCTTCCAATATAAACGAATAACTTTAATTTTAACCGCTAATAAATTAGTATTAATTTATTTATTTAATAAGAATTCATGTAAATGATGAACTGAGCTTGAAATAGTGTATGTCTTCTACAACATTTTCAATTTGTACGCTATTATTGTTGATAAATACCGTATATATTCGATTAGCCTATTTCTGTCTTCGTCAACCTGTTAGGGACCGAAAATTCTGATATATAAGTATATATAATAATTTAAATATTGCAGTTTCAATACTATAACTGCTAAGATCCTTATCATTGTCAGATGCTTTACTGTAAGTCTCTATTAATATTTTAAAGATGTAACTCGTTGCTACCAAACCAAAATTTGGCTAAGTATATTAGCACAATAAGAAGAGACAACTTCTCCTATTGCTATTACTGCTTTACCGCTACGCCAGTATTAAATCCAGGGACTAATCTAGAGTAAAGTCACTAGGCAACCTACGATCAGGAAGTACGCTACTAGTGAGGGTCCATGGCCAACCTTATTAATAGTACTATGCATAAAGAACTGAGAGAAATTATTAATACATTCATTAATGAAAACGCGCCGTCGTAAATGGATTTTTAATATTATATTAAGAACGGCCGCATGCAGAGTTATAATCTTAGTAAATTATTCAATAATAAATCTAACACATCCAAAGTGTCTCATTCAGATGCTCTTGGAAATCCAGTTTGGCCCTGTAAATTACAGTATTCTTATGAAGAAAGTCTAGACTACGTCTAACGAAGTCGCTAAGAATTTAATAAGATTTCTACTAAGGAAGTTGGGTCTAAAAAATGAAGTTAAATTACGCATATCCTATCATAATCGTCTATGATTGACTCTGGAGCATTAGGCTCTCTCTAAGATATTGCAAAACTTAATATTGCTATTTATAAGTCTAGCAAGTTTTAAATTTAAGATTGGCGTAATATGGAAACTATAATCAACTACAGTTACAGTATGTGATAAAGTGTCTTCTCAAAAGTATAACAACAAGAACTACAGTTTCTTGCAAGGTTCACTTTATCACATAAATCATTTTGTTTTTATTTATCAAGGACTACTTCTACATATCTGGACTATATCACTACAACAAAAGCTCGCGGTTTATTTGTTCTTTGTTACAGAATAAATTTTACACATTACAATCATATCTTGCCAATTTAGTCGCAAGATAACAGTTATCATCGCACGAGCTATTCATTATTCACGCGTCTTAGCAATACAATGCTCACAGCACTAACATAATTAACGCTATCTATTATTATCTCAGAACCTTATTATGAAAATCTCAATAGTATCAAGACAATACGTACGTAAAACTCTTCTACAAATAGATATCTTCAAAATCATACAATCTAACAAACGAGTACTACTACTCTCGTATAGTCTTGCAATCACAATCCAAGCTATATTTGGGGCTGCACTACAGTCTCAAATTTAAATTTGCTAAAATTAAGCAAACCTCTACTGTCACACACGTAGTATTAGGTATTGTCAACATCCTATACCGAAGCTAAAGTAGTCGAAAAGGTCGAAAAGATGTTTCTCTACCATAAAATAATTCAATCGGCGCACTTGCTATCAGGCTAACGACGATTATTCTCGTGTTACAATATTCGTAAACTACTAGTGCAAAAGTCTGAGTTAATTGCCCATTACAGTAAAAAAAAACACCGTTTGAAATTAGATAGTAATTACTTGGTATACGCTATCGCAATTTCTTCTAATGAAACAACTACAGAGCTAAGATGCACCGTTATCATAATTCTTAGTTACAATCTATCGCATCCACACTGCACACGAGTATACCAGACCTAAATACAATATAAGTAATATGATATGATCTAAGCAAAATTTATGCTAGATGAAATTTTATTCACATGGTATAAAATGTTGAAGAAGTCCAAGTACTGTATACTTCAGAGACAAAGTATATAAATTAATTAAGAACGACAACAAGAAGTATGTTACGTTTTCTTACAAGAGTATATAAAGTCTTATAGAATGCGGATGCATATATGTATAAATATAGTGTAAATATATATATAAAATTGATGCATGACCTGTATTATATATATATACTTTTATGCACTTACCCTTTGCCGTTGTTATTGATATCTTAACAAATAAAAATATAAATCACTAATGATTTCTTACACTTGAACTATTCAAAGGCGAGTCTCATAAGATAATAACCATTTATAGTTAATTTTTATCCGTAGTGGCACAACCGTTGATAGCACTAATATTTGACACTAAAACTATAATCAGAGGACAATCAATATAAGAATTCCACGTAAGACATTGCATGCGGACAGTTAATTGCTATCAAATAACTCTAGCTTATACGCGGTAGATTTGCTAAAGTATAATTTTTACAGTCAGTTTTGCCAACTGTATAACTAACAAGCATGATTGTGAAGACAGAGATTTGCGTACCAAGTCTATTAAGTTTATAACTGAAATTGTATTAGTAAAGCTACAAACTACCGTATACTTCTGCAGCAGTATAAATTTTGTGGCTGTATCGCAAATAAATATCTTATTTAAAACAACAAGCAATTAAAATAGTAGATTCATTTTTGAGTTTATATTTCTAAATAGTACAATTAATAATTCCGAAAAATAATTAATATTTGCGGACAATAAAAAAAATTAGCATAGCTTGAAAACTATGTATGCCTATAGATGGATTGCATTCGCATATGAAGTACAAATAAGCGATAAAATTTTTGTTAATTCTAAAGAGGATACTTCGTGGAGTATTGAAATATGCGCAAATCATTTCATGTATTCTACCAATGTTTCATAGCAGAACGTATATTGGTCCTGAAATAAGAATATGATGCGCGACTTTAGCAAAAAAATTGGAAGATCATGGATTACAATATTACCTAAAATATTATTTAGCACTACATAAAATTATAGCAAAAGAAAATTGATGATTCCGATTTTATCAAAGATTGCTGCCTTATCTTTCTACATAGATGAGCATTTGGTAGTCGAATATAATTACAAGATTCGAGAGACTGAGCATGGCAATTATGATGCACAAATAATGCTTCATATATTTCTTTAAAAATCTTTATAATTAAAGAATGCACTATTTTCAATAAGACTCATAGCTGCAACGGTAACAAAAATATATGCACAATATATTGCCAAAATCGCCTTTTATACACTATTATTGCTTCTGAATTAATTCGATAGTATTCAAAAATCGGAATGAACTGCTCCACTTAATCGCTCTTTAGCATTACTTAGTGACTTAAACTGGTGTTAACATACAGTACCCAAAAATAAATCTCTTTCAGCATTTAAGAAATTTGCTATTGAAGGCATTATTTACTGATAATTACAGCCGTTATTATATCATATTATAAGTCCGTAGCTCATAGTAACGTATGCCATCACTCCTCGGTTAGTGAGATTTCATTATGTCAAAAATACCCAGATTTTCAAGCTCATCTTTCGTAGCATATTCGTAAATATTATCATCTATTAATTTGCTCATGCAGTGCTTTCGCGTATCTTTACAGTAATACCAAATAAGTGTTATATTACCTGTGTTTGCATAATGCCTGGTCTTTGGCTCCTCAATTTATTTACTATTTGAAAAATATCTACTTCTTTTTCTGTTTTAAGTTTGTCTAGTGATATTGCGAGTGTGATGAACATTCCAGCGGGGCCAGTTCCAGTTCTAAAGAAAGGAATAGTTTCAACTGGTTGTTTACTAAACTCATTTGCAATCAATGTCAGTACCTGGAAATGACAGTCATGGCTTTATTTCGGTTCGGAGGTTGTATTTTTTCAGCCTGATCTATTAAATCTACAATATCTTGACTGTGCTGTGATAGAGCTTCATTCTTCCAATTTAGGTAGTGAAGATGGCGGACAATTTTCGAAGCTGACTCCTTCAATACAATAAAATACTTAGATAAGCGAAAAGCACTTTTACTAATATGATTGCCATAATATATGGTATGTTAATATTAAAACATTATCAAGAACCTGTTTATGAAATAATTTTAGATCAGTTGACACGTAAGATTCATTTTTACGTTGTTTTAACGCTTCTACAGATATTTCTTCAAATATCTTCTTCTTTTTGACGCTGGGTAAGTACTTAGCATACTGAAATTAAATTAATGGATAAAATCTTAGAACTAAAAATTAAAATGCTTGGTGAAACAGAAACAATCCAGCTGATAAGGAGCTAGTTGCAAACCAGTTCGTGATCACTTTCTGTAGTTAATGCTACAATTACACGACATTGTTGTTCCCAGATCATTCTCCAAAAGTCTCCTATAGTGCTGTCTAAGGGGATTTGTGTCACAATGTACGCCTTCGTTCGACGATATCCCTGTATAAACAAAATGTTAATTACATAAATCTCAAGACAATTTCATTCTCTCTTTTATGCACCTCGATGATCACCATTAAATAAAAATGTTTTCCGACTCCTTACACACCATGTTTAATCTACTTACATCAACATAACCAGCGTTAATATAGTCAGATCCATCAATTCCAGGTACCATTGATAAGCGAACACGGTATTCGTCATCTAACACATAGCAGTCATAGCATTCTCATATAATAAAGCTCAATAAATTGGTAAAAAATATCGCAATAAATGAGCTTTCTACTAGTCGCAAATTACCCGGAAATATAGATTTATCTCGGTTCTTATTTACGTTATATGATTTCTTTCCCTCACAAATTTTTCGATCATATGAAATATTTCGAAGATTCTATTGATAATGAGAAGGATCTTCACATTCTGCATGACTACATATTCAGATATATCATACTTCATATATAATAATTGTATATTTACCGAATATTCAGCTTCTAGCAGTGTTTTATCACCATTCGGTTGCTGCATTTTCAAATTGCGATAGTATTCAGAAAAATTATGTGCCGCAACTGATGTATTTCCGCATCTTACAGCCTCGACCAAAGCATCATGTATGAATATATATTGCGTCTAAATATTGAATAAAGAAGAAATAGCTTAAGGGTGAGCAAAAGGACCTTCTCCAATCAGCAAATAATACCTCGGTTTGAACCATATAGTTTCTATTTTTTCTCATATTCACAACAAATCCCATAACATCAACAGTCTTATCTTTTCTTAATCTTTTCAACATAGCATCTAGTGTAATGTAGGTTCCTGTTCTTCCTACACCAGCACTTCACAAACAAGAAAGAAGCCAATAATAAGATTAAATTTTAATCCAATTTATCAATTACATATTTTTTCAATCGTTACGTTATCAGGCTAACCTGCAGTGAACAAGCATTGGTCCTGTCTTGTTATTACTATGAAAAATGCTAGACTTCCTTACGAAACTAAGGATTGAAGTAGAATGCTTTGGCACACCATGGTCAGGCCAAGACGTATAATGGAATTGAGTAGTTTCATGACTCTTCTCATTCCCTTCCTGTTAAAGAATGTAAAAAATTTACAGAATGATTTCACCTGAACATTTAAGCTTAAAAGTGTTAGATCTCGTAATCAATAACTAGTTATCCTTACTTTGCATAATTCAAACCGCCTTACAGTATAATCTGCTAAATTAAAGGATTCAACAATTTTAACTGTAATTGATTTAAATCTTTCTTCATTTTCCGTCGGCCAGTATTGAAGGCACTTTTCCTGCGGACAAGACAAATTAGAGATTTACAATTTAATAAATTGATGTAATGTCATCCACTTGCATGTACGTTATTACATCCTTACTCTTCGATTCTCTACGACATTGGTTAACATCACTATGGTAGATATCTCTTTCTCCCACACCAAGCGCCAAAAGTCAGCAACTGTAGCTTTCGTAGGTCCTAAAAGCATTGCATGCAGGTTTTTAAAATTACGCTTAAACATTACATTAAGATATAACTGCATTGAATCAAACCCTCATTCATAAACACATCTAGTTTACCTTGAGTTGCAATATAAGCTGCAGTCTCGCCAAAACCCTAGTTAGTAAATTAGATTAATAAATAAAAAGAACAGTTAAACTATTTTTTAAGTATAGACTCCTGCAGAAGAATAAGATTTCATACATCAATATAATTGGCATGAATATAATCCGACCCTTCTTCACCATCCACAGGCGCAAGTCTAACTCGCGAGTGATCATCTGTAATAATATTAAGTCGCTATAACGGAATGAAAAAGAATATTGCAGGTATTCCAATTATACGGTTACATACAGCATGTAATATTGGCATAGCGATTTTTCTTAATGTTGAAAGGATGTCGCCCGCAATTTGATTCATGCTTGTTATTTATTTGTTGAATGGTCTAAAAAAATTTACGATCAGAACTTAATACCAAAAGCAAAAAAATTGGCTGTATAAATGGTTAGAATGAAAATAAAGTATTTAAATCAACAGTTAATATTCAGTACACGTTTTTAATCGGTAATTAATTATAATTAATTAAATGATCTTACACTGTACTGTTGAGAGAATCCAATATCTCCATCCTTATGCAAATTGGATACATGTAGTGAGAATTCCGAGGCACTTATTGGCTTACCTGTAATAAAATATAAAAGGGCATTTCATATTTGTATTTGAAACGGTTTTCACTTTAACTTACAGCGTATCAATATTAACTCTTGACTACAACCATGATACCTGATCTTTCGGTAATATCTTGCATATGGTTATTCACATGGCTATCAGTCAACTGTGTCAGTAGTAACGAATTATTGCTCTTGCTATCTTTGTGGAGTGGTTGGTAATATTTCCTATATCGTATTATTTACGTTACAGCCATCAACTTTGTTAATTTAAGCATGGCAAACTCCACAATAGTTTGTGTCGCTTAATAGATTACTATATATGCATGCTATCGAGCACTCTAGGAGAGCCAAAAAATCCTTGATAAACTAACCTCCAATAGATAAAACCTCCAGTCGCAATACCAAGAATGATTATCGAAACAACGATAGCAATGGCTATAGTTATGCTTGGATTAAAAGCTAAACAAATCAGAAATATATAGTCACTTGAGAAGGTTACATTAGTTTCGAATATATTTTAACTTATACATACATACATACATACATACACTAACGCTAAATGGTACATACCAGTTTCGATAGTAACGGAAATTTGGCTGAAAGAGTAGGTGATCTATACATGAATTAAGCAAATATGTGAATGTAAGCAGTTACGATTATTAGATATTACAAATAATGCCCACCATATACCAATGTAGTACGAAACTGTACTGTATGTTGAAGTTTTTAATGCAGGCATTTACCTGTGTAGGATCGGTACAATCAAGAATGGCACGAGTAAAGAATAAGTAATATGAACTTGGAGATAGCGAAGGGTTTTTATAATCGTAGTTGTCGCATGACGTAGCTCTTTTCCTCCTGCTTTGGCTGCTAGTTACATTTCCACTACACTTTTCTGACCTACTTCCAATGATAAACGCCTTTCTTTTACTATAGTCACTAGCAAGGAACTGGCATGTTATATAAGGAACGTTTAAATCTGGCTGCCTGCTATCATTAAACGGTCTGATTCGCTCTGATAACTGAATTGGTGAAAGATCAAGCTCAGCATTTTTCGCTACTCGAACCACAATCACTTGATAATACCTATAACACAAAATTCGTTTTGGAAAAGAAAAGTTAACCATCAAAAACAGCATAGCATGTGTCCGCTAATCGGATACATGTACACGATAAGGTATATCTTTATTATTTACAGGGCAGTACGTATCCCAAATTTTGGCATACTAACAGTGCATTATTAGTTCCAGCAGCTTGATTGGGTGGCTGGATATTTATCACAACGTTATCAGAACCAGTTTGATTTACTGTCGGAGAAGAACCTGGCGATATAACTACAATAAAAAGTTTCAATAGTTACGATATTAACGATGTTACACGACTGATAACCTATAGTCTAATATAGAATGACCATACCGTAGCGGTTTGTTTTTATAAATACAGCTTGCGAAAATGGTCCATTTCCTCTCGAAGTCGCAGCACGTACACTTATTCCATACAGCGTATTTGGTGACAAATTAATCAATGTTTCGTTAGTTCTATTGCTGACGTAAGTGTCAACACCAATGATTTCATTAGCAGTGTTGGTTTGCCTTATTACGTATCTTGCTATTACACCGTTTGGCTTTGCAGGTGGTTTCCATGATACAAATATTTTTGTCTGATTAATTGCCATCACCGTCACATTCTGTGGAGAATCATCAGGAGCTACAAAATTTTAAGAATATTTAAGATTATTTAAGTCATTAATATAAATACAAGTCTTTCACGTTCTTTAATAAATTATGTAAAGATATCAGAATAATAATTCATTAATTGTTTACCAGCTATTTGTGTTCGAATAGTAATATTCATCGGTGATTTAGAACTGGGCAATAATTTTTCTCGATTATACGACTGAACGGAAATATGATAAAAAGTATATTTTTCTAGATTTTCCAATTTAGCATAGGTATCGTTGGTATATATTACAGTATCGAGCGATGCACGACTGGTTCTATAAGAAATAGTGTAATTAACTAAGCCATTTGGACGCAACGGGGATTGCCATTCTATATCTATTTCTGTAGATGTTGTCCGTGCAACTTCTAAAGAGCGAACCTCGGACGGAACTACATAATAGATAAAAAATTTTCAGGCTATTGAATACATTTTTACGATTCATTAATACAGTAATTTACCCGTAGAGTCTGTTCTAATCATGATCATAGCCGTGCTACCATATCCCTTGGAAGTAGAAGGAGTCAACGAAACGTTGTAATACTGAAATGCAACTGAAAGATTCAAGCAACTTTTAATATGGAGCCGAGCCGAAAGTTTAATGATAAGTTTGATATAATTCCTAGATACTTTGTTTATTTTACACTTTATGAAATACCTAAATCATTAATAGAATAGAAACAGCAATCGACAGTAACAGTTCGGATCAAGCTCGCATTTCTAGTCGGGAAATATTCTAGTACATAGTCTATAATAATTCCATTAGGCATTGCAGGTGCAAACCAATTAACTTGCAATCCAACAGGAGAACGGTCAGTTACTGGAATTTGTGGAGGAATTATTGTTGCATTCAACACAGCGACGGATCCTGGAGCTATTAAAAAACAAGAAAATATAGTGAACTTTAGTAAGAAAACACCTAACTGCTAACGCTACGACTCAGCAGAATAGAAATAGCTTCACAAATCCTACTCAATTCATCCGTGTAAATGTATATGAGGCTACTGAAAGGACCAATATCAACAGTATAAGCAGCGACTTGGACTGCATATTTTGTAAAGACTGAGAGTTGAGCAACTTCAATTTGGTTTAGAGTTGTTTCTCTGGTAAAATTATTCACTTTCACAACATATTTCGTGATGATTCCGTTAATACTAATTGCTACTGGGGGAGACCACATTATCAAAATACTTGTGGCACTCGTGTTTGTTCCCTGAACACCTCTTGGAGCTGCGTCCGGAGCTGCAAGAATGAAAAGTAGGTTTAAAGAAAATAAGTTTTTAAGTCTCCTAACGCACTCCACTATATAAATCAGTAACTGATTCTAGATTTTAATCAGCAAAATTGAGAATTAATACGATTCAAATATACCAGACTGGTTCGTTGTAGCATGTGCTTGAACATTAGCCGGCCCAACTCCGACAGAAGTATACGCTGCGATACCGAATGAGTAGTTTGTAAACGGATGTAATGCTTTCACAACGAAAACAAAGCTACTCTCATTTAGAGATAAATCATTGCTAGTTAAGTTTACGTTTTTATTTATCATATTCCACGGATCATAGTAAGATATAACATATCCTCTGACTATCCCATTTCTGTACTGTACGGCAAGTTTCTGAAAAATTACAAGCCTTATTTAATAAGATAATTACATCATCAAAGTCATTATTATTATCATTTCTGTTACGCTCATTTCTACGACAGATATCAGATTCTATTACATACATTCCAAGTAATAGTAATGCGACGATCTGTAATACCAATGATTGACGGAACGGGTCCTTGACTTGGTGCTGAAATTGTAATATAACAGACTATAAGAATAGGTTGGATTTAATTTCAAGTTCATCCATTAATTTGATTTCTTACCATCTTCTTTCGTTATAACTGTGATAGGAGCAGAAGTCGTTCCGTTGCCATCTCTCACCAAGAAATCATTAATGGCGTAAGCTACTATTCGATATTCGGAAAATTTCCGTAAGCCACTAATAATAAGTGAAGTCGTTGCATTGTTAAGAGTAGTTTCGACCTTGCTTTCATTGCGCCCAACAAGTTTGTACTCGACATTGTATCTACTAATTATTCCATTAAGTTCTTCCGGTAAAGGTGGCAGCCAATTGATATTAATAGAAGTTGAAGATAGTGGTATGGCCGTAACATTACGCAAGGGCCCAGGAGCAGCTAAGTATAAAAAGAAAGATTTATTGCTGAGATAACAAACACTAATTCTGCTGAAATGTGAAGTATTATTACGCAATCTTACCTTGCAAAGTACGATTTGTTGCAAGATTACTCTGGTTACTTAGTAACGAGTATTTCTTATTTAAAGCTTTTACAAAAAATGAGTAGTAATGGTAGGGCTTCAAGCCACGCACGAAAAAAAATAATGATTCAGTTGATCCGATAATATATGGAGGTTGTGAGACTTGAGAACCATAGACGTTATATTTAATTATTCCATTCGGCTCTAATGGTGCCCTCCAACTTAAACGTATTTGAGTTGTCGATACTGTAGTCGCAGTCAAGTCTTGAGGGTTCTTTGGAACTAAAATTTAACAATTTAGAAATAAGTAAACTTTCCAGTACGGCAATTGACGCTTCGTATGAACCTACCAGATTCATCGGTCTGGGTATAAACGTTTATACTACAAGGTCCTACAGCTATTGTAACAGCACAGATAGAAATAGAATAGTTTGTCCAAATCTGTAAGCCTTGCAGAAGATAATTTGTAATATTTCCGGCTACGGCAGTTTGCTGAATTGTTGATGAAGTGGCGAAAGGTTCATAATAAATTATGAAACGGTCGATAATTCCATTCCTATCATCAGCGACCGGTAACTGCCAGGTGATGTTTAAAGATGTTGACCTTGCTACCAAATTTGCATTTACATTAATGGGTGGACCTGTAGGAACTGGTTCAATTATAAATCAAATTTAATACTAGATTAGTAAAACTATTCCCGATTATTGTGTTGTCTAGCCGCAAATATAAAATAGAATTTTCTTCTGTTTGTTCATTTACCTCCTTCCGTCGTCTTTACAGACTTAGTAAATCCAATCGCTGCTGGGCCTTTCTTATTAAATACTTGCAATGCAATATCATATGTAGAAAATGGTTTCAGATTTGTAATGACGTAGCTTCTCTCCCCAATAGAAACACTAGCATCAGCAGCAGATATGGTGACATTTTGAAATATTTCAAAATCTGTATTGTTTAGGATGATATGAAAGCCAATGATAATTCCATGTCTTTCAGATAATGCTAAAGCCTAGAAAGGAAACAAAATTTTATGCCTACTGGCTAACGTCAACCTTAATCTCGTATCTGAAATGTTGCATGCTTACCGGCCAGTGCAATGTAACCGTGGTATTTTGAATATTAGAAATACTTGTTATATTCGGACTAAAAGCCGGAACTATAAATGTAACGTACGAAATATTAAATAGTTAGTAACGTACTCCAAGTACGATTGCGTGCGAGATCGCAATAGTATATTTGCTCAGTTCCTTGAAATTTGAAGGTCAAAATAATAAAGAAACTTACTGGCTTCATCCGTCCTATTATATATAATTTCACTCCATGGTCCGGAACCAACTACTGTATTAGCTCTTACTTCTATGCCATAAACAGTAAAAATTGATAAACCGGAAAGGGTATAATTTGTAAAATAAGATTCCTTAATAGGATTTAACGAGCTGATATTGTAGCGAATCTGGTAAGATGTAATAATCCCATTTTGATCTTTTTGCAATGGAGCGTTCCAACGTATTCCTAAACTCGTATCGCTAAGCACAGTAATAGAAACATTCATTGGTGGCGCTGAAGGAACTATAGAACAAAACAAATGTTAAAATAATCACAAATGAAAACAAAGTGTCTCCAACATAAACCATTATACCGTCTTGTAGAGTTCTTCCAACAACGCTCTCGCTAGGCGGTCCAAGTAGATCATATTTAAAGTTATAAACGACGACAGTAATGTTGTAGTCCGTATACTCTTGAAGACCAACTATGCTGCAATGCAGTTGCTCTACATTACATGCAAGTATGCTGCCAATTGTATCAACAGCATTTGAGTACACAAGAAATTTAACCCTTCCATTTGGGATAGTGGGCGGTAACCAGGACACCATTAAAGTGGTAGAATTGACGGCAGTTATGTTCAAATCCCGTACGGGTGACGCCGGTACTGTAACACATTAGAACATTTAAAAGTGAGAAATTTAATAAAATATGGATTTAAATACAGTCTACATTTCATAAAATGCATCATACCATCCTCATCAGTCATGACAGAGAGAATTGCACTAAAAGGTCCTCTCCCAATAACTGTGGAACAGGAGATCGCAATTCTGTATTCGCTCCATTTTTTAAGATTCTCTAAAAGGGCATAATTTCTAGTTCCAACGACTTCCTTCTGCACGGTTACATTTGTTTGGATATTCATGTATCGAATCGAATACAAAAGGATGATACCATTTTCATCAAAAATTGAGGGTGGATCCCAATTAAGATAAATGGTAGTTGACGAATTTCCAAAACCAGTAACATTCCTTGGTGGAGCACTTGGAGCTGCATAGGTGAAAAAAATTAAAGTATATAATAACTATCATTAGCATATGATAAATAGCGGTGAATCTCAGTAAGATCATTCATTGCGTTATGCTTAAAGGTAATATTTGTAACGCTAGACTCTCGGACTACCTAAATAACTTCTCTCAAATAATGGTATTGAAACAAAGTATTACAATTACTCATCAATTTTCTCAAGCAATATTCTATTATTATTTGCCGTAGGTGTAACACCTGAAACCCACTAACCGTCTTGATCAGTTTGCCTTTTAATCGATTTAGTACTTGGACCTTCTAAGTTGTATTTTTTATTATATACGACTATCCGATAAGTATAATTAAAGTAAGCATGCAGATTACGGGCAACATAAGATGTATCAGGCCCTTGATAGACTATTTCTTGAGGACTATTCAAATAATCGAGCTGTTGATAAATTGAATATTCAACGATGCCATTAGGTACAATGGGCACTGTCCAGTTTAAAAAGATAGCCGTAGAATTGATAGTAAACGCATTAAAATCGTTCGCTGGGCTCTCAGGCGCTAATTTAGAGATCACATATAAATGTAGTCAATAATAGAATAAATGAAGCATCGAACAACTTAGGTTAAATAAATGGAGACTTTGATTTACCATCTTCATCCGTTTTTACACTCACTAAAGAGCTATACGGGCCAAAACCAACAGCTGTAGCAGCACTTATTGTGACGTTGTAAGCGGTAAACTTGTCTAAACCAACCAGTATTATATTTCTCTTGTTTCCGTTAACTACAATGGTAGAATAAACTTCGCTATTGTTAGCTTTGAAATAGATTAATCTATACTGGGTAATGTGTCCATTTTGATGCAAAATCGGTGGTGGACTCCATGTGATATTTAGGCTGGTTGAATTAAAGGCTCTGACAATGACAGACTGAGGGGATTCACTAGGTTCTTTATAAATGATACCAAAAGCCAATTTGATAAACAAAACCAAAAAAAATGCCAAGTTAAATATGTGCCTTTTAACTAGAAGCATAAGGTACAACTGAATAAACTTACTTTCTTGTCTTGTTTCACCAACTGCGTGGATGCTTGAAGGACCTTCAAGGTTATACTTAATATTATATGCTTTCACAAAGAAAGTATAATTACGGAACTCTTCCAGATTTCTGGCATATGCTTCAGTTAAGGATCCATTATAAATTAATAGATCTGCAGTATTAGCCACGGATCCTATTTGATAAACGAGATATGCAATTCTACCATATGATCGTACTGGTGGAGACCATAGTATTCGAAGAGCAGTGGCGTTATAATCAACAACTAAGATATTCCTTGGAGGATCCAGAGGCACTGTAAAATGAAGCGAGGAATGATTTAGACTGAATTAAATAACTAAGTTTGTTACCGTAAGCTGATTTTTCCTTGCATCGATTGACGAATCTTATGAATTAAACACATAGAAACGATAGAAATACAAATTTATATATATGGATAAAAATCATCTTACCGTCTTCATCGGTTAAACCAGTTATTTGGGGGCTATATGGCCCTAGGCCAATACTAGTTCCGGCTGCTACCGATATCGTATAGTTTGTAAAAATCTCTAAATTTGCCAAATCAACGCTGAGAATGGTGCCATTCATACTGGCATTTTTATAAGACAGTTCTGATACTGATTTATATCGAACCAGATATATAATAACAATGCCATTCTTGTTACCATCAGGAGGTGATTTCCACGTTACTTTTAAGCTAGTTGAATTTATCGTCGTTACTTGTACTTTTTGTGGGGATGCACTTGGTACTAGACATAAAATAAGTAATGTTTTATAAATGTTATTTACTAATAAATCTACATATATACATAAAGATTAAACGATAAAACATATCAACCGCATAATAAAGTATTATCATCTTATGTAGATCATACCAGATTGTTGTGTCGTTCCGTTAACTTCTTGACTTTCTGAGCTGTTTAAGTTGTATTTTAAGTTATATGCGAGAACACGGTATGAATATACTGTATATGGATGTAATCCTGTATCAGTAAATCCCCTTGTTGTACTGTCGAAGATTAATTCCCATTGACTTTCATTTGCTAATGTCCTTTCTAATTTATATCCTACGTATCCGTTTAGCTTTAATGGTGCGCCCCATGTAATATTAATAGAAGTCGAGTTGATCACCGTTACAGATACATCCATAACGATACTAGGAACTGAAATAGATAAACATGATTCTCTTTATAAACGTTTAATATCACGTATTAACGTATCTAATACTCTATTTGATTTCCTTACTATAAAATAATTGAATTTATTTATTACTACAGTGTATATATAAAATATCAGCTAATAATTGTATTGTAATATACAGTACATTTAGTACAGTAATATATTTATCTCGTTTCCGTAATATGTGTACTGTAAATAATTTTACATTACCTTCTTCTATCTATTTAATTATATTTAACTACAGTATTTAAATGTTACTACTTTGAATACTATATTTATAACATAATGTAGAATATAATTAATATAAATTTATTACAGTGTAAGCGTGTTTTAGTGTAAATTCATATACTTAACTAACCGTCTTCGTCTGTTCGTCTTGTTATACTAGGACTATTAGGTCCTAGGCCAACCTGAGTTCTGGCAGCTACCGTTATCGTATAGTTGGTGAAAATTTGTAAACTTACAAGGTCAACACTGAATATATTACCCTCGACACTGACATTTTTATATGATACTTCTGATACCGATTTATATTGAATCAGATACTCTGTAATAATGCCGTTCTTGTTACCATCAGGTGGTGATCGCCATACTACATTTAGACTAGTCGAATTTGTTGTTGATACTTTTACTTCTTGTGGTGCTGCACTTGGAACTAAGTGTATTATATAATACGCATATATGATAATTAATAATTCCCATCGTATTATATGTGCAGTATAATTTTATATATATATGTATATTACACATATATCTATACATATTTATACAATATAGTATATAGCTACATAAATAATATCCTTGATTTATTAACTAATTAATTAAATAAGTAAATAAAGACTATATTGCTTTATATTTGTATACTATACCAGATTGTTCTGTCGTTCCGTTAACTTCTTGACTTTCTGAGCTGTTTAAGTTGTATTTTAAGTTATATGCGAGAACACGGTATGAATATACTGTATATGGATGTAATCCTGTATCAGTAAATCCCCTTGTTGTACTGTCGAAGATTAATTCCCATTGACTTTCATTTGCTAATGTCCTTTCTAATTTATATCCTACGTATCCGTTTAGCTTTAATGGTGCGCCCCATGTAATATTAATAGAAGTCGAGTTGATCACCGTTACAGATACATCCATAACGATACTAGGAACTGAAATAAATAAACATGATTCTCTTTATAAACGTTTAATATCACGTATTAACGTATCTAATACTCTATTTGATTTCCTTACTATAAAATAATTGAATTTATTTATTACTACAGTATATATATAAAATATCAGCTAATAATTGTATTGTAATATACAGTACATTTAGTACAGTATATTTATCTTGTTTCCGTAATATGTGTACTGTAAATAATTTTACATTACCTTCTTCTATCTATTTAATTATATTTAACTACAGTATTTAAATGTTACTACTTTGAATACTATATTTATAACATAATGTAGAATATAATTAATATAAATTTATTACAGTGTAAGCATGTTTTAGTGTAAATTCATATACTTAACTAACCGTCTTCGTCTGTTCGTCTTGTTATACTAGGACTATTAGGTCCTAGGCCAACCTGAGTTCTGGCAGCTACCGTTATCGTATAGTTGGTGAAAATTTGTAAACTTACAAGGTCAACACTGAATATATTACCCTCGACACTGACATTTTTATATGATGCTTCTGATACCGATTTATATTGAATCAGATACTCTGTAATAATGCCGTTCTTGTTACCATCAGGTGGTGATCGCCATACTACATTTAGACTAGTCGAATTTGTTGTTGATACTTTTACTTCTTGTGGCGGTGCACTTGGAGCTAAATACGTATAATAGTCATAAGTATTACTTATAAGTACTTATTTATACGTACATATTCAGAAGATTGCAATTCATATATGTAAGTTCCATACATATAATATTAATCATTTATATACACTAAACATAAGCTCGTACATATACTCCTACATGTACCCACCATCATTATTGCTGTATAGTTTATCAATTTATATCATATCATACCAGATTGTTTTGTTGTTTCGTTAATAGATTCGCTTTCTGATCCATTCAATCCGTATTTTAAATTATATGCCATAACACGATATGAATATACCGTATAAGGATGCAGTCCCATATCGTTAAACTCTCTTGTTTCATTGCCATCAAAAATTAACTGCCAATTGCTTTCATTTGCTAGTGTTCTTTGCAATCTATACCTAACAATCCCATTCAATGGCAAAGGCTGCCCCCATGAAATATTAATACCAGTTGCACTGAGCACCATAGCAGATATTATGGCTATCTTGCCGGGTGCTAATAAAGCAACACATATCACAAGTTATTAGCTTCAGCGTAATAAATCTGGTAATCATTATATTAATGCAATGTGGTATCACCTGCTTCATCCGTATAAGCTGAGATTTCTTTCGGGATACTAGATCCTACCGCATTACTAGCGACTATGCGAACATAATATTTTAAGGCTGGATGTAAATCCATGATCGTGGCCATCGTTTTGTTAACTATGCATTCACCAGACTGCAGGCTTCCATTACAATTAGGTGAAGTATAGTTCTGATTGGTTAATTGCGAAATTTTAATTGTATAATTTGATACAAACAAATTGCCCAAGAATAGTGGCGGAGCCCAAGCAATATCAAAAGATTTAGATGACGCGATGATCTTAATCTCTGGTATCTGTCCGGGAGGTGCTACGATAAATTACATACCGTAGGTCGTTTAGTAAACAACATTTCATATAGCCTTTTATATATATATATAATTATGCCGAAGTTTATTAATAACCCCATATTCCCTTTAGACGAGCAGGTGAGTTAAATACTGTGCACTTATTGAATGCTCTCCTTATTATAACAATTGTTAAACATATTACCTAGTACAATCAGCGACGTATTAGCATCCTTTCTTAAAGCAGAATCAAAGCTGTTATAGGCCTCACATCGGTAACTTCCATTGTGACCATTTTCCACATTATTAATGGTTAGAAGACTATACCCTAGTCCTGACGTAATATTATAGCTACTACTGTTCAATAGATTACCGTTTCTATACCAGTTAATATTTGGTAGTGGAATGCTGCTTGCATTACACTCAAAAGATACACTATCGCCAATCTTGATAGTTTTATTAAGCGGCTTAACAGTAAAGTAAGGCAACGCTAGAATCAAAAATAAAGATATTTCGTTTCAAAAGCAGCGCAATAAGCGTCCAATGTAACCTAATCAAAGAAACCATAATTCAACTTACTATATATAATTACAGAAGCAGAAGAACTGTTCACTCTAGAAAACTGATTCCATAATTCGCAATAGTAATTTCCCGCTGAGTTGCCTGACGCAGTCCCATTTAGAATACTGCTCCCGTCCATACTGCTTGTAATACTGTATGTAAGATTGTCTATCTCGACATCATCTTTGAACCACGTAAACGATGGTGAAGGATTACCGCTTCCATTGCATTGTAGTACCAATTGCTGAAATTCACTTACGTTTTTACTTTGAGGTGACAGAGTTACTAATGGTATCGCTGTGGAGTAAAAGGATTATTGTATGATAGTAGTGTTAATAAATCCAACGAATTTTTAATTACTGGTTTTAATTCTACCGGAATAGTAAAACACATTCAATTACTAAACACAAGATTTAATAATATATAGCAACAAAATATTCTTACCACCAAGAGTAATTGTTATATTTCGGCTACTGTAGGAACCGTTTCTACTTGAAACTTCGCATGAATAAGTGCCAATATCTGACTGCGTAATATTTTCTATTACGAATTCTACATAATTAGCGGTAATATTTTCCGAAGAAGCCTCGAATATGTTACCGTCTTTGTATAGAGTAAAATTATATAACGAATTTCCTATAGTTTGGCATGTAAAGTTCAGAGAATCGTTTTCAAGCACTACATTCTTGTCCGATAATATTTCGACAACATTTGCGCCTATAAAAGTACAGACATAAATCATATCACGAATAATAGCGGCTATCTACGAATTCTAAAAGAATTTACAGCATGTTGCATTATTAGAAAGTCTTATTTCACCAGCAGCACTTTCATTAAAATATATATTCATGATATCCATTCGTCAACATTCAAGCTATGTGATGCTATTGTAGACTAGGAAATATCTAATAGATAGTTCCATCATTCATATAATTCCCCTTAGGAATAACATTACTTATAATATCACCTAAGTGATTTTAAAGAATCAGTACATGTAATTTGACGATAGGAACTATGTGTGGTATTCGGAGTGCGCTATAAGAATAACAATTGTTGGACAATACTGTGGTTTAAGCAGAGCGTCTTAAGTTCAATAAAGGAGTCAGTACTGATTGCTGCAGTAGCTAAACTATTCAAATAAATCCTGGGTAGCTATAAAGAAATATAATAACTTTAATATAGTGTAGTATTCTGCATTATGTAGTAAATTATAAATTTCCTATTTTGTTATCTGCAATTAGGAAGTCGCAATACACGGTATTTGAAGATATTATGGCACTTTAATTACAAGATATTTCAGTATTTTCTAATACATTGTTCTAAATAAAAGCGTACTTTACGGCATATCGGTACGACGTGTATTTGATGGCAGTAATAGCTCTTTTGACAACTGTACAAGGTAAGTGGATGAAACAAGTACGTAAATGTACAAGCTGCAGCAATGCACATCGACGCATACCGTCGAAGATTGAAGTACGTTGCACTACTAGGTCGCGTCGCAATCTAATCACTCCAGTTATATATAGTATTATGGGTGCAGGCCAACTTCCTATTACGCTTAAGACTGAAGATGTGAGAGGAACTTCTATAAATAATATGTAATTTTCTCAAAAAATTTCACATACTCGTAAATCAAATTATATTATTAATTTCGTTTAATCTTTGCTACGTTCTATCATAATATGCTCATACTGTATGGTGGTATAAGCTGCACTCAATATACTGTACAGTATAGTATTCTGTTACATACAGCACAGCATAATCTACAATCTAATTATGACATCATTTAGAGATTATGGAGAAGTAAAATTCGTCAATCATTTTCTATCCGTAATACATGAATAGATAATTTATGATCATGCTTTATATGCAGCACTTTTCAACTACACTTCTACAATCAACATCGTCTTTTACTATAAAAAAAATAATCAACTTAGACGTACTAGATTCTAGGAATATAATACTTTAAAGCTAGCCTAAGATGCTGCTAATCACGAATTTCGGATAATAGTCTATCTTTAATAGAAGTCACATCACATATTGTATATCATTATTAGCCTCGACAGTTCGACCATAAGAACTAACTACTCTATATGAAAACCGAAAGTCCTGCTACCGCGTTACCGTAACTTTCTAATATTAATCGCAAGACAGACTAGTGGCAACATATGAATTGTCTATCACGTATGCATGGATAAAATGAGATATTCCTTTAAATAATTACTGATTAGTACTACTTTGCAAGATTGCTATAGAGCTTGCATAACAACATTGTGATGTAACATACAGCGGTATTGAACTCTATGATAGAATCACAGTAATGGACACAATATTTATGTTGTTTAATTGTAGCACCAATGATGAAGATGTAATATGTTATTTGAATTTGAAGTACAGTAGTGTAAATTGCAGTATTGCATTTGTAGTTTTAGTTATCTTTACAGGTAATGTATCCTAAATGGATTAAAAAATATATTTACTTTATTTAAAGTTATAACATATACTGTACTGTACGTTGATAGCTGCAGTTCGACCTTATGCAATATCTTTGATTACATTTCACAATTCGTAAGTTACGATATACCGTCCAAGTAAGCAAAACATCATCATAAATCATAAAGTTCCCTTTAGATCTATTTGATGGAAACGGGTAAGAAATTCATTCCACCCAATCGTATTAATCATAACTTTACTTTCAGAACTAGTCTACTTTGATCCTTAATTGATAATTACACTGTATAACTGATCACTTTATGTCATTACTACTGATTTCTCGTTTAGAATTCACAATGTCAGAAAGGACAGTATTAGTCTTGCCCACGTTGTTAACTTAATTCAGAAATCGAAAATTCTAGCAATCATGGCTCTACTAATATACGCGTAATTGTACTGTATAATTCTAAACCAACACATACTGATTGGATTATAATTACTGTATAGAGTACTGTAATAAGTCACATCCAAGTGACTCGATCTAGGAAGCCAAGCAAGATTCAAGAAGCTAACAAGTAATTACAAGAAGGCATCCAGTAAATTAGTCAATTGCGCCTAAACTGTACTGAACAGTACTCGTCTGACAATACTCTAGAATATGCAAATACTCGTAGCCCTCAGCTTGAATCATGAATGACCGAACTTCTCTTTAAACTACGGCGCAGAAAATAAAATTTCTCAAAGCATAATGAAGTACTCTATATCCAAAGGAGTTTTGACTTCATAGTAAACAAATTGGAAAGCATAAGAATGTTGTCAACATGGCTTAGTTTATATGTGTACAAGAACGCTACGCTAACGTGAAGAACTCAAGAATAAAGCGCTCTACCTTCCGACGACGCCCAAAAAGTTAATATCACCAGGCAAACCAAGGATTTTAAGATGCCCATTCCTTCCCTTTAAGTTAAGGCGGCTCTTCAACTGAAGCTTTAACTAAGCATTCAATACAGAATTTACTACAAACTTGATATTTCTGCGGTCAACATTTATTCTTCCTGAAGTATGAGAGATAATTCTATAATACACCAATTTAGAATGCTGCACAAGTAACAATGTAAAGTAACAATAGGGTTATTAGCTAAATAGAGCAACTTAATTTACTGTACCAAGTTTCATATCCATTTACGCCTAGTTTGGACTAAAATAGTAGTAAGGACAGCATTTTGAATCCATGTCCAGTGCAGTACAGTATGAATTCGCTACTGTATTAGGTCATTCGATACTGGATGTACTGTATCTCAACGATTGTACACTGTACAGTGTACAGTACAGTACCATACAGTGCAAGGCTACAACATACTGTACAGTACGCGGCGGCGTACTGTACTTGTCAACAACTCGCAGTCACAGCAGGCTAAATTTAGCCATTAATACTTGAATAATAGACATCCTACTGTACTGTACTCAGTAATTCGAATGAGAGAAAGATACAGTACTGTGAGGGATAGTACTGTACACTGTACAGTATACAGAGTACAGTACAGCACTATGCAAACAACGTGCTAGAAAGTTACAAATAAAACAAAACTAAATAAATATGGTACGGTACAGCACTACAGCGTAGTTACTGCACACTGCAACAACACTGCCTTGCTCTGTTCTTTATGAGCAACAATTCTAGCACAAATGGTTAGGGCGTGTGCTGTGATGTAAAAAATTCTTAGGGCGTATGTACTGTAATTGTTAATGAGTCCAGTCTCCAGTAAATAATGAATGATCATATGTCTGATGTGTACCGCACTACGTTACAATAATTAATTAATTAATTAATGATTATCGTAATTACGATATTGGTATGTTGGTAAAGTAGATAAATAGAAAAAAATGGACAGAGTAGTTTGAATGGTATAAACTAACTATAATTATTTCGGTGCAAAAATTAGTGATATACACCCTACATAGTCTCTCTACTCTATATTTGTATGGAAGATAACTACGGTCACTGATCTATACAATTAAGCGGTTTTACAAGGGGAATCTTCTATATTGCCACTGTTTTTATCTTTTTATAATGATTTCCACTAAGCACAGTGCAAGTAAAGCGGCAAACTATTGCAGCGGACTGGTAGTTATACCGTTTGAAGTATACTAGCTAACACTATCTTCAATGCAAGGATTGCCTATACGGCATTGCATGTACAGTACTGTAAAATATTGTATATTATACAGTATGTTACATTATACGGAATTACTAAGTAGGTAACGAATGTATCAAGTTTTACTATAAATTTCGTGCAAGCTGACTTGTGTCTACCACTCGGATACACTGCATTCTAACAATATAGAAAGCGCCTAAAAATATCGAAAAGCTGTGAAACTTAAAATAATCTTTAAAGTTGAAGTACATTCCAAATTCAATTAACGGTGGTGTTTAACTTGAAAATACGTATACAATGCTATAGAAGGCATTTCACATTATATTTATTCATGTAATCATAATAAAATATGATATCTGTTTCACTTACATACTGTAATGCTATGGGATTTCGAAGAAATCATAGAATGAATAATATGATATAAATTAAATTTCGTAAATCATAGCTTTGTCCCTGACATACGCCTGTTCACCATTCGGTCTAAACTCTCAGCTAAAAAAGTACGATAACTACCAATATTTTTAACGAATAGAATTTGATTTATCAAATATGCAATAATGCAATGATCATATTCTAAAGTTTACGCTTTACTTTAATAGGTATGTACTAATTCACGTTGCGCAAAATGAATAATTACCGTAGTCCATCACCATTTTACTATATCGATAAGAAGTGAGACAATCAACAGTAATATGATCGTACGTCAATATAAATTTATTAGCAAACATATACTCTTCTTTAACCAAAGATGGTAAATCACCCGTGCCAAATACGCAAACTCCTCTGAGAAAGAAACCCTTGCATGATTCTCCGCCCCAGCGTGCTAACTTTATTTTCATATTATATCTTTTATTTCTCTGAGTATTATCGTAACGTCCAGGTGCATCCCGATGACGCTGAAGAGTTGCCCAAAAATTTTCATCTGGGCTGTAAGTGGTTTTAAGCCAATTACGCAATCTAATAGCGTCCGGATTGGTAAACACGAAGCGACAGAATTCATACGTTAAAGCATAGTAAGCACTACCTTTAAATAATTCGATTCCCGTTAGGCTTTCTTTATCTTTAGCTGTATTGATTAGTTGATCGTTTATCGTTTTATATACCTTCTGCCAACGCCATTTTAAATGAGGAGCAAGATAAGTCTCGACATCATTCTTACCATGCAGCGATTTTAAATACGTTACTATTTCTCGATTTGTCTTTAGAGGAAAATCTTGACCACACAAATTGATAACGTATTTCCATGGCTTCTTTGAATGCAGTAAATCGTTCATGCACAATAAATCCGCTTCTAGTCTGCTATATGAAGCATACACTACAGAAATAGATTTCGTAAGAAAAACGTTATCAAAGCATTTAGCAAAGTTGCGTAATACGTTATGAAAGGCTAGGGAAGATTTACTATCTGCATGAATACAATAAATATTCTGCGGAACGTAAATAGCTTGTAGTAATCTTAATACTTGTTCAGCATCGCGGTGTGCAGTTAAAATGTAAGCAATTGGATACTCTAGTTCTGCTTTAGAAAATGGAAGTACAGGAAAATAGGGCGTAAAGTTAGAACAATTGCTAGAAAAATCAGCGAGTCTTTGATCTGAAATTGTACTTCGCTTTCCAGAGTTTTTCAATTTATCAGTGACATGTTTGATATTATGATTATCGTTACCAATAATCTTATCACAGCGTGGCTTATTCTTAAAAACCGAACCATAATAATTATTTGTTCCAAATCTAGAGTAGTATCCGATATAAGGGTCAAATTTCTGTAAGCAGCCAGGTGATTGTTTTTGAATCATAAAGCTGTCCGAGAAATTTACAATAAGTGGTTTAGGCAAATCATCGAAGCTATCATTAAAATATGTCGATTGTATCTTGAGTGCTGACAACAAAGGCATAAAATTTCTTGATAAATATAGGGTAATAATTAGGCCACAAAAGGAAGTAACTGTCAACAAAACTTGTAAGATCTTTTTCATTATCACGCTGCTTACGTTGCACCTGATCAATTGCCCATCCACTGTAGAAACATCGCATACCGTGCCATACAGTTTGTATACATAGAACTGCACAACATAGATTTCAACGTCATGCAAAATAATTCATTCCGTCCACCGATGGAAAATGTATGCGACGTTCTGTTGCAATCTAGTTAATAATGACAGAAAATTTTACCTTAAATAAGTTAAGAAATTACCTGTACGAAAAGTTACGTATTAATCGATGAATAAACATAATTAAATTCATTCTAGCAATAATTGAGTACATACAACAGTTTAATTTTTGTACTGTAATGTCAGCACTTTTGCATTCATGAAGCTTACCACTTGTCGTTTTATAGATCACTCAGAGTGCTGCAGTGCAGAAAATACATGTATGATATCAAAAATTTACCAGAATTATTGACTGATAAATACGAGTATCTACCTTTAAGTTTAATTTGTAAAAGATGCATCACCCAAGCAAGACGTTTTACTTACGCTATGACAGAATCGTATTATGTTCCCATCAAAAATCATCCTATAGTACATTCCTGAAGCTGTAAACACATGCTAAGATAAGATCACCGTAAGGAATATGATTTTTATCGTCTCACTAGGCAAATAGAATATCAAGTGTTGCCCTTTGGATACATTGGCGACACGAAAGGACGATTACGTGATTCGGTAACTAAATGAGATTAATTACAGTAAAATTTACTGATAGTAAGTTTCTATTCAAAGCCCTTCCACAACTTTGGCGAAATTTTTAAAATACTTCAATAATAAAATAATATTATTTGAATATGCAACTAACTCTATAAGCAGCATCTGACTGTCATAGCAGGTTCTTAACACTTAAAATAAAATCCATATTATTAAGTGACATGGAGTTTATCTTATAAATATCGCAAGATTAATGCAATAGATGTCACTATTGCTTAGTATCACATGCTCACAAAAAGTAAAATTTGTATTACCCTGAATCGATACCATATTAAAAAGCTTAATGCTCCACTTAGTCACTTAGTGTACACTGTACAACACTGGTACCGTGCATCTAGTAATTCTTGAAACAGCGCTCCTTGACACTGACAGCATACATGATAAATAAGTTACGCGTAATTCACAGGATTATCAGAAATTAATAAATACACATTTGTGTGTATATGCAGTACTGTAATATGAGCTAGAAATATATACAGTATCTGCGGTAATTTGGTATTGCTGTTACGCATATCACTGCTCAAGCCGCTTATTTTAGGCCAAACATTGAAACTGAAGCGCAAAAATGGCACCTTACTACACCGCATACTGTACAGTACAGTATGTCAGTTGTTATACTGTATATCACTAGAATGCAACATGACAAGACAACAGCATTTATATGCGGTATTTTAAATATTTTTAATAAACAATTACATACAGTCTTAGTGTCTTACTGTTAGTAAATTCAAAAGAAGCGACTGGCTGATCGCAAATCAATTAAATGAGTACTGTACTGGTATTATAAAGTAAAATCAAATACTGTACATTGCCCTGCGTAAAACAAAAACTGTTAAAGCGCAGTATTGTATTGCAGTTAATACGCTAGGTCAAGTTTACCGAGCCTATCATTTTACAAAGTAATGATCTCGTTTATAAAGCCATCAAATCATTGCTTATTTTATAGAGTAAACCAGGTCGCCTTGAACCATGGCAATTTTTATAATAAGTTACTACGAAGTTAATCGTTAATTTAAGACATAACATTTCAAAGGTAATTTTACAAACCTTCTTAGTTACTTCATAAAGTAATCAAGTTAATGGTCATTTTATAAAATGACCAAGCTGACCTGGTTTACTTTATGAAATAATCAGCTCAGTAAACTTGACTTAACATACGCGTACATATATATATGCACAAAACTTTTTTACTCCAAATTTACTACAGATAGGTCAGAATCAAAGTTAGGTCAGGTTGAGTTGAATGCAATGCAGGATTGGATTTAATATGAAATTTTAGATCAATATGAAAATGTTAGTACAGTACAAGCACGAAAAATACTAACTGCATACTCAGGTTCTGTATACACCCCTTTAAGTATATTTTCTTTTTACATTATATCATCAATCCTCGAAAAGTACATAAATGTACGGCAGCTAAATGGTTCCAGGGTTTCTTATCAGATTTCAGTGTTCGACTGTCTGCGCACAGTGTAATTTTACTTGTATCAGCAAAGGTGAAACCGAGATGCTCTATTGATTGTATTCTTTTAATACTGTATGTACTACGCTGTGATGAAATCCGATCACGAAAATTCCAAAGTTGTAGAAAATTAGAACTTTGGAATCTTCGTGATCGCATTTTATCACATACACATATATAATAACATCTAAAGTACGTTACTGTAATTGTAGTTGTAATTTTAATAATTTTAATCATATCATATCAAGATTAATTAATAGCGGTGATCTACCATAGCCCATTCCAATCTACGGCATGAGACAATATGCAATTGTAAGCAAGTAAATTGCAATGCTGTACCTGCTGTAGATCAGCAGGCAGCAGTGAACTTACAGAAAGTAACATCAAATCAAATCAGCATAGCAAGCCTTTAGTGCATTATAATTAATTATTAGTTATAATTATTAACAAATACAAATTTACCTAGTAGCTTTGCAAGTTCGGATGAATATGTCGACGTATCCGATATAACCGTTCTTTAAAAAGAGCCTCCCATCAACATCGGAACAGTATTGTTAAGCAGAATTATTACTAGTGTTCCAGAGTACGGTATACTCTACGGTTACAAAATGTAAATGAAAAATGCGATATTTTGTTATTTATTTATGAATCAGTAACAGACTAACAGTACTTTAATTAAGGACTTGCAAATTTAACACACAATTCACAAATCTACAGTAATAAGAGGAGTCCCTTCAGTGTACAGCCTGTACAGTACTGAACGGTACTATAAAATGTAATGTGCTACAGTACATGTACTGTAGCTAGTACTGTAGTAAAACTAGCAAGTACTGTACTGTACTGTACGGTACAGTACGCAAAATCGGGCTGATCAATTTGGAACCGGACGTACTGTACTGTTCATACATACTGCACCGTACACTGTAGTTTGTGACAACGTGACAAACGCGACATATCAGGAAGCCTGACAAAAGTGCCACATGCCTGCCGTAAGGGCGGACGACTGCTTCATCCTTGATGAAATAAAGGACAAAAGATTCTCTTTAATATCTTTCAGTGCACAAATGAAGGTATAGAGGCTAATACGCAAAGCCATTTCACCCTATGGCTGAAAGCCTGAGGGTTGACTGCTGAGGCTTTCGAACTGAATTTGTGTTTGTTCACTCACTCATTAATACTGTACAGTACAGTTACCACACACTACAGTATATATGTTATGTATAATAAATAGGTAGTAAAATATTAAATATTATATTATATTATAATATAATACAATACTGTACAATATAATTACCAAATGTCGGAGACTAATACACACGTGTCATTTTTGCATATCAGTATATTGTATACTGTACTGTACAGTAC
The DNA here is from genome assembly GCF_000150275.1 of Trichoplax adhaerens. Taxonomy (NCBI): domain Eukaryota; kingdom Metazoa; phylum Placozoa; class Uniplacotomia; order Trichoplacea; family Trichoplacidae; genus Trichoplax; species Trichoplax adhaerens. The sequence continues at coordinate 322,686 of NW_002060949.1, read as the reverse complement.
AGTCTAGTACGCATAGTAATACGTCAGCAACACGACGGGTGATTGTACTAGACCTTTATATTCGCAAAGTCGACAAAAATTGATCTACGTCAAACAAAGGAAGTCATCAAATTTATACAGTACTGTATCAAGTAAAATTATGCATTGACCTTAATAACATGTAAAAAGTAAAAGTTACAACTACGTACTAGGGATCGACTAGTAATCATAAATTATGATAAAATCAAATACGGTAAAACGTCGCACAGCTTTATGTTATGTCGTGTGAGTGAAGTAAAGAACAATCCCTAAAGAAGTAACAGCCAGTACAACTGTTACAACAGCTGCGCTTCATACTGTAAATTAGTAATATTCTTTAGTACGCCTATTCATTCAGTGTTGAGGCTCTATTCTGACACTTCCTGTTGCATATGTTGTCATTACTGAAAATATATATTGTACTGTACTGTAATGTACAACAGGAAATTTAACGTGGTGCAAATGCATTGCAAATACTTTACTGTACTGTAAACTGAGAAAGAGTCCTTTCAGTCCTTTTAGTTTACACTACGCGGGTAATACAAATAAATACCCTTGGCCTTTACAGCTCCAGGCAATGAATTACGAAAACAGCAATTTTCTCATAAAATTTCAATGAGAGGCATAAAACAGTATGTACTGTATTGTACCAATACGTATACGTGTACATAGTAAGAGCACGTTATTTCGTTGCTCCAAGTCAGATCTACTCAGTGCTCAGAACCATATAGCCAAAAAAAAATATCTGTTATGGCTCAGAGCCTCAGACAGGGGCTTCATACAGCGCCTTCAGTCATGGAGGACTTCTTGCGTACAGTCATGCAGTACTCTGTTTAACATATGTACTTTTTACTAATTGAAAAGTACATGTCACGCACAAACAAGAAATAGAATATACTGTACTGTATAATAGATTAGATTATAATCATCGGCGACAATGAAAAAGGAGAAATATCACAATCTCTCTACATTGTTGATGTGGAAACAAGCAAGGATGATACCTTGTACTGTATTGTACTGTACAATGTACAGTACAATGTACAGTACAATGTACAGTATACAGTACAGTACACTGTACAGTACTACTGTAGATCCATAATCATGGACAGATCTCCAGAAAATTCTCTCTTAAAGGTTAAGTACTGTACTGTACACTACAGTACTATACAGTGTACAGTACAGTACAGTACTGTAGTCTAATAAAAATACTGTACAGTACATACTGTACAGTACTGTACAGTAGGCCCCACTAGTTCCCTCATACTGTACTGTACTGTACAGTACTGTACAGTACTGTACCTTACAAAGTGCTTTTTTTACTGTACTGTACAAGTGTATAGTAACAACCGTCTCAAGCGCCGGACAATTCTACAAGCTACGCTGTTATTGGTGTGCAACACAGCGTACAGTACGTCTAAATGCCGAGAATGTCGTCCGCAATGGCTGAAAGTAAGAAAGCTTTGATTAATTCAATTTGATAGCACAAGAATTACACCGTAATACCTCGTAAAGGAAGTATCGTTAAAAATTTTTATTTAATTTTCTTCTCACCCTAATCCCACGCTTCAACCCAGGCTGATTATATCTGTTTACCCCCAATGTGATTTCACTTTATGGTACATTTGCAGCACACGAATATGTAGTACTGCATGGTTTACAGTACATTTACAGCACAGTATAATATGCTTCGCACCACCACTCGAATCCACTAGATTGACTCGAGAGTATATACAGTATATGCGTATACTGTACATACAACCCTCTACGATCACTTTCTTCTATATCTTCTTCATCATACTGTGTATAAGCTATTAAGCGCGGTTAATATTACAGCCAAGGACATAACTATCCATTTGTTAAAATATTGATTAAAATCCTACATTTTGTAATAAACTCGCTAAATCTGTATTCCGTCTAAATAAATAGTCGTTGCATATACAAGCTTCTATGGCGATGGAACGCATGCTAAGCTAAACTTGTGTTAATAAATCGTTTCACCTGGAGTGAAGTATCTAGCAACAGTAATGTTAACGGTGGCGTGGTTTAACCCATTGCCAATCAAATTAATTTATTGTTAACTTGTATTATAACATCACAATAATTGCAGCACAATCCAGATACTTCCCTAATAACTACAGTATACCATAATAGCGAGTATGATAATCTAAAAATATAACCGGATAAGGTTCTACAATAGTAACGAAAAGCTCGTTATTTTGCGAAGAAATCGGAACAGTTCCATTCCTAAGTATTCCAAGTATAGGTATTTCTAAGCGCTGGTTCACGATAGTTTGTGGAACTGCTAAGCATTGCTATGTGACAGAAGCTACTCGCTTCAATCATACTGTACAAGTGTGCATTCGACGTACAAGCATTGAATGCTTAAATTACCTAATGATAATTTCAGCACAATCGTTACACCAGCAAAACTATTTACTCTTCCCTCACCTGAGATGATTATTAAGTAGATCAATAGATAAAAACGGTCATCAAAATGAAATATGATCATTAATTTTACAGAGTCTATCGACCCTGAACAGCGGAACATCATAATAAAACTAGCTAACTTTGTAGCTAGAAATGGCCCTGAGTTTGAAGAAATGACGAAAAACAAGCAAAGAGGCAACCCGAAATTCTCATTCTTATTTGGTGGACCACAACATGACTTTTATAACCGATGTGTAGCAGAAGAAAGAGCAAGTAAGTAAATATGCTACCTCAATGTACACTAGCAATCATTTCTTTAGATAATGTAATCACCAATGTATCACTATTAAGTAGATTCTAAAGTGTAGTTTCTTGACTACAGATATGAAAGCACAATCTCTTCAGCAAATGCCGCCTGTTGTAAGGCATAACGTTCCTCCGCCGTTGCAGTCAAATGTTCATCCATCAATCCAAACAGCTCCTTGGCGTCAGCAAAACCCTATACCACATGCCCCATCACATCAGTCAGTCTCATTTCCACCAGTGCAGCAGCCTCCAGGAATGTTGATGCAAGTAGCTCCTCCTATGCATCGCATGGGAATCGATGCTAATGAATTTAATGACATTCTCAAACCTGTGATAGAAACATGTTCTAAAGATTCGGTATCTAACGGAAAGAATTGGATATTTGATCATACGATGACCATTGAGGATTGCCAACAAATAGCTCATCTAATATTCAATAGGTTAAGTGTTATGTCACGATTAATTTACTTTATAATTGAAACTATTGATGAAATTACATTCCAAATTATTTCAGAGCTGTTGCTTCCGGAGTACCGTTCATATATAGACTGAATCTGATTTATCTTATAAACGATTGTCTTCATCACTGGTAGGTGACTCTGAACATTCACTTAATTATTTTATCTAAGCTTCATTTTAAATTATTTTAAATAAATGCTTCGTTGGCCTGCTATATTTATAATTTCACTGGCAGCATCCGGAAAAACGCAAATGACTTATTACGGGTCCGTCGTCCAATGTATTTAAATATTATAGATGTTAAAGAATTATGACCATTTATTAATTGTAATAATATTTATATTTATTACCGTCTATAATAGGCATTAGAACATGTAATTCCTCCGATATTCGACGCTGCTTTCAAATCATGCGAATCTGCTGATCATAAGCAAAAACTCGATAAGGTAAAAGCCAGTTGCCGTCGAAACCACGTGGGCATACGGAATACCTCAGTATTTTCAACCATTATTTTTAGGTCCTAGGATTATGGGAATCTAATAAATATTTCAGCCCGCAACTTTTCGACGTAGGTTTTCTAATTATGTACAATAACACAATATTCGATACCGTAGCTTTTAAAAGTTCAGGAAACATCAATAGGATCACAGTGGAAATCATTCGCGATTAATGTGATTATGAATTCTTTATTTTTTGCAGCAAGTACGCCACAACAGTGCTTACCAACAAGTAAGCGCCTTGTACTCATACATATATTATTCTCTCGCCTATTCTCCTGAAATCCAAATTTTAATGTTTAGGGGACACCTAAAATGCAGCATGTTGATTCCGCAGGTACATACGCGTATTGTTATTAGGAAGGTGGTGAGTAAGATCTGAATGTATCTTCTTTCACTTATAAGGCTACAGCGTTCCCAATATGGTACCGCCCTTAATTCCCAGCCAACAGCCAAACGCAGTAGGGAATCAGGTAATTACCGTCTTAGACATGTCTCAGTACGTATGTAAGAATCAAAAACCTTACAAAAGTTTTTATATGCATACAGTTTCCTAGCCATGCAACTTTTCCTCAATCTTTGGCAAATCCGCCTAATGTTTCGCTTAACCGACCAATGTCTCATCTTCAGCCCCCACCCAATTTTATAGCACACAACCCTAGCTCATCAATGCCACCTTCTTCCGGTCAGATACCACCACCGCCGTTAGGGATGTCTGTAACAACTCCGGACGCGAACCAAATGCAAGCTAAATATTATGACCTACCCGCTGGCTTAATTGTCCCTCTAACCAAGGTAAAATAAAAATAAAACTTTTTGCCTGTACAGTAATTAATTTTCTGTTCGCTACGGTGTTTTCATTAAGCATACAAAATATTTATCTACTGTTTCATATCTTAGACCTGTAGCACTGAATATAAATCTCTAGAACCAGGTGAGGTTAAGCTACCTCTTCCACAACCCCCTGATGAAGAATTATTGCAAGCTTTAGATACCTTTTACAGTTTCGAAACAAAAGAAGGCAACTTAGACAGGTAACTTTAGCGTAATAGTATAACTTTTCGACAGTTGATCTACATCTTCATTGTTATCCCCCTATCAGTGAAGGATGGAATATTGAAGCTGTTTTAGCCTTTACGAAAACTTTACCAAAAAGAAGTAAACTCACAAGAGATAAAAGAAGGTGATACCCAATAAAGAATTTACTCATGTAATTTTATTAGCTAAAGTTTGAAATACATCTTTTCAGGTCTTATTCAAGATCGCGATCTAGATCAAGATCGAGATCTCCAAGAAGACGTAGACGCCGGTAAAAAGTCTACATAAACTGATACTCGGGAGTACGATATACGCCTACTTTGTTGCAGATAACAAAACTAATAAAAATGTATCACCGTATTTAGGCGCCACTCTAGATCAGAATCTAGATCGCCAAGATCGGACAGGCAAGTAGTTCTAATCTGTTCTACTTATGAATAGTTACAAGATTTAATCACGAAGTTGTTAATATCTATATTAGGCGAAGATCACGTTCGCGTTCTTCCTCTCCTCGCCGATCAAGGTGCGTAAATAGCGTTAATTGCAATTTACTGGGTTGCTACAGTTACGATTACTTAATTTAATTATGTTCAATACATACATAAATTAGATCGCGATCATACTCTCCAAAGCGATCTCCTCGCGATCGAGAAAGAAGAAGTATTACGCCACCATTTGTCCCTTTTCAATCTACAAGGCGAGAAGATTTTATAAACGAAGATAATGTTGGTCATCAACTATTACGAAAAATGGGTCAGTTTTAAAATTTTATGCTAATTGACTAAATAACTACTAAAAGTGGATAAAATATGCCATATAATTATGATATGGCTCAGGATGGGGCGGTTCTGGACTGGGAGCAAAGGAACAAGGTATTCATGAACCAATTAAAGAAGGCGAAGTCAGAGACAAAGTTGATCAGTACAAGGTGATTTATATAAAATTCAAGTTATTAGCATCAATATACTCTTCCATTACTAAACATTAGAATTGGTTTTATTTTAGGGTGTTGGTGTTTCCCTTAATGACGCCTTTGACACATATCGCAAAAGTAAAAGTTACACCTATAATAGGAAGCCTCGTGGAAGTGACAGATAAGCAATTGCTAAAGGAGCATGAAAGAACTTTTTTTTATACCTCATCAAGTTGCGCTAGCGATGCAAATAGGGCTAAAAATCTACGTAACTTGAAAACGGTTTTAAAAGACATGGTACTTTACGATGGAGTGCTGATTCTGTAAATGTAATCTATTAATTATTATAGTTGAACCCTTAAAACCTACAAAAAATAATATTTTGTTTTTGTCAGCCATTAAAATTACTATGTAGGAGATGTGTAAAAGGATTCATTAATACAACAGAATTTGTCTTTGTGTATCACCATCTTAATGTAAATAAAGCTATCCGAAAATGTACGATACTAAATACTGCATATATAAACAATTCATTGTTTGATAGCCCTTCAGAATTACTGAAATACATTTAATAGATTACTTAAGAAATTCGTACTGCATAAAATCATCGCAAAGGAAACATTTAACGAACTGCAATGTGTAAAAACAGTGTACTTGTATTTGGCAATTAAGTGAGTAGAAATAGAGCCAATAATTTCAATCGTAATGACATTGAGGATTTTTAAGATACCTAGTCAATTGTATTGAAAATAATTATTAACAGTTAATAGTAATATAACGACCCTCACTTAATAATCTACTTGATATACGCGTATGTTACGCTAGATATATTTTCAAGATCAAGCCAACTTGATAACTTTCAAAATTCTCTTATTTCTCAAATTTTTCAGCCTGAGTGACCTAAAGTATTCAGAGCATACATTTTACAACCAACTTCAGCAAGCTGTAAAAGCTAACCCGTTGTATAGTTAGAATCAATAATTAGAGCTTAAATTGCTTTGCCTACCAAATTCTTGCATGATAAGGGTATCGTTATTTTCATCATTTAAGATTTGCATTTTATCATTTTCATTCACCGCATGACGCAAGGATCTAGTAGTGAGAAAGTTGTTCATATGTGAATAATTTCGCTAGAAAGTAAGCGGTCGCAATGTTGCGCAGATGCGACCATGCGATAATCAAACTTTACAATTGTGCATTTGTTTCAAAAATCGAAATAATTTACTCCTTGATATCTTCAAATAAAATAGATGACTCGATTTAACGTAAAACTGTGATCATAGGAAACGATCTGTAACCTGAATCTATTTTAAATATGAACAACACTTATCCCAATAGTAATGCAAAGTCTTAAATACCTTCCTTTTTTCTTGTATAAATAAATCCCTAAAAATGTAATACAAAATAGCACGATAGGTCCTACAATCCACCCTAAGATTGTTGTGTCATCCCCTAAAATAGGTAACATGGTCTTCACTTAAGAAAAGCTCTTTAATTGAATACTATTTTACTATAATCAAATCGAGACTATTTCAATAAACTTTATTTCTATATAAATCATATTGGCACATATTCTATATATTACTTTGATGGTTACTTTCATATATGATGTATGCTATTTAGTTACGATTTCAGAACTTTACTGATTACTAGAGGTCAATTAATATCACATTTATTCTCGTATTAAAATTTAGCTATTCGTTTAAAGTAGTCATTACTGTCTTAACACTTTTAGAATATGTGGAACTTACTAGAACATTTCATAAAGTTACTTCCACAAATAATAAACAACTTCACCGTAAGCGATCATTATATAGCTGATAGTATATTCATTAGACTTGCAATTTTATAGTATAAAATTCCCTATTAAACTGCAAGTTTTGCCTAAATATTGATCGCTTAAACCTACCATATCAATGTATTAGCAAGTTTCGTATTTTTACACGAGTATTACCTACCATTATTTTTACGTTAAAAAAACATAAACTATAATATTTCATAATACCTGGTGTAATTACACCAATGACTGCATAGCTCCCCAAGTTTGGTAGTTTCCTTAAAGTGTTTAATAACTTTGTTACAGAAATTGACGCATTACTTCGAGTAACTATAGTCAGTTCTACTTTAATGCTTCCAGGTCTAAGCAAACATGAAATAAACGGAATAACAAGATATATTCAGATTTTCATTAGCCATAATCTACAGTAGCTACAAGATTAAATTAAATTAAATGCACACTTACTTACCTGATGCGGTTTATTAGAATATCCAAAATTGTGCCATTAAATACGGTATCACGATAAATTTTAAGAATCTATACAAAAAAATGATAATACATCATAGCTATTTACTACTTTTAGGAAATACCCGTCTAAGTAAAGATCAAAATCTCCAGTTTGTTTATTTCCATGACTCATTACATAGATATATAATTTGTTTACTGTCATTTAAAATCACTATTTATTACCTGTGTCCGTATTAGTGCAGCAAGACTTTTAAATTCAGTACTCGTTTTATTATAGAGTTCATTGTTAAAGCTTCCCGATAAGATAACGGTCGCGGTATATAATTTAACTGTAAGTAAATACATTAATACATTTATTACGGCCAACCATAAATGTCAAGTACACCATTGTACTAACAGTGTTATGCTATCTAATTTTATTGCAGCTATCTAAATAGTGTTCAGTAAACTTATTTTTCATCGAACTAGCAATTTTAAATCCCTTTAGAGTCCTAAAGCAACAGTGCCATTACTAGTAATTGCTTTAGGGAATTATCTTCTAAAGCTATACTTTAATTAAATTTCAAATGTGAGCGTTTACTTGACTTTTAAATACAATCTTATTAAAATGTAAAATATATTTATCGAGGATTAGTTAATGCTGAAATCTAATTCTTCTAAACTCAGTTACATTGATACGCAGCTTATTTTATATTTTCAACGAATGTTTTGCATTTAGCTAGTCTTATCACTAAATTTGCACTCGTGTCTCCGTCGTCTAAGGAATGAATTGTACTCCAAATACTAAATTAATTTAAAAAGTCTCGCATTACCAGAACAATCTTGATCTGACTTCCTTTCTGTCCCATCTAATATAGTAGAGCTTATATTTACTAAAATCTTGCATTTGCAGCGATATGACCCTTGAACATTAATGCACGTCGATAAATTGCCACAAGGTGTAATAACTGATTGGCATTCATCAATATCTGAAAAAGGATTAATAGATTGCTTAAAATTATTGAGAGCTATAATTGTTGCTATATGTTGCATCACTAAGTAATTGATAAATACACTTAGTTTCATCCGATATGGATTCAGAATTAATAAAAATTAAATTATCTATCAAATTAGGAAAACATTTTAATTCAGACCTTGGCAAACGTGACCATTTCCTGTATACCCTTCATTGCACTGACAAAGAAATTTAGAATCGATCCTTCTGCATATTGCATTTCTGTCACATACGGAATACCGAAAGCAGTCTTTCTCATCATCCATAATATCTTCTGGGAAGGATTAAAGTAATCATATTAAAATGCAATCCTTAAAACCAGTATAAAAATCATAAGTTGTTGTTATTATTACACTAAAGTCCTAGTAAAAAGCAGAATGAGGAACTAGAACAATATTAACCATAATAAACAATCAGGCATGTACAGTACTGTAAATTTAAAGATAACAGAATCCCAAAACATACCATAATGTAAATATGTAGATCCCTGTTTCAATTTTGTTGTTTTATTATGTCGAAAACTTGCTATGCAAGTATAATTTCCCGCATCAGTTGGTCTTAGCTCGGATATTGTTAGCCACGATATTAATATTTTATTAGACTCTTGATACATTCTAACTATATGAAATCGTTTAGTGTGATCATTTAAATGAATTGCTACATTGTCTTTAAGCCATGCGATGTCAGGCTTGGGTTTTCCGACAATCGAGCACTTTATACTGATGCTTTCACTTAGATAGAATCGTGTAGCATTAGGCTCTAGGTAAACCTCAGACATAAATGTTTCTAAACAGAAAAGAAACGGCCAATATTAATCAATGAAATAAATCATATTATAAATTATCTCCATGTTAATTAAATTACAATAATGAATAAAAATATGTGGCTAAGATATATTATAAAATAAAAAATTGAGTAATTCGCAAGTCGGGGCCGCCCCTATAGGATTAAATCATTCATTCGATGTAAAATTTATAAACCTGATTGGCATTGGCTTTCGTCCCAAAACCCACTTGAACAGGTGCAGATATAACCCTGAAATGGCGTTATGATATCTATACATGAGCCGTTACTTCTGATACATGGAGAACTTGAGCAGGATCGACCTTATCGTATTCATAAAAGTAAAGATTTGCTGTTATGGTTATATGCTTATTTATAAAATGATAAAACAAAGAAACCTATTTGATCATTCGGGCACATAAGGCTATCTGCTGAGGCTCTAGAATGTGAGATTTGAATGGCACACATTTTACTACTTCTCCTCAATGCTTTAGAATTTAATTAGTCCACTTTAACAGACATTTAAACAATTACCAGATAGCATGTCACAATTTTAAAATTTGTGCAAGATTCATAATTAACTTACGCCGAATGGACTGATGCTAATCCTTCCATGGATGGATCCAGTGATTTATCTACAGGATAAGCATAAATACATACTCATACTCATAGATATAGCGTAAAAGTATCTACTCCTTCTATTGGCACTAGAAAAGTTGTAACGTCTAAGATACGTATAAAAACAAGGAGCGATTCCCAAATTCACTAGATTAGTTAATTTTTTGAGAATTTATAGATTAACTGCTACTCCATAAATTTAATTAATTGTTATTGTTTACCATTAACGATACAATGCCGCACTATCGTATCGAATAAAGTTATGTAAGCCATTCCATATATAAATCCTACCCTTATTATTACATAATTGATTATCTACTTGTTTTCACAAGAATACAGCGAACCTATGCAGGTGATACCAGCAACTTCTCCTGTAAAGCATTCTTGAGAAGAATTCAAAATACTAAATAAGCATTGATTGAGCGATACTTGATTGCCTGAACAAGACCTTGCTTTCAAGTATCCTATTTCTTTCCCATAGCTCTTTATAAATGTAAGCTGCTTATTCCTATTCCCACGGACATAACTCATTTTGGCTGCTTTGAATCCTAGCTGGCGACACGCTACGTTTGCATGCGCGAACTTCCAGCCATCGTTGCAAACGATTTCCCATCGACCACGTTGAAATATTTTTACATATCCTTCTCCATAATGAGAACCTCCAAATAATCGTATTTTTATTTTGTCATCATCTATTCACATTGTAAATAATCCCATAGGAAAAAATTAAGTAATCATAACTGATAATCGTAGTACAACTACTGACTTTGTGGCTATCCATTTTTTGGATACAATTATAAAAATATATATAAATTACCATATAAACAATTATATCCAGTGTAACCTTCAGCGCACTGGCAAAAGAAATTATCTACACCTGCTACGCAAATACTCTGATTATTTATGGAAGGACCGCATGGATTGGAAGCACATTCATTTATTTCTTCAACGTAGCAAAATAAAATTTTAGTATAGCGTAAAATTCTATCCAAATAAAATTAAAATTAATACGATTTTACAGATATTACCAATACTACAATTTTGGCCAGTATATCCTCTTTGACATGCGCATTCATATTCAGCTGCATTTTTACCCTGTATACATCGTCCATACATACACGGGGTCACTTGTTTTCTACATATTTCATCTAAGAAGTAAAAATTTTTACTTCAGTAAGATATAGTAAAAACTGAACAATAGCTATCACAACATACAATATAGTATAACATGCATCCCATAAGACTAGATCATAATGCTATTCATAACAATATTAAAAACATTGTACGATAGACTATAAAGTTATAAATCATAATTGAGCCATGGCTCCAGATCTTGCATTACATTACCTGAGCATATTATGCTAACGTCGTGTAAATGATCACAATTAACATTAGCGTGATAAGGGCAATCCAGAATTGATGTTTCATTACCCAAGCACTGTAAATGCGACATAATAATACGTCCATACCCTTTGCCAAAGCTTCCATCTGTATTTGTCTTTTTGTAATAGCTTTTCACTCCATTATATCCCAATCGGTGGCATATAAGCTCTGCGCTAGTTTTCGTAAACCCTTTACCGCATATTGTATTCCAAGTACCATTTGCATAGACTTCAATTCTTCCTGACATTGATTTCATGCCCGGGTAGAATACATTTGGTACAAGCCTCAAATCTCCCTTATTCACGCCATGATACTCACATTGACGGCCATATGAACCATCAGGACACCTACAGTAGGCATCCTGAAACAAATTATGAGGATAGCATGTTGCATTGGATGAACACCGAAGATCACCTGTAATACAACTATTCAATCTACATTTAAGAGACATAGTCTCATAGCCTGAACAATCATGACTACCCCATGGAGAATGAGAGCAATTTGCGAGCATAGATTCATTTCCATAACATGTTATATTTTCCATCCATAAAAATTCATCTATTCCATAAACTGAACAACAATGATACCACTCAAATGAGACAAAGCCAAGTTGTTTACAAGCTACATGGGCATTTATATCATTAAATCCATCATCGCAAATAGCTCCCCAACGCTTGTTGTGAAATATTTCAAGGCGACCAGTGCGGTTGTTACTTCCACGGACCAATCGAAGTGCGTTTTCAAGAGCTAATGCATTAAGATATTAAATTAATTAAAAAAATTATTGGTTTAAAAATTTGCATATGACCTAAATTAAATCGCTACACAGCTTCTGATAGGTGTAAAAAGCAAATATCGATCACCCTACTGCGCTGTACTTTTAATAAAGACCTCCTTCCCAAAGTTGACGACCTTTGCTATCGTTATAAATATTGTTTTATTTTAGGTTTACCTGTCTCACATAATCTTCCTGTAAACCACTGAGGGCAATTACAGTTAATTTGAAAATTATCTTTGCCTGAAATACATACTCCACCATTTAAACATGGTGATGATTCGCAGGGAACGTCTATAATTATGAAATTATATTGTAAAATTCAGGCAGTACAAGTAATTTTAAAGCAATTACATTATTTAAACCATTTAAAAAAATCCATCTCGATTACCTGTACATTCAACAGCAACATCTTGATTATGATTGCATTTCGTATAGATATTATACGGGCATTTTAAAATTGTTTGCTCATGACCGGTACAGTTTAGGCTGTCCATCAAAATTCCACCTGTAGCATCTGCGTAGCTTTTATAACTGACGTGATAACTTTTATAGGATTTAAAACCTAATTGCCTACAGATTACCAATGCACTTCCTGACGAAAAGCCTTGAATGCATATAGAATTCCATGAGCCCCCAGAATAAATTTCTACACGACCAAAAGTTGAGTAGGTTAACCTAATATCGCCATAATAGGCTCTATGGTCACAATAACGACCATAATAGCCATTCGGACACGTGCAATAAGATGTAGCAATACTGTCTACACAAGATGCGTTGGAAGAACAACGCAGAGTACCATCCCGACATTGGCCGTTCGAACAGGTAAGCGACATGATAATATCTCCTCGGTAGGTACACATTCTCTGATACCTTTGTTTGCAATCGAGTAAACTTTTTTCGTCGCCTAGACATACAAATTCGTTCAAAAATACCTCTTTGTGCTCCGTATCTCTCGAACAACAGTTAATCTTTTCCGCTTTAAGAAAACCTAGTTGCCGACATGCAACATTTGCGGCGTTCATATTAAAACGGTAGCCACAGACTGTATGCCAACTGCTTTTATGAAATATCTCCAATTGACCTGTACGATTTTCCCTCTGATAAATTAAACGTACTTCTCCTTCTCGTTCTATTTTAGGGTTTATAAACTGGGGTTACTGATATATGCAAACTTACGTTATCCAATATCTTTCCTAGAAGAAATCAGCGTATCAACCTACCGATTTGACAGTATTCTCCTTTAAATTTTATAGTACATCGGCAGGTATATGCCACTGTTGTATGATTATAGAGGCAGGTGCCATTATTTAAGCAAGGTAAAGAATAACATGGATTTTCTATATTTGTAACATTAAGAGCATTCATAGGAAATATCAGGTAATTGTTGATTTCATTAATGAATTAAACGTGAAATTCTATTCAATTCATATGAATGGGATATGCAATAAAGCGTTAAAGTAAACCAGGTTATTAATTTTTTAAGCAAATCAATAACTACATTTTTAACGAAACGTGCGTGTATAAATGATGCCATGCTTTGGTATAAATTTTACAAGTATTATACTATGAAAATCATAATTATTCACCTACTATTATCATGAATAAAACTAAAATGTGTCTTTCTGATAGAATCTATTACTTCATACTAACCCAGGTAGTATATTTAACAATCATTAGACAAATTATAACTGCTGTAATAGCAGTCGTAGACCGGATTCTAGTTCATACTGTAGCATCTTGTAATTATCAGTATAAATCATATGCTCCACCCCACTATTTAGGAAGGGCACGGCTGCTAAAGTTTCATAACTTTTCAAATCTTACATACCGCTGCAATGCAAACCAACGTCTGATTGATGCATACACGACTTAGAATTAAAGCTGAGCTGAGGACAATCGTTTATACTGGTTTCATTTCCATAGCAATTTATTTCACCTGTAAGAATGGATTTCTAAAATTTAATATTTTTTGGTGACTGTTTTAATCATGTCTGATTTAGCATAGTATGATAAACGTTCTATCAGTGCTTGCGAACATACTAATGAATGGAATGACATTATAATTTATTTTGACTTTACCTATCCAAATTTTCCCGGTTATATGAGCATACTTAGAACAGCAGTCATAAGAAAATGCGGTTTTATATCCAAGCTGTTTGCAAAGAATATTTGCTGCAGATCGACTAAATGAATATCTACTGCAAACAGTACCCCATGTTCCATTTTGGTAAATCTGTACAATACCGCTAGTCGTCTGAGTGCTGTTATCATTTATTAATCTCAGTGCACCATTTACTGCATCTATTCGGGAATTTTATTATATGAAAGTAGTTAACCATACATGAGACCCTTTACTAATTGTATTACATTTTTTGCTATCTTTAATCAATGTACGAACGTGGCTCATAGCTATATGCCGCACATTAAATTGTCAATTAGTACTTACGTATCTGTTGAACTTACGCTTTTCACAGTTTTCACCGTAATAGCCATCCCGGCAAATGCAGACATGACCATAATGTGTATCTTCGCAAGATTTAAAACTTGCATTACAAGGATGACTGAGACATGAAATACCTAAAATGCGCACAGTACAGGATTACAATGTAATGAAGCTTAACCTTTAAAATTCTGCATTACTATTTTGTATTGTAATAACTATTGTAGCTTTAGAAAAACTTATTTGGCTTCATTGCAGTACATTTTACTTAGTATCTTATACTTATAGCATGCGAATTAGTTATATCTTTCACAGCCATACAGTATACGAGTATAGTATCTATTTATAGTCACGTATGTAGGTATTAGTCGTAGCGAATGATATTATAATACCTGTATCGCAATGATATCCTGTAAAGCCAGAACTGCAAATACATTTATACTTAGGGATGGTATGCGTCTTAATACATTTGCCATTTATGCACGGATTGCTGCTGCATTTATCTAGTTCTATAAAATATGAAGGAAGTTACATATGCATTATTCGATTAATATGTAGCATAAATTGATTAGCTGGGTACTGTAATACTTAATATGAGAGTATAATCATTTTTAATGGATTTTATTATTAGTAACGTCAAAACCTTCCATATAAAAATTGTTCGGCCATCAATTCGCTATCGAATTTATCCTAAGCTGAAATATAGATACCAAGTCATATTGCTAATCACCTACCGTAACACTTAATAGATACAGCTTCATTATAGCGACAATTCGTTTGCCCCCAACTAGCATGATTACACGATGCAAGTTCAGTTTCATTACCAATGCAATCAAGATCGTCTAACCAATAGAATCCAAAATTGTTTAAATGCCAACCGTCAGCACCATACATATACGAACAACATTTAAAAGAACTTGCGCCGTCGTATCCAAGTTGTCTGCAGGCAACACTAGCAGCTATTAGAGAAAATTTGTCGTCACAAATTGCCCCCCAAACTTTTTTATGATAAATTTGTAATCTTCCTGAGTATTTATCCGGACCAGATACCAGCCGCAATGAATTTTCAAATTCTATATTGAATACAGTGATAACAAGTTACATTAATTTTCAAATATGGATTCTCCGCTCCATATAAGAAACTACTATAAACGTAGAAATAACACAATTATAATGGTATTGTAAAACGGAGAACTCTATCTTACAGTAATCTCAATATTTCATGAAACTATTATTGCTTTTCTTTAATTCACCTATTTCGCAGCGAATACCAGAATAGGGTGGTTTACATTCACACCGATAGCCTCTAATTTCATTACTATCAGGCATGCAAATACCTGAATTTAAGCAACTAGACGGCGAGCATGGATTTTCTAAAAAATTAAGTGTAATTAATAATAATTTTAAGAAGATCCAACCATGATATTAATCAGTTAATATAAATATAATGTAGATAAATTACTGTATCAAATTTGACGGAAATATCTGACTTAAAAGGAGATTACGAAAATACTTAAAGAAGATATATATACCGACATTAATATCAGGTAACGTAATTAATGATTGCAAATATTACAAAACCAATTAATAAAATCTGATAATGAATTACTGTTCCGGTATCTGTAAATGTTCGACAATGATTACCGCTGCAGCGAATACCAATGTTGTCTATAGAGGTACATGAATTTGTTACAGTACTTTTCTGAAGGCATTTATGAATGGTAGTTTCATTCGTAGAACAACTTAAATCACCTGTTAAAAATTAATAGACATTACGTAAGGCATATTTGTTTATTACAAAGTGAGCGAGAAAAAATTGGCATTCGTATGTGTGTTACAGTACTGTAGCCTATTAATAAAGATATTACCGTCATTTAAATATGTATACTACAACTTTACATGATATATCACTTACGAAGCCATTTTGTGGATGTCACATGGCCATATCTAGAGCAGCACTGGGTTAAATTTACTGATACAAAACCTAGTTGTCTGCAGATAACTCTAGCTGTAGCTATGTTAAATGCAAAATCATCGCAAATTGTCATCCATTCGCCTTTATGAAAAATTTGTACGATACCCTCCATACTTGCATTAGAGATTGTGTTAATCAATTTTATTTCTCCTTCGCTAGCATCTATATAAGAAAATGCGATAATTTTTAATTGCATAGAGGATTTAATATAATTAAAAGCACAGGTGGCAATTATATGATACTATTCGGGATTTAGTATTTGCTAAAGCTAAGAAATACTGCACTTATTGAACAATTTTTTCCGTATAATCCTTTTGGACATAAGCAAGTGTAGCCATTGAATTCGTTTTGACATGTTGCGCCAGCGGGACAAAAATTGGTAGCGCAATAATTAACTAGTAGTAATAGAGTTATAGATCATAAGAGAATGAATTGTGTAACCTCTTGTCTAATTTGCTGGTCACAGGTATCCGATTTGTAATTAAATTACATATAGTTACGAAGGAAACTTTCACGCGTATACTTACAGGTGTCACAGTTGTAACCAATGTAATTTGTAGAGGAACAATTACATTTGTAATTTGGCATTGCTCCAACATAAATACATTTGCCATGCTTGCAAGGGTTTAAAGAATTACAAGTGTAGGGTAATCCTAGCAAAAGCAATGACGACAGCTACGTTTTAATTCAGTATTAACTTTAGTGTATGAAATAATATTTAGCAGATATCTCTATTATTAATTTTCGGCCAAGAATTAATCGCGTTGGTTTGGCACCCAATATTTTCAAATTCATGCTCCAAACAGATTGTTAAAAACTTGACTACTGTAATTAATAGCGTATCGAAAAAATGCAGCAGACTTTAATAATTGGAGAATTAATTTAATAGTCCTAAAATAAGTCCTGTCAGTAGATTGGCCACAGTCTCATATCGTATTCTTCTCATAATCTAAAAGGGCAACAGAGTATGCTTAAGTGTAGCACTAATTAATGAACTGAATCTTTGGATCTTAGTAGCGCTAATACTCGTAGTACTGTATTAGAAATTACAGATAAATTGGTAAGCTCTTTAAAACAGAAGATCATAAAACGTTTTGGTCATGTACGCGTATTACGGTACATGCAAGTTTAGGTAATTGTATGGATATAAAACAATATTAGTAAAATTTGAATTATAGTTGTAGAAGTAGATCTAGATTTTAAATGGTAGATTTATCATATGCCGTATTAACTGCCATTATATAGTACATTACTAGTTGAAAAAATCTGGGTTTTACATTACCAATAGACCACTCTCTTAAGAAAAATTTAAGGGTTTAATTGGTATTTTTCAAAAATCTTTCTGAAAAAGTTACCTTCACATTGTATTGAAACTGCCTCCGTTACTCCACAGTTATTCATTCCCCAACCAGCATGATGACAATCCGATAATTTTTTGACTTTGCTACTACATTTAACGTTATCTAACCAATACACCCCATAAAAATTAATTTGGCGATATCTTCGTTGAGATTTCGTTATTACGTTTGAACAACAGAAATATGACAACGCTTTTCCGTAACCAAGTTGATTACAAGCTACATTTGCTTCCACCATGGAAAAATTATCATCACAAACTCCTCCCCATTGGCGATTATGAAAAATTTCTAATCGGCCATCGTATGGACTAGTACCGTCTTGTAAGCGTAATGAACTTTCCATGCCTAAAACATACCAGAAATCGTTATTAGCTAAAACATCATTAACTTTTTTTTATGAAAGAAACAGCGAAAAATAAGTATAGTTATCACATAGATTAACCGCTGACATTACTTTATATTATTACCGAATTCACAAAACTGCCCAGAAAATTGATGAGGGCATTTGCATCTGAAGCCAATAATATCGCTATCATCTGGAATACATTGCCCACCATGCAAGCATTGCATCTTATTAAGCTGGCATGGGGAATCTAGTACGTAAAAATATGAATGCTTTTAAATATGGGTGATTAGATGATAATTTCAACACTCATGTTAATCGGTATATGATCACAAATCTTCAAGATTCAGTTGAATATTTACGCATAGTGCTAATTGCATAACCTACGCGTATACATGAGTTCCTAAATAACGCTGAGATAATAAACTCAATTTAATTATCAAAATTTTATATTTGCTGAATAGATATTGCTGTCTCATAACAAATGTACTAAATGAAATTGGGCCTTTAGATTTGACATCGCATATTTATGGCGTCATAGTATTACAAGCTTATTAATAATAATATTCGCATAAGTAACAGCTCTTAATACCATAGCTTATCTCGGTGTTACAAAATAGTGCCTGTCGAGATATTGCGACTAATACATCAAAGCTAAAATATTAAAGGGTACAGTAATAAGTATTACACGCAATTACAGCTTCTAAACAATCTTTGCTTTTAAAATATTCCAGCAGTCTACTGATTGTTACGTTTAATCCTAAAACAGCTATTTATATAACAATATTATAGAATTTAAAATCAGCATTACTAAGGGTAATTTCTTGCGTCAATACCCAAGAAAATAATTAGGGTATAAGTATCGAGTCGTTAAGATGTCACTGGTGCAGATGATAAACACACGGAAAACTACTTTTATGTAAATGTTCATAGCTACTCTGCAATTAACCTGCTATCATATACGCATATAATGGTGGTAACGATTAAAGTGTATAGTAGGTCCCAACCCGGACCCATTATATACTTTAATATGTTAATCACTTGAATAAATAAGCTTTTCCTAGGTATAAAATAAACTAGAATAAATGATAAAATCATTAAAGAAAATTTCAGCTGTATGAGAAATTCCATTTATACCTGAACAATTAAGGGTAACTACTGAATATCGATGGCTATAAACATTCCAGAGTATTTTTGCGTTAGGACAGTCTAATAGTGATGTTTCTCCACCGCTACAATTAAAACTCAAGTATAGAATTCTACTACCACGATAGATTGTTATATTTCGCATACAATTCACACTGCCAATTGTACGAAATCCTAGTCTGCGACAGGCAACTAGGCCACTTAAAAGAGTAAAGGATTTCTCAGATCTGGATTTTAATATAGCGGCCCAAGTGCCATTGTTATATATTTGTAGTATCCCAGATGATATGCGCGTATTATTTTTCATATCAATAATGCGTAAATCGCCATTCTTTAAATTCCCTATGTTGGAAAGAGTATTCAGATTTAGTTATATTACTATTTCTCCAATAATATCAACGAAAAAACATAATGTTTGAAATACCGGTACAAGAAACAATAACTATAAACACAAGTTTCTTCAAATCGCAAATTAGAAATATATCGGATTCTAATCCTTGAGAAGATTTCCCTAAAAATAGTCATATACGCACGCAATGACTTTGTAATTATTTCACAAATTATGGTAGTTACCTCCTTGATCACACTTAGCTCCGTAATAACCAGAAGGACATAAACAGGCATAGCTACTAAAGTCGTTTACACAAGTTGCATTCGATATACATCGACTGTTGAAGCAATAATCGACTATATTATAAAAGAAGGGAATAATACAACGTGAGTTTCAAATAAGCGATATTATTGTTCTAACAGCGATCTCAGTGAAACTTTTAAAGTACTAGCAATTAAATTTGATTCTTGCAATCTTACTTTGATCACATACAGGTCCTCTAAAGCCGTCGTGACATCGACAATAATATTTCTTACTTACGTTAGTAGAAGGAATACAATCACCATTACGGCATAAGCCTGGTTGACAAGGATTATCTGTTATATTAAAGATTTAAATAGATTATAAAAGAACATACCATACCCGTGCTCCTTAGGGCAAAAAATCTCACTACTCTACTAGAAGTTGACTAAGATTAATTTTCTCAGAATATACAAACCAGTACAAAATATTCCAACAGCTTTATTTCTGGCACATTTAAAATTTATCATCGACCCCCACCCACAAATCATTAGTGATTTTTCATAACCACGACAGTACAGATCTTTCAAATAATATGCTCCAATGTAGGATCTGCCGTAATACGAACAGCATGATAGGTTCACAGATCTCTGAAAGCCTAACTGAAGGCATGCAACATCGGCTTCAACTTTTCCGAAGAGTGTATCACATATTGCCCCCCATTTCGCGTTATAGTAAATTTCTACCCTTCCATAGTTGCTACCGCCATGGGTTAAACGAATTCGTTTACCGACACCTACAATTTTGATTAAAAAAACTGATAGTGTTACATTTATCTTTAACTAAATGAGCTATAATAATTTTTTAAAGATTTTCTTTCATCAATGATGTCTATAAATTGCAACATACTTGTTTCACAATGTCTTCCTGTTTCTAATTCTCCACAAATACATTCGTACCCTTGCTTCTTTTTTAAACATGTGGCACCATTTTGACATGGATTAGAAGAGCATGTGTCAACTAGCAAAGCGACAAAGATGTATGAGCTTCTTGTTGAATCTTTCTGATATTAGATATAAATCTTATTTAAAACTATCTTCAGAAATTTTAATTAGAACTAGCTTGATTCATAATCTGTAGTGTAGTTCATTATGATGTTTCAGTAATACTGTATATCGAAAAATTTAACAACGCATCCCCTGGTACACTATTTGCGTATACATACCAGAACAAGTTACACTAACATCCAAAGTTGATTGACTTAAAGACGTACAGTCTTGCGTTGAATTCAGCTTAGATATCATGCATTCACTAATATTAGTTTCTGGGCCACGACAATGAATTAGGTATGCTGTTACATTTGCTATAGTGGCGCCAATGCCAAAATAGTTATTGGCATATTGCTTTTTGAACCCCAAATGCATTGTTTTGCAAATAATATTTGCAACGGTGGTACTGGAGTATGTTGAGCAAATAGAATTCCACTGATTGTTAAGATAAATTTGGGCGAATCCTTCGGCATGATTCCTTCCATGAAATAGCCATACCGTGCCATTTGTAAGCTCTTGTACATAATTAAAAGAAATGAAAAATGCAAATACTGTATGTTGTATGAATAGAAACGCTCATAGATACGGTTTCCCTATCCATATGGTATATTTTCTATATACGAGTATACCGTAACTAATACATAAGCATAGATCTACGCTAAAAATACTGCAGAATGATTGAATTTCTAGAAATATAGTACTTCAGTTTAAATACGGTATATTAAATCATATGACGATATTAGTACCATTACAGTACCATAATAATCTTGACAAAGAGTGCCAGTATAATTTGGAGGACACAGACATTTATAGCCATAAAACATATTCGCACATGTTGCTCCGTTGCTGCAAGGATTAGAAGCACATTCATTCCTTTCTATAAATTGCAAATATACTATACGGTTACAATCAGGTTTAACGCTATAATTAAAGTTGTATTACTTAAAATAATTGTCATAGCATCGAAGCAATTCTAATTTTAATAAATGAATGATTTATAATTCACTAAATTACAGCAAAATTCCTAATTTTACCTTACCTAAGCAAGTAATAAATAGACATTTACGTCCATTTGTACTATTCGATATATCTGCTCTTGTGCTATTACACTGCAATATCGAAGTTTCGAAGCCTGAACATGACAAGTGAGTTATTGGAGATAGTTGTATATTGATTTTAGTTATACGATGCCATGAAAATCTAACATAGCCAGCAAACCCCAGTTGCTGGCAAACGACTCGTGCTGATTTTATAACAGACAATGAGACCAATGGGCAATAATATAGCCACTGACCACCAGTAAAAATTTTAACATATCCTTTTGCTGTAGCGTTAGAAATCGAACTACTTAAAATAACATTACCAAAACTGCTCGGATCTACATCGTAAAATTTATTAAATTGAATCAAAATCTTGCAAATACCAAAGTTCAATTCTTTTTTATTAGCAATAGTATTAAAATTACCGTGCTCGCAATTTTTTCCGTAATACTCTGGCCTGCAATGGCATCTATATTCAAACCCGACAACTTCACAAGTTCCATTATTTGAGCACGGTAAATTCTGGCAGTGATTAAAAAATTGGCAGCGATTTCCAAAGTAACCTGGGAAGCACTGGCACTCTGGCTTTTGAAAATTAATATTGCCGATTTTTATGGATGACTTTATACATGTTCCATTTGCACAGGCCTTGTGACAAATATTATCTAAAGAATAAAATTAAAAACATCACTTTAATCACTTTTTATTTTTCAACTTGAGCCTAGTTAGATTAATTCAATGGATGCCAGTTAATTTTACCTCTCGAAGGGTAACAAATTACTATCTGACAACAACGCGATAGGTAGATGATAGAAGTATACTTATAATAATCTCACTGCCCTATGGAAACTCGATCTGAGATATAATTTATGCAGTATCGCTTTGCAATCATACCGCAGCAATAAATACTTCTGAAATAGTTAGGATGAGCAGAAGACGAATAAATTTACAGCGGCGATTTTTGAATTAAGTAATAGTAATCCTCTCATATTATTAGGCTCTATTTGTGACAAGTAAATAAACCCTACTGAAAGTACATAAACTACACAGTAGTGAATTACGTAGTTACCTACATGAACTCACATCGCTAAAAAATAAATATATATATTACTTCTTCATCTCATAAATGAATACAGTAGGTGTATTTAGTAACATGCATAGATAGATAGCATTTGTAATAAACTAATTTTACAGTTTATACTTGATTTCCAGTATTATTAATTACATTACATTTCGCTCAGCGAAAATTTTTAAAGTGTAATTGTAAAATCACACCTTGACAATTTATTTTTAGTAGAAATCGGCTATCTACAGATTTGCTTGCTCCATATTTTACTTGGCAGTCGGCTAACTTGCTTTCATTTCCCAAGCAATGCAATCCATTAACCCATATTTTCATGTTACAATTAGTTGGACAACATGAATACCAAGTAACAAATTTGTAGCCTAGTTGTCTGCATATAACGGTAGCTTCGGGCAAATTGGTTGTATTGGCATAGATGCCACCCCAAAATCCATGGTGATAAATCTCCACTGTTTTAAAGTTAGAACCTGCATTCTCATCTTTCAATCGAATAGCTCCTTCGGCTGGTTCAACTTTAATTATAATAGACATATAAGCATATGATGTATTTAAAACTAGTATTAAATATTTATTTTACAGTAAGTTGTAAGCTAGCAATGGTGAGCTATAGCTAAGCACGCGACGAAAATACAGAGTAACAAGATAGAAAGTTAAAAGGAATTTATAAATCTATCCCAGATTGCATCCTGTTTAAATAACAAATTTACGCAATCTTTAAACTAGATTTAGCTTTCAACAATCACACTATTAGTGTAAAAGAATTAAATTTAGTTTTATAGGGATTATGTGGTACAGTTTCACAACAAACGTATAAGATCATATACAGAAAGAGATGCGTTTAAATGAAAGCAAACCCAGATACTGCTTACAGGTTAAAGTTTAACTTTACCTATTTTAACTTCACATAATTTCCCTGTATAATCCTGTGCACAAATACAAGTTACACCGCGCACATCTTTTCGACATTTGTGATTTGTCAAGCTGCAGATACGTTGATCTGATTCTTTGCAGTTTATGTCCCCTATTTAAGATAAAAAACAGTTGTTTAGTCTCTCATGATAAGTTATACTACTGTAGAAATTAAAGCCATAAAGGTTTATTAAATTATATGTTAGTAAGTTGCATTTTTTTGTGTCCTACTACGATCGCAAATAATATTCAGTGTGTCTGATGGTAAGCATGAAGAAACGTCTCCAAAATCTCTTGTATTACATTGACCAATGGACATAGATTTCTGAAAACAGCGGTAAACAAGTAAAATTGGCGATATGTCGAAATTTGGGGAAGAGTGAAACGATGTGATAGCTCCTCTGTAACCAAGCTGCATGCATATCACATTGGAAATAAAGAATTTATCCAGATGAAATTTTGTTTCTAAACAGATCGAGCCCCAAGTATTATTAAAATAAACCAGAGGGATGCCATGATATATTCCTGATAACTGAATTTCTCCAGTTTTAACGGGACCTAAGCATAGATTTAATTTAGAAACGTTAACTTAAGCAGCAACACTATGAAATTTATTTTAAATGACGTAGTATAAAGCCTCCAACAGAATGTCGATTGCATCTTTTCTTGCAGCTACGCAAATATTTGTTTGAGCTAATAATTCTTATACATTAAGTAGGTTAATGCACTTATTACCATGCTGGCAATTATTGCCGTAGTATAAAGGAGGGCATATGCACGAATAGGCATAATTACTTAATACGCAAGTAGCATTGTTTGGACATGGGTTCGATAAGCATCCTGCCCAAGTTACTTCTGTTAAAAAGGAAATAACGATTAATATTAAATTTACCATTGCATGACGCTATTCTAGATTACAATTGTCCGAGTATTAATCTAAACTAAATTAATTACATCATGATCTGCTTAGATCTGGTATTAAAGAAAGAGTTACCACCTGTATCGCAATTTCGTCCAGTATAAGAATTTCTGCAAGAGCAAACATAATCCGTTGATTCATTTCTAACTGAGCATATCCCATTGTATAAGCAAGGATTGGAAGCACAAGGATTCTTTACTAATAAAATTAGGATAGTCTTGTAAATTATCCTATGACGGATATTGTCATTTATAAGTAAATAAGTACAACGCCACAAAACGGTTGAACAGTTTAAATTTTATAGCAATAAATAATCTAATTTACTTTTCGAATCTTCAAATTACAATTTAATAAATGCAATTATCTGTAGTCTAGCTTATTTGATTTAAATTGTAAGCTATACTATATAATGAGGCAAAATCTGCATTATCTATCTCTAAATCATATTTACTGATCGAACACTCTGCTCGTGATACTTCGCATACTTGTATAATACTTTAACTTGGTAACTGACCATACACTCGCCTAAAGTAGTTTGTTTTCTTTATATTATCGGCATTGTCATTTGCAAAGAAACTTCAACGTGCAAAATTACAATTATAGCTAGAGTAAAGAGCACGCCTTTCGATCCTTAGATACCTGTATTACGAAAATCTATGCATTATCATTTATAAATGTGCCTAAGTAGTAAAAGGTCCCTTTAATACTTCTTTTAGAATACAATCCCTATCAATTACTGAAGATCGTATCTTCAAGAACGTCGTTTGTAGGAGACCAATTTTCTCAACGGTCCAGTGACATAAGTAATTTACGATTTTATTTTTTCTGTTATAAGTAAATTTATTTATTCTATAAAGTAGTGAGTTCTGAAGTATTGTATTCAGAAGATTTTTCAGATATCTAGTTATTTTGTTAACATTCATTTACGATATAAAGGACTGAATTATGCAATTACTATCGTATTATATATCTTCACAAATTAATGTATAATTAAAATTGCACAATCCCTTTCCATTTGATATGTAATCTTACAATGACTAGTATCTAGTATAGTAGTGAACAGTCTAAATCTACTCATTGCCTGAAAGAGATAGGCAGGATAAATTAAATCATTATTCTATACATTTTGTTTATCAAACCTAGTCTAGAAACTACTTTCCTGTAATACTTTCAGATTTACTAGAACAGTCGCTCTTAGTAAACCAAGAAATTAAAAAAAATTTTCTATGTCATTTACCTTCAATTTCGCAAGCTTTACCCGTCCATCGACTCTTACAAAGGCAATTAAAGCCATTTTTATTATTACTAACCGTGCAAATACCATTTACACAAGGGTTACTTGCACAGGGTTGGAAGCAGCGAGTAACTATGACCATGAAATAAAATACGAAGCTTTAGCAATCTGCCAGTGTATTAAATATCTCACGAAAAAAATAGATATGTCGAACTTCTAAATTTAACACTATCTTCAAGATTAAGATAAGTTTTTAAGAAATTGTGATTATTGCATATACGAATATAATTATACGTGACGGTAGGATCGGACAGCTAGAATATTAATATTTTAAAGAATCGTATCTATTATGAAAGATTCTTAGCTGATTAACCTAGAATTTAAATTTGTACTAAAGGTTTTAAATTAGTATTAATTATGTTATCAGCGGCTACTGTAGTTATTATTAACAGTACAAAATCGTTTGCTTTTGATCTATTATTTAAACCAAATAATATTTGATCAAGGACTTCCGACAAAAATCCCTGATTTAATAATAGGGGTGTGATCAATTGTAGGTAAGTAACATACCGAATTCGCAAAAACTGCTTTCATGCGAAAATCGATAATTATAATCAGTATTAAAAGGGGTACTGTACTTTATAAACGACTACAATTATTTGCTACTACTCTTTACTGCTATGATGTACCAGATATATTGCAGTATGTTCAGCCTTATAGTTGCACTCAACAAGTAACTTCTATTCCATAAGTACAAAACCCAATTAATTACTGATCATATCTGAGTTGCTGCAGCCATTACGGTACTTAGTGCTCTTCAGCTATGATCATATTAATTCGTGATAGCTGCATCCCTCTATTTCCTAAAAACAACATTGTGGATGTGTCTGATTATTAAATCTAGTTTAGGTAGGACTTTAAACTCTTCTTTCTGTGTACCCGTAGACAATATCATTTGCCAGCAATAAGATTTGAATAAGTATAGAAACAGCCACGGTGAAAGTATAGTAATTTACCATTGTGACATTCAGAATTGATCGTAGTTTCATTGCATTGGCATAAATAAGATGATACAAGCTTGTTTAGTAGAGTATCACGAAAGCGATATGAAATACATTTCCCATAATGGCATGGATTACTGTGGCAAGGATTTAATGGATAAGGAACCGCTAGAGAGTTTATGCAATAAATAACAGATTTAATGGTAAGTTATCAGAAACATCTAGCTACACTTGCCGAACAAGAAATTTACAATAGTTTAAGCTTAAATCTATTTCACTTACCATGCTGACATCGATCTCCGAAATATCCATCGTAGCATACACATATCTCAGTACGACCTTTTAAATAACACAATCCAGCATCGCATCTATTACGTTGACATACTTTTAGATCGCCTAAAATGCGAAAAGAAAGTTTCTATAATGATGCTTGTAACTGCGTAGGATAGTAATCAAGTATATTAAAGGAACGAATCAATTTGCTATAGTACTAAATATCATGCTTAAATCTTCACTTTCACATGCAGTTAGCTATTCGGACCTGAAAAATCCTTACAAATTTATAGCAGAAACCGTAGAACTGAACGACTTACCATTTTTAAATTGTTCATTTAGAGCCCCTAATATATTTATTATCTATTATCAATTATAACATAGGTATAGTAATTATATAATCAGAATTGTTGAAGAAACAAAGTATTAAATTAGTAACTAACAGGAGCACTTCATCTGCAATCATTAAACTAGCGGCATTTACTGCAACTGTTACTATATTTTGTAAGTGATCCTTTGCTAGTTACATTTGCTGACAGAATAAAAATTTTTCAAAAATTAAAGTTAATCGCTTCTAATGAGAATTTTTAACAAGTTAACAATCAAAAATTTCTGTTCATGTATTTCTTTCTAAACTAACAAACATTTTGCTATTTAAATTCATTACTGTACAACGATTATCATAATTCCCAATATTACAGTAAAATTAGATCAGAAACTAATATAACTTTTTCTGAAGTGTTCTCAATCATATCAAACGGCTATGATACTCTAAAGTAACAGGAAGAGTTTAAAATGATTTACGGATTAAATAGATTAGATTTTTTTACTACTTTAGTCATTACATTATAGCTTTGCTAGAGTGAAATTTTTGACTAGCACTAAAAATCGCATTCAAACTTTGAAAGTTATTTCTATTTTACAGGTAGCATCACTACAACAGGATCAGAAAAATATTATTCTCATCTCTTACAGTTAGCAATAGCAGCAAATACGAAAGAAATGAATTCATTTCACCAAATACGGCAATGTGGTAGGTTTTTCAATGAAGTAAACATAAGTACTAGGTTTTTTCGCTAATTTCACACTAAAATGTTACTGAAGAAGTTAGTAGATACGATTTAGGCAATATTCAAAATACAGAAAACTATGAGTCATCAAGAGTTGTGTATCTTATATACGTCAAAATACTCTACCATGATGAAACTAGACTATATAACTATTTGTTGATGGGTTTTTACTTAGGTAAAATAAATAATCAATTTTAGAATTATTTAAAAAGTTTTTGTTGTTGACGTAAGAGCCATTCAATCAAGAAATTGTAGAACTACATAAAAATCACTTTAAAATGTTAGTGTGAGGCAAAAATATGATGCGTTCGGCTGTACGAGTATACTATGGAATTGTGTGTTTGATAATTTAATGATTGATAATTAGTTTAGAGATTCCGTAGAATCAACGCACTCGGGCTCGTTTACATCTTCAAATTTTATTTTAGCAACGTAATTTTTATTTGCTAGGGCCATAATTCTATAAACAGAAATTTATAGCACTAAGCAAAAGCTGGTAGCCATCTACCCGTGATTTCGTTAAGCCAACTGCAAGAATTAGGGTTATGTATTTAGTTTTACTGTAGTTTTAGATATATTTTTAAATATAGACATTTTATTATGTTCTGAACATAAATACCTCTACAGTCTATTTCAACTATGCTCAAATATAGCTTGTCATGTTTAGTTATTTATGGCACCTACAGTCTTCGCTTTTTGCTACAATCATTTACTATTATATAGCCTGTTTATGGTATATAATGTATCTAATTTTACAAAATTGTTCTCTGCATGTGTTCTCTCTCTCTAAAATTATAAATACTGACCATTTCTACCTCAGATTTGTCAGTCGCACTTGTTAGTGTTAGTATCTACACACGTTACTTCACAACAGCTTACACTCTGATCTACCAGCAACTACTACTCTGTACCTAGTTATTCTCTACAATAAATATCTCTTTTTTTAATAGCCCCTCGCATCATTATTGTGAAATGCTTAAGAAGTCCCCGTCCGCAGACTCTTCGAACTCTCCATCACAATAAGCATGAATTTCCAAAATTGATTAGAGATGTACGCCTATTCAAGATATGTTCTACAAAATACCGTTGCATTATTATAATTTTTACCCTGTTAATCACGACCAAGGCCACGTACAGTATTCGCACAACGTTTGGAAACTCATATAGAATGCTTGCCTTTCATTAATTACTAATTAATCGTAGTTAAAAATAGCTCGGTGAATTTCAATTATTAGGTTAGAATCCGGTCAAGCCTTTTAAACTTTTTAGCCAGTGATTCAACGCTAATTTACATAGGAGAATATCATTTCGTTAACCATGCAAAATTATCTACCTTTATGTTAAGTCAATGGCAAATACAATCATCTTTATGCCTTCGGCCTATAAAATATCCTGCGTATTTCGACAAATCATTACGTCATCTACAATTAATGAGCCTGTAAATCATTTTTAGCTTTAAAATTTTCGTATAATTATTGATTTAGACAATTTATAATTACGTAATCACTAGTTGGATGCTGCATATAATTCGCTTCTTATCGGCATAATATATAATTCAAATTGATTACTTGATTAAAATACCGAGCGTGTATAGTTTACGTGTAGGGCTCAGTTATAGACTTTTAGATACGGATAGCTGAGTATTGAGGTCTATGATTCAGGTATGGCCACAGTTGTGGCCATAGATTTAATGATTTAATTATGTCTGAATACGAGCATTTCAGAAGTCCAGTATAAATACAAGTTAACTTTACGCAATTATATCAGTCATGTAATTTGATATAATAATCTAAAATACTTAATATGTTTAAAGTGACAAATTAACTTTACAGTTAAACTTGAAAATTACTGCAATAATAGCCTATATCAAAACATCTTAAAACGTAACTAATTATTGTTTGCATCAAAATGATGTGCCGTTAAATTCTAGTCAATCAGTAAATAATAAATGCCGCAATCTCAATTATATATTTCACAAACTTCAATTCATGTAAGCTGTATTGGTTCAGTAATTCTATTTTTACTGTAGCTTTAGAAAAATAATTTATTTGGTTGATAACAGAACCTAGTATATTTTACTTATATAAGATCTGCTTTAAGATTGTTGGTCGATCTTAGTGGACTTTTGTAGTTATACTATAAGTGCTGTAGAAGATAAAATTTAAAGCTAAACCATGATTACTATAATTTAGTACTCTCGGAAATCCAAGCTAATTAGCACTTTAAAGCAATTTATTAAAGAATTCAATGTAAATACAGATCGCAATATTCGGTACGTTAGTCGTTCAATAAATTTTTTAATAAGTGAAGCGCATATTCTTGTACATTTGTTAGTATAACTTGATAAAACTCTTGATAATATAATACACAACATTTGACTGATCTGTATACCTTTTAATTCAACGCTTTAAAATCATGAAACTTTGCTAATAATAAAGCTTTTGCTTCCCTTCAAGATCTATTAGTGCATAAAATTGCAACGTGCTAATTTAAAATTAAATGGAATAAGCTCCGTAATTACAATACGAAGTATAGATGCTGTCCTGAATTCTAATATTGCATATTCATTAACAATTAAATTTATAATATTATAACAAAGCATGGATGAATTTAAACCGACATACCTGGCCTTCGATCACATTAGATATACCATCCTACATTTACCCTCACATCGCAATGGTACTGTACTTAGTAGAGCAATATTTTAAACTATTTTTATCACCCTTACGCGTACATTCTTCAGAATAAAGTTGAGGACAATATTATTTATCAATGTACTATATTAGGGCACATTCATGTGCAGAATGTTTTTAGATATTTATCGTGTAACCTTAATTGCTAACGTTTCAAAGCTGGCAAGATTTATATTTTAAGTAAAGCTAGCTATTTCTAACTGACCCATAACCCTGACATAAAGTTAAAGTTAAAATTCACGATTAATAGCAATGACTTGTTATGGCTATTATCACATGCAATTGCCAGTATTTTTCTGGGAGGGACGTAACAGAATGTTACCGTAAAGCCAGTAATTTTTACCATCTGAAAATCTCCAACCATTTTAATATATACGTACGGTACTAGTAAACGAATTAATCTGCAGGCTACTGTATTCATTTTAGGAAATTTTACGGTAGTAGTTTTAATAAGACATCCAGCTGTTAAGCTAATGAGCATGTGTAGTAAAACAAAAGTTTGCGCCATTTTTAGGCGCATGTTTCAACCTCAAGTGTATGTCAATTATTCATGTCTTGTCTTAGCATGGTAGCATATGAATATGAAGATAGACATGATTGATCTCCACTAAAGTAAGAGTATACATTATTACACAAATTCATCTTACTGATTAGTAAAAATACCTAGCTAATCAACCGATTCATAAATTATTCGATGAACTCTTTTACTATACAAAATACAAAATACGTTGTTATTAATAATTAACGATAACGCTTTGAGGACGAATTGAAGAATCGACCACGGTACAGACACAGACCGTACAGTACAGTTATTCTTTTACTGAACTATCCTTCTCTTTAAAAGAGATCTTGCCCATATTCAGCTACCTTGGCTTAATCCTATTAGTTTATGACTTATAGTTTCTTTAATGGAATACAAATATTTGTGCTCGATTAGAAGAAATGTAGATAGTATTTGAATACAAGATAATCTATACGTATCGTCGTAGAGATGTCTTTGATCTAGTAAGAGGTGTGCATATAGTAAAATGCTGCCGAAGTTAATGCTTCACTGTGGAATTTAGTTACAGCCTACTACCGTGATTATGCTTTAAAAAAAATAGTTATCGATGTATTTCTTAATGCAATAAAATAGTGTAGCCTAGGCTAGCTAGCTAATACTGCCACTTATAACATAAACAAGACTAAAATTTTATCAGTGTGCTCCCTGTGACAACAATAATGTCATGATAATTTAGATAGTGCCAAGCATTCTTGTCGTGCGTGACTCGTGAGAAAAGATCTAATTAAACGCAGATGTAGACGCTTAATATTTAAATCTTATAATTTGTTACCTTGGTGATGCCAAGCCTAATTCCTTTACTTTTATTGTTTGTCCTTTATTTACATTACAATGGCATCGGATTTGAAGGCATTAAGCTTAATTACTGGGAAATGATATTACCACCTGTTGAAATCTTAAAGTTCAACAAAGGAATCATATAGTTCCAATACAAATTTTTACCACAGAAATTGACCATAAAATGTAATCAACATGCGGCATTCATCGCTATCTTCAGAATCATTTTTCACTGTATTAATAAATTATTTGGAACGCTTACGCAAAACTTTAAATTATTTATCAGTGGGCTGTTGTAATATAAATTGAAAATATTCGTATTCTAAGCAGATCCGGTTGAGAATTATAACCAAAAGGAAAGAGCAATTTCATACGTGTTGCTTCAGTAGATGCGATGAGAGAGTGTTACCGATAGCTCTCGATGTGAATTTAAGAAGTCAGTTTCTCAGTACTGATTAGGCTGAGAAATGAAATGGCAAATTTTCAAAATAAATTATAATTATAATCGAAGGAAAATAAATTGTAATATAGAATATTAAATTTTACAATCCTCACTTAGGGACAAAGTTATACATGTGAGCTAGTATTACTTTATTGCCAAATCGTAATGCATAGCAAATATTTTTATAGTTGTATCCTTTCAGTAATAATAATGTATCATCTATAATGTTGAATAAATGCAATTAAAATGTTTCATAACAAATATTCAAGCATTCCTAAATAATATAGATGGGAAAGAACAAGATAACTCTTTATTCGCTAAGTGCTGGCATGGACTGTGGGGAGGAGCTTGTCCTAACTATAACAATGAATAGACTTACAAAATTCTTTTAAACAATAGTTTGAAATAATTTATATTTTAAACTTGAAATGAATTTCTGCCAGGAGTTACCATTTAAACGATCAAACGACTTACCAACGCATCATTCTTTAAGTATTATGACACAGTTGTATCTGTAATTAATCTAACTGTTATTTGTTATCACTGATAGCAATCTAGCAGCGCTCTAGACCAGGCTAGAAATACTTATGTTATTGCCTTATTTATCTGATTTGGCTTAGTCTAGAATACACAATTGCTGATGTGTTAGTAGTATTTGAGATAACTCAACGTACTTTAATTGCTAGTATCCAAAGAGAAAGTCACTGTCGCTTAAATTATAAACACGGATTTTGAATCGCAATAAGAATATGAATCGATACCTACTTTTAACTCTGTTGTCGTGCTTATTCGTTATGGTGGTGCCCAACGATATCGATATTAGAAAAGGTGAGGAATAAATTTTGATATGAATATTTCTAAGTAATGTTTAAGTGAAAAGTACCTGTAAAAATTTAATTCATTTGGACTACTGAAATTCATACAGTATATTTGAATTCCATATACGTGTAGCCGTAAAGACAAAATTGAAATAGAGTTATATTATTAAACTTTATGGTTATATATTTTATCTACATAAACAGTACATAAAAAATGTCTTCTTATGACGATTTTAGCTAATTTCAAAGATGTTATTGAAATTTTTATGTTGGACAGATGTATTAACGTCTGGTGTTATATACTTACAGCCAACACAACTTTAATCACTAATGATAATAATGATTTCTGTAATGACAGGGGCAATGTTGAAAATAACGGAAACTAAAATTATCAATTCAACGACAGTTATCTTAGAATGGCGGTTAAATATAACTAAAGAAGCAAAGTACAAAATTGCAAAATTTATAATTATGATTCGCCAATCACATTCGTCGTCTGCTAGAAATACAGTGTTGCCGGGATCCAAGAGAAGCTATGTTGTCACTAGTCTCAAGCCCCGCACCAAATATACTATTTCGGTAATAGCCTACGATTTTGCACTTCGTCGTAAACTAACGGTTAAGGTGACTACTAAAATGCCATCTCAAGGTATGAATAGATGGACTAATTGTCCTACTAACCGCTCTGTATTGTTGTTTTCACTTCGTACTGCATGCCATGCAGTTGCTGTCAAATTGCATTATATAATGCCTAACTGTATACGAAATGTATGAAAATCATTACAGAACGAACCCAAAACATGAAAAATATTAGGATATCATTCAAAAATAGAACATCTATGGAAATTAGATGGAAGTTTTTTAATAATCCATCAACAAGCAAGCAATCTATTTACAGAATTGAATGGTATTTAGTCTCAAATTTAATGAAAATAGGAGAAGTTAAAGTAAAGAAAATCCAGGTAGAACAAAGATTATCTCATAAAGTAGCAGCTCTAAAGTATAACTAAGTAAAGCATTAGCTGTTCTTATTTTCATCAAGAAGCTATACAATAATAATGAAATTGAAAAAAAATATTCATTTCGACGAATTTTAAAATTTTTTAGAAATACCTTATTTCCAATTTAAAAGCAAGTTCCAGCTATCTGATTCACGTAACATCATTAAATGCAACTGCTGATAATCCACGCTTAACAATTGTGGGTACCACAGCAAGTTTGAGTACGTTAAACATGGAATTTAATATGCGAAATCTTGTAAATTCTATTCTCTAACATCCCAGTAGTAAAAGTATTAATCGTTATAGTTCCAGGTAAACCCAATATGACACTAGAAGTATATGGCCAATCAAGTATTATTGTCCGCTGGCAATCGCCTAAAAATGTTCATGTAGATACCGTAACAAAATATCAAATTTCCATCCTGTACAACAATACAGGAAATGTTTACCACTTGCCGCCAGATTTTAAGTTCCATTACTTTTCAAGTCTAGGTAAGTATAACACGTACTGCACACGATAGTTGTGAATGTCTAATTCTTTAACAGGGAATATTTGAATTTGGTAAGGTAGCATTGATGCTAAACATTTACGCTAACTTACAAATAGCATCCTGATCATATCGTATGATTACAGGTAAAAGTGGCAAGTATACGATAAAACTAGCTGCTAAAACAAGTGCGGGATGGGGAAAGTCAGCAAGTCAAGAAGTTTTTATCAATGTATCAACTTCTAACAAGGAAACTACTCCAATTAATCCGATAGGTATTGTGAATATTTCAGCTCATAGCTACATCACATTTTAGAGATTAAATATCAACATCAATGGCAAATATCCACTGTAGAAAAACAAAACATTAAAGCAACAAGCATTAAAACCGCTACTACTACAACTACTGCATTACTGCCAACGAAACAGTCTCAACGTTCGACAACCATAGCTAAAAACAGCGATGATCAAGCGAGTAAGTTATAGCTATTACATACCTTGTTTTGTGCAATTTTCGAAAGTATGGATCAATGTAAAGTAATAGTATCTTTGAACGAAAATTGTATAGATACTTAATATATTTTTTGTGAATATTGCAGCATATAACCAATTTAACCTTAGCATCGATAACATTATGCCAAATTCTATAATCTTGAATTGGAGATATCCAAATCTATCTTCAGGAAGCAAATTTGATCATTATGAGGTAGGACTGTATATTAATTAATGCAATATAATATATAGCAGATAAATTGTAAAATATTTATTGAGCATATTTTACCTGTAACTTGCCGCTTTAATTTATAGATTTCGTTGGCAGCATCTAGTAAAGATGCAAACAGTAATTTACGCAAGCAATCAATTCGCAAACTTCTCATGGTTAACATAACCTCCTGCAGAATTACCAAATTGCTGCCTTTTACTACTTATCACGGTCACATTGCTGTAATCATGAATGACAGTAGGATACTACAAAGCGATATCCAGTTTACTACCGAAAAATTGGGTAAATATATTTCAATTGATAAGTGATTTATGTCAAGAAATTACTTCAAGAAGCTTCCGTAAGTTACCGTATTTTTTACATTAACGCCGACATACCGCTTATTTAGCGCCGGTTGCTGTAGAAAAAATTCATGTTTTGAAATTAAAGTTCTTACCGAATCAGAATCAATCGTATCAGGTACTAGTGCAAATACCTAAAGTTTCGGAAGCTTATGGTCCAATTAGGTAACTCTAGTACAATAACTTGTTATTGCGAATTCAAAAATTACTCAACCATTTTCAACATGATAAATTGAGCTCACTGAAAAGGTATCGAATTTATGTTAACAATTTTATGCTTAACTTTTTCCTAGCTACTATGATTTAATTATCATAAAATTGATTGTAGTTGGCCGTGATAAAAAATTATTGCCAGTCTATAATCTCGAGGATTTAAATCCTCAGTTTTTAAATCGACTCCTGGGCATTCAGTTTCGCCACATCGACCTGCCAGCATATGTAACAGCAAGATTTTCGCCTCAAGAACTACCAATAAATTTTACTATTGGCGATAATACGACGTCAAATAGTATCTACAATCGTCCTTTGTTATCTAATATAAAATATGCAGCAATACTAAGAGCTTATGTAAAAACAAATCAAGTCAAAGTAAGTTCTGATGTAGTACATGAATATTTTTTGATAATTATTGTAGCTAGTAATTTCTAAATTATGCAGTCATCCACAATTATCATCGAAGTAATTACTAGATATCATTATCTTTTAGCTCCTAATGTTATTTTATTTCTATATAATATAGGATTCGTTACTTTATACGTCCAGTCATATGGTACAGTTGCCAGGTAACTACACTTAGCGATTAGAATTATGCTTACATCTTGCTATTTTTCAATACGAATTCATACTTACCAGAACTATCAGCTAAATTCCGGTTCTAATGAATAAGAATTAATGGATCTATATTGAACTTAGGTATCGAGGATAGTCTGGAACTTGAACTTCAGGTCATAATTTCACTTCCAATAATCATTATAGCTGGAAGTGCCCTTCTAACAGTTGTATTGATAGTTCTCGTCGCGGTTATAGTCAGGTAAGATGCAACTCAAATTCATAACATTTTAGGAATGAAATCAATCTCAGTCAAAATTTGCTTATCCTAGTTTAATGGACAATTAAATTCTAACAATTCACCTAAGAATGAACTCTGTCTACGTGACAGAAAGTATCATAATTATAAATAAATTTCCAAAAATCTTTGCTATTGTTTCCAGAAAATTCTACAAGAATAAGCATCCTGTCGCTGTTCGGCGCATTCATAACAAAACATCTTCGCAGAGAAATTTGAAAACCATAGTTAAATATCCAGGTTAGTCTTATTTGATATCAACCACATTATTGAATTGTCATATAGCATGCTTGTTGGGAATAAGGTTCTGATGCATAGTTTTCTTTCTGCAAATGGACTTTTAAAATTGTTTAACAGTTAAAGCTAATATCCAATCAGACTATACTAAAACGGAGGACAAGAACGACAAAACTAATAAGACATTGTTCGAGAATACGATCAGAAACCCTAAAACTGAAAATAAGCCAGCCAATAGCTGCAATATCGAATCTGATATGGTAAAAACTATTGCTGTAACGAAAAATAATTCAGTTCTTTGAAGAATTATCGTACGCAGTCGCCATCATAGAATCAGAAGGATTTAATAGTCCTATCTGTTATCACAGATATTACAGTAATTTTCTGTTAATTAATATGATATAGGGCAATAATGAAGCACAATTGCGTCCTCATAATTGTTCGGTTCATTATCCTAACTCAATATCGATTGATCAAACTCGAGAATCGTCCCAAGAAAAGCCTTCACAAGATTCCGAACCTCAATTGCGCATCATAACTTGTAAATATCCAACTGACGAAAAGGTAAGAATTGCAAGCGAAATGACTTAATAAATCCTTGCAACTAGCGTGCGAATCAATTGCAGTTAAAGAATTTCACAGGGCTTAATTTAAATTCAGTACACCAATTATATTATTTTCTGAGAAGTTTTTTTAATAATCCTCTTATGCTGAATCGTTTGCTGACATTATTAATAAATTGCCTCATATAATAAAACTTGCCAGATTCCCAGTAACACTTTCGATCAAGATCATGAATCAGGTTATGTTGGACTAGATTATGACGACAGTATGTGTCATAGCTGTTCACACATCGATATTGGCAACGGTTAGTCAGCATAAATATGAGCAAAATTTAATTAATGAAATGTTAACGTCGACGATTGATGTTTTCCGTTCAGTCTGAGTGTGGTTAAATTATACATTACTCTAATTAAAATAGAAGTGATAAAATTTATTACTAATACAACTATTCTACGTTCAAACGCATGCAGACGAACAAGAAGAAACCGATAGCTTAAAATATCAATACCAAGTTAAAGATGATGTTCGTGATTCTATTTCATTATATCAAATGAGACGCCAACTATCACAACACGACCGAAGCAGCTTTTGGATTTAATGGAAATTGTTGTATCAAAAGATCATAGCGGAATATTATTTCTTCTTACTTATTTAAATCCTCTGAACTATTGATCAACCATATAAAAGGGCCATCGTAGCATGTAAAATTAAAAAAAAGTGGCAAATGTACATAGGGAGCGAACTGAACATTCCCAGATCAAAAACTCCAATCGCGTCTTGCTTTATACAAAATCGTTGGTAATATACCGCGCTTTCCATATACTGTTACTACAGTAACTTAATCGGCGCGGTTTTTTATCTTAAGTACATAAAAAGCACATACGCAGATGCTATAACATGTTCAAGTGATAATTATTTAAATTATTTTTTTAATCAAATGACCGAAAAATCATTTGAGTGCTTTATTTAAAGCATTTTATTAAATCCTATCAATTTAAGAAGTAGTACAAGCCCATAGGCCGTGCTCCTGTTAAGTTAATATCAGTATTAACCATTGTTTCTCCAAAATATGGCAAACACTATTTATGCAATATTAATTATAGCTTCTTATTATTTAACATGAACAAACTACAATATGCTGACTTACTTTTAATATTTTAACAAATTTGGAACTACTATATCTGCTATTACTCAAGTGCCTACTTAATATATTAATAAAGCTGATTAAAATTTTTTTAATTTTTAATTATTTCTATTTAAGCAAATATAGTTGACTCTAATAACGACGTTACCTTGCTATTATTATCATCATCAGCAAATGTTATATCGTAACTATCTGTAAATTAATATCCAATCGGAAAACAGCAGATTGAAAGTTCGCGATGCAGCTTTGTATCGTTCGATGTAGATTTCATAACAAGAATTAGGCTTCAATTCATTGTTGCATACTCTTTTACAAATAGTCTGCTTATAATCGGTAAAGATTTTAAATAGCTATACATAGAGAAAAATAGCTAGTTATAAGGCTAGCAGAAGTTAATAGAGATATAGCTAATAAGTTTAACAAAGACATTGACAAATGTTTTGGTTACATCATATCTAAATTGCTATTGATATGTGTATTGTCCTAATTTTAACCTCCCAGCTCTGGTTTGTAGATTGTAATAATACTATACAAGTGAATATAGGATAACACACAACATAATCTTGTGAACGAAAAGCAATTTATTAATCATATGCGCAATCTAAGGATTCCAAGAAATCATTACCACGTTATTTGATTAACTTATAGAAAATAGAATATGCTATAAAAGTTCATTGTGTATCCTGAAGAACATCGCTTTGCATAACTATAATAGAAAACAGCGTGATATTTATTCTCCACACCGTTTTTAAGCTCTCACTTCGGGCTACTATAAGTAAAAATTTAGAATAATCCATATGGTCAAAAATTTTACTGTTAGTCAAGACTACAGTATACTTTCGACCATCACATTAAGAATCGCGCTTTTATTTGTAACTGCCTGTAAGAAATTTTTCGGCCCGTCAGGAACCAGTACATATCTAATTGTTATAAAAATTGTTTTAATAACAGTATCGATGTACAGCAACAAAGCTCTAATCTAGGTTTTAGCGGCATCATTTGTCGTTATAGGCAAACAAGTTTTGTACATAGGTCTTTGTCAGCTCCACCTTGCCTTTTCAAATGCGGAAGGAGCATACTGCTTCTTCATCTTCCTTTTTAATTATTTGATTTTAACCATTTCTGAAAGCAAGTCTATCCTTGACTGAAGTAAAAAAGACATTGCAGCACCCATTTTGAGTAGAAGAAATCGTGGTTCAATACGTAATATAAAATAGTCTAATTTCAGTTAAGTGTCTGCGTTTACCAATTAATCTTAAATTTTTAATTAAAACAGAATTATTCAGAATTATTCTGGAAAGTACTATCATATTAATAAAGTGTAGCATATAATGTAACCGAAGAAGGACTACCGTAATAAACATTTCAATTAATAGTGATTAGTATAACACATGAAAGTTAACAGAATGATTACGTGCGGTCAATTTAGCAAGCCTTTTAGATGTACGCTATTGTTTCTAGTATGCATCATCTATATTGTAACAAAGAAAGAAATTGATGACGATGTAGTACTTCCCAAACTGCTATATATTTACTGCCTAGTTCTATAGAGTAGATTTCTACGTCATTTAGCCCCAGTTTGATATACTGTATATCATCGAAAGTAGCCTATAGCATAATGTAATGTTGACAATTTTAGTGGGCCAAGAATTGTTGTATCTCCATTAATTATTCAAATTAAATTGTAACAAATAAACGGCATAATAGCTTTTGTTACAATACCAACGCCAATGGACCGCGTAGTCACTTTATTGCCTGATTGTATTTAATTTCTTGCTGAAAGCATTTGATTGACAGGTATAGCCCCCTTTTTGCTTAGTAATTATGTGGTTGTACTGTTTGTATAGAGTTACAAATATTGCCTTAAAAACATAAAGTACAATTAACAGCAACTTTTGCAAGACATTGAGGCTAAAAGAATTGATCAGTAAATGAAAACAATTTTCGAAATTATGTGTCTACTTCATATTTATGTAGAATGAAAATATTCTAACATCGCGTAGGTGTAGAAAAAATATTGTAGTTTAGAATAATCCTATCGATGCCAAGTTATAAATCTTGTACGAACATTTAATCTGCACAAACGATCAGTGATCACATTTGACAATACAATATTTACGGTTAATCTGAGTGAATAATTAGACAAGAGAATCAACAAATACTCCCAGCAATGATCAATAGGAATATCCAATAAGGATTACAGCATAGAAACCATTAGTCACCATTACCATCATGATGTTTTTCTATAAAAGATCTTTCATGCTATTTGATGACTGAGGCATCGTTACCGTATTTGTCTAACCTTATATTAAATATGGTAATCAATTAGTAATAGCCTTAAAGTAGGCAAGACATTACTAATCAATATTCAAAAGTATACCGGAATGACACATTGGTAACATACAATAAGCTTGAATTTAACAGCTTGAAACACCACCTGGCTATTTATGTTATACAAATTAATAGTTAAGTCACTAAAAATACTTTTAATCAAATTGGTTCTCAGCTTGTACGCAGATAGGAAATAATTTCGATGGAAAATAGAATACGAATTCGATAATAAGGCAATGGTAATCATACAATTTTTATCGTGATGATAGCCAACCAACCGAAAAATAATCTTCATGTCGTAACTATGGCATGGATTTTACTATTCCTATTAACAACTTGCACAGCGGCGGCAGCGGCTCAAGGTAGGGATTAAAAACCGTAGGTTCAAAACCCTTTTACTGCAAATATTCAGTTCCAGATACAAAATTATTGCTTTTATTTCCATGCTCGGGTAAATATAAAGAATTTTTTTAATTCTACAGCTGAGAGCACCATACTTACTCTAATTCTAGTATATTACTTTTATTGATAAAATCTTCCAAAACTTTAAAATTTTACTATTAAATCCTGATATAACTACAATTTTAAGTTAATTGCGGCTAAAATGAATTTCAAAAAAATTTAATAATTTTGCACCTACCATAAGGAATTACCTTAATCTAACAATATAAAGTTCAAACTTTTTCGTTTTTGTTAAAAAAATTGCTTTTAGTGCTTTCCAGACTGGTAAATCCATGACTTCGATTAACGAAACATTGCGCATAGTTTATAATCAGACTACTTATGACATACTGATATACTGATTATATCCACCCTACTACATAGTGACAGCGTGAAATAAACTTAAATTACACAACAAGCTTTTTAGCCCACAGCTTTCCTTAGATAAGTAAATCTATGTTGGTGATAATTAAAATATTTTATTAGCTCTAAATTTGAGCTTGTAGTTTTTACAACGCTGACTCCCAAACATTAAATTCAAAATTAATCTCGCCACAATATATGAGCAAAATAGGCCATTAGGCTATCACTGAATGTATTCGCAGTCAAAACCACTTCGATATTTACTGTTATAATATTCTAAGAATTTTGTATCTACGTAGATATTTGTTCTCTTACTATATATGTAGTCTTTATTTCGATTTTCACTTCAAAAAAATAGTGCCAAGAAAAGCCAGCTCATGAGATAAAATATAATAACGGCCGGTACCTTCACGCTGCGTTTACCGATTTGATTTTAAACTGCTAAAACAATTTTATAGTATAAGAAGATAAAAATTACCCGAAACCATATACTAATTTTTTAGCTTACATATTATAATCACTTAATTAGAATAGGTCTAATTTCATTATTTGCAGTTAGAGAAACTACTTGAGGGAAGAAAATTAGTAAATTTTATGATATAGTCTACTGTATGCGATAGTATTTGTTTTAGCTTCATAATAGTCCATTGCCGTAGTTTATATAAATAGTGCGTTAGCTATGCTGCTGCTTAGTAGCCTGTCAACTGATTAGAAATAAACTTGCAAATTTATTTGTCATAAATAAATGAGA
Source organism: Trichoplax adhaerens (assembly GCF_000150275.1). Classification (NCBI taxonomy): domain Eukaryota; kingdom Metazoa; phylum Placozoa; class Uniplacotomia; order Trichoplacea; family Trichoplacidae; genus Trichoplax; species Trichoplax adhaerens. The sequence goes on along the minus strand of NW_002060949.1, from coordinate 279,072 downwards.
GTGATAAAAGATGCACGGTTGTTATTTCGGTGGAAAAAAGTGAATTTGATATGTAATGTGCTGAATTAATAGTAGTTTAATTTTGCAATTGCCACACGTTTTGAGGTAGTAAGTCATCGTTAAATTTTACGTAAAACGACACATGTTGTCGTGTATTAAAAATACTATACTAAATCTTACTAATTTTAGGGTTAAATTTTTTATGTTAAGTTGCAATAATTTACACCCTTGTAAATGTTAATATGAATCATACTTTAGCATTATTTACAAACGACATAAAAAGATAAGTTTTTTCGTTTAAGATCGTGTGTATCGACGTATTTAAGCATTGCAAGATACAATCAACCTTTCTTTTGCATATGATACAGTATAATCTAATCTAGTTTCCTTCATATCTTCTTAACACTCGTAAAAATATGCAGATTTTGTAATGCTTTGTACCATAATGCCACTACGGATAGTAAACACATCAATCATTTGTTCATTTATTCAGCACTGTTACGAAGAGATTAGTTCATATTATCATAATATTATGACACGGTACTCTGTCATAGAAAATAATTACTAGCAGTTTAAAATCTAAAGTTAGGATGGAGACGAAATCTTGAACCTGAAAGATTATACAGTATATAACAGTAAGGTGACTTAAAATATTTTTTCGACTTGTGATTCATTGCTATAAGAAAGGCGCTTACATTTCTCGTTCTTAAGCAAGATTTGAGGTCTTAAGTCTATCAATTTTCTAATTCTAAACTTATGAGATTATTTAAGTGCTGTATTATAAATGCAGACCATGATTAAGCAACAAAAAAGCAATAATCAAAACTGATATAAGCCATAATTGCGCGACAATTAAATTTCTTCATGTGATATACTGTAAGTTTACAACAGCAACTCTAAGGTGACTAGTAAATAATTTGTGTTCGTAAAGCGTGGTGTTTGCGATGATTTAAATGCTATAGCTCAGCTTCACTACGCTTGACATGGACGCATAAAGCTTTCATCTCTACCGGTTCTTCATGATATTTTTGTGTACATCACCGATAGAGTCTTATAAAACTATAGATAGAATTTATGGATTAAGCTAACTTGAGGAATGATAATCGATAATACTGTAATCTGAAATTACTAACGGTTTAACAATGACTTCGATATAAACTATTATAATCAAATTAAACTATCGTTAACTATATCATGTTATGTTGCTGTCATGATAGGTTCAGCACCGAAAATAACGCGTCCTCCAAAATCAACAGTCGTAGAAGTAAAATCCAGTATTTTTATTTCATGCTACGCTGATGGATCTCCACCACCATCTTATTCGTGGCTAATTAATAATCGTGTAATTCGAGATGATGATCCCTATAAGAAGACCGAAACTTTTATTAATGGCCCATCACAATTGCGAATTTTCGAAGTTAAGCAAGGTTCAGCGAATTATACGTGTGTTGCTGATAATGGCATTGGTGAACCTGCCACGGCAGTTGCAAAAATTATAGCTATTCCAGGCAAGGCCATTTTAATATTCAAATATTAGAATATAGATATTGCGTCTATGAAGACGATAATACAGTAAATAGTTATTTATGGAATGCTCTGCGAATTTGAAGTAAACATACTGTATTGAATATACGTTGATATAATTAATCCCGAAAAATATAAACGTTTGCATTTTTAAAGTTTCATATGAATATGTTAGCTAGTAGTTCAAGATCGAAAGTATTGTCTTATTGTAACTTATTATTTTATTATGAATCAACATTGAGGCCTATTTTTATTAATATTTCTACGATTCAATTGATTTCAGCTGAAAATAAACCAGAGGGTTTTCCTAATATTATATCTGGACCGGAGACTGGATCTCGTCCCTTCATACTTGGAAACAGGAAGGAAATAATTTGCAATGCGATAGGAAATCCATATCCCAAAGTTATTTGGGAAAAGAATTACATGGAAATTAATATATTAGATCACCAAGGACGCATCTTTATAGCTAAAAATGGTAGTTTAATAATTTATTCTGCTATAGCATCGGATGATGGAACCTATGGATGTGCAGCTCGAAATCAGCATGGTAGCTATTTTAGTAAGAGAGTTTATTATCATGTTACAGGTAAGTTTGAGAAACAGAAATTAGTACTACAATATTGTAATTACTTAGGATAATCTCTATTACAAATTTCCTGGATTAAACACTTAAGTAATTCTAATTCTATAAATTCCCTATAATAGAACGAGATCGACCACCCGCTATTAATGAATTTTCGAAAAATTTGACTATGATTCGAGGAAACAGTATTAGAATAAATTGTACCATTGAAGGTTATCCAACACCTAGTATACAATGGAAATGCATAAATTCAACTGGTGCATATCCATTGGAAAGTGCTCCAGTAATTATTTTACGTAAGTTAACATCTAACATAACATGCACTTGTAAAGCATCCAATTCACTTGGTCAAGACACCAGATATTTTAAGATTATCATTGTAGGTAAGAGATACAATCATCATTTAAGAACGAAGATTTGAAACTAGCTTCACTGAATATTAAACAAAATACATCCTTTAAGAAGATGCTGTATTCTTCTAATATGTAATTTATATTTCATGTGATAAGATTTACCAATCCCACCTGAAAATTTAATAGCTACAAATATCACATCAAGAAATTTCATTCTACGCTGGCAGTTGCAGTCTACGCAGATTTCTGGAAATATCCATCAAAAGGTTGATCGTTATATTCTCCGTTATAAGATATTGGATATCTCCAAGAACAATGATCGCTGGTCATCCGTAATCTTTGTCCATAACGATGAATTAAAAACTTTCGTTGACCAACTATCACCCGCTACACGTTATCAATTTAATTTATCTTCTGTAAATAATTACGGGGAAAGCCATTCAAGCAATACCCTAACGATAACTACTGCTGAAGCTGGTAGGTTAAATAAGAGTTCAGCAACCGCACATATTATAATTACTCTTCGTATCTTAACTCAATTTTAACCGCTTCATGAATTTATTTTACACAAATACAGACATCAGTTTAGTTAGATATGCTTGATTCATTTCCAATTCATATCAGTGTGTAATTTTAATTTATCACTGGGATAACAATTATTTGTATTTCTATGACAGCACCATCATCCCCGTTAAATGTGATGGTTTACAATTTAAATCATGAATCAGTCGAAGTAATGTGGAATCCACCATCAAAACCCAATGGAATTATCACGGAATATGTCATCATATATGCTAGAGAAGCTGATCAAAGTTCAAATAATACCATTAAAGTTTCTAATCACGATGAATTCGGTAGTAGGATTATCTCCAATTTAATAAATGGAACTGCATACTGGTTAACAATGGCGGCTAAAACTTCAGCTGGACAGGGACCTTTCTCCTTAATAACAAATTTTACTGTCCAAGAAGGAGGTAAATTCGGCATATTAATTCTTTTACGCTATTTTTGATTTCCTAGCGATTAATGGCGGATATAAATCTAGAGTAAGGATAGTATATCGGATCTTTGGAAGTCTCAATTGGAGAATTTCATCTCAAATCTAAATTTTTTACTTGCTTAATAATTCTATACAACATGTATTAAATAGATTGTTTAATTGTCAAAAAGTGAGAATGACGTCAAAGGGCAGTAATAACTACTTGATTAAATATGCTCGAAAATACTATTGCTAATTGTAATTAATATACGTATACCTGCAGTTATATTACACAGACAGTCCTGTTAAGAATTAATTAAATATAATTATCAATCCGTACAGAACTAATTTTTGAACATTATCTAACTTTGGCTGTCATTCAACTTTCGTTGATTTTTCTTCTGAAAATAGCACCAAGCCATCCTAGGAATTTAACCGTTACCATGATTTCAGAATGGGATGCACAGTTAAATTGGGTAAAACCAAAGTATGGCATCAGCATTATTCAACAATATGGGATTGTCGTCAATACCTACGACAAACCTAAAATTATTAAAACTCCCAAAATGGAATCATTCGTTCTGCGATCATTGCTACCTTACCGTAACTATACTGTATATATTTATGCGATAGCAAATACGTCGATGAGCCAATCGAGCAATGTGATTATCATCCAGACCCCGCCTAAGAGTAAGTTTAGGGCCGTAGCCATAGAAAATTTGATATATTAATAATAGAGATGTTGCACAATAGCCTTTGCTGCATGTAACGTATCGTAAATTTTAACGTTCGTCATTGAGTTTTCCATTGACGTGCCTCAAATATTGATTGCGACAATAGAGCCAAGCAAGCCACCCACTAGCATTAGTGCAACGGTTATAAGTCCACATGCAATTCGTATTTCGTGGGAGCTACCATCACCTGACACCTTTAACGGACCGTTACGTTCGATAAGAATTTTTATCCGAGAAAAAGTGGATAATATTAATTTTGACATCAAAACGGTTTCTTATAATATTACCGAATACACTTATACTGGGCTAAAGGCAAATAAAAAGTACTTAATCAGCCTTCAAGTTGAAAATATTCTTTATCGCAGTGAACGAAGTCGGAGTATATCAGTGAGAACCTTCCCGGAAGGTAAAATACTAAATACCGTGATATCCTACCTATGCAATGAAGAAATCAGAAACTAAATGAAGATTATCTTTTTTAATTTTTTCTTAACACAACAGTTTCATCAGCCGTGTTCAAAATTCGCGTAGATAAATTAAATGCGACGTGGATAAAAATTTCATGGGACCCACCAACATTATCTAGTTCTCAGTCTATTGATGGTTATACAGTTACCTGGTATAAAAGGAGCGCAATAGATACCAAAGAAGGAGAGCTTACCCTGGCTAAAAATCAGCATGTAAGTAATGGGACTGTCTAGCCGTAATATCAGATTGCTAGGAGTGTATGAGCCAGTAAGTTGTAACAAAGTATCACTAAATGAAATTTTAATCATTTATATGGAAAGACCTGCTATGTGAAGAATTTACTGCCTTCAGGATCCTATGTTATTAGCATTATACCATTTAATGTAGCTGGAAACGGCATTTCAAGTACAATCGAAATCAAAACCGCACCGCTTCGTAAGCTTTTGGCTAAAAATTATCTTTATTTTATACTCGTATTGTATTTAGATAATTCATACGATAACTTAAGCACTTTCGATATACTACATCATATTTACAATATTTCCTCCTTTACTACCAATGGCAGACTAAGCACAATAATCCAGTCTGCATAGCTCAACTCAGTATAAATATACTCATTAGTCCAATATCTAATAAAATTTTCGCAGATATAAATTTACTTTATTGTACTTGCAGCTCCTTCGGCTCCAAAGATAACTGCAAAAGTGCTAAGCGGTACTACAGTCGATGTCGAATGGACCGTTAACGCTAAAGAAGTGACAAATTTCTATCTGACAATTCGTCAAATGAATGAAATTGCCCGAGTGACCCGATTGAGCGGATTTCAAACATTTTTTCGCTTTTTCAATCTTAGTTAGTAATTAAAATCTTATGAAATATAGCGTACATAGTTTTCACACCTTAACAATAATATAGTGCTAAAACTGTTAATGCTTCATTTAAAGACGACATAAAGGCACATACTATACAAATACTATCAGTTTTCCTTAGTCGTATACCTGAATAAATTAATACTATAGTTTAGGAGAATTCTAATCCGTAAATTACTGTCAATTACAGTAAAATATACGATTTTACTTGCTTATAACAAGATATTACTAAATTTTTAGGCACCGTACTTAATTTAAAAACATACATGTATAACCAAATTTATCGCAATTTTCTATAATTATTTGCAGTAAGAAAGATTACGGTACTGATTATTATTCAGCATAGTTATTTCATTTTCAAGTCTCATCAATATCTTATATGTAATTAATACGCCATTTCATAAGCTCTAAATACGGCTGTATTATCATTATTAGTACCAAATACGACCTATATAATTAGCATAAATGCTCAAAATAGTGCTGGCACTGGTAAAGAAGCAAGTATAACAGTAACAACGAAGCCTCGTAAGTAAAATGAATCTATATTATGTTATGACTAGCTACGAAATATCAAAACTTAGATCTTCATCAAGTATCACTTCATTTTACTAACTGGCTAAATTTGTAACTTAAATGCTGCAGAGGAAGCAACTCCATCAAGTAGAGCCACTAGTACGTTTATTGGGACTAAATCTACAACTCGTACGTCGACAGTTCAGACTACTGCAACGTCAGCGACAGGTAATTCATTAGTCCATTAATTTAGTTAAAATCTTGTTTAATAGATCATTAATAGAGATATATAACAATTATTTTTACATATCTAGTAGTATTTGGAGGATAAATACAGCAGAATGTCATCGATAATTCATTAGTACACGTAATTTTGGTATTATTTTAGAATTTTTATCCCATCAAATACTGTACTTTATAACATTTGCTGTTTGTCAATACTAAATGTCAGCTAAATGGTCAATTTTGTATCTGCACAAAACTCTATTCCTGTACTACAATGCTGCATATGATAGATTAAATTTCTTTGAAAATGAATCTAATTTAAATTGAATGAGAGATTAACTAATCTCGGTCCCTAATCCTAGAAATTACTATATTTTATATGCAAGCATCTGATATTTACCATTTCTCTATATTTATAACATTCTTCAATAAAATACACCACAGAATTAAGTTAATTATGTCCAGAAACTATCAATTTAAGATAGTATGCAAATGCCTTGTAACATTTAAAATGCTATTCTACTAAAAATTAATGAAAAGTCTTTATGATTGTCTTCTTTAGCCAAAGCAAGTACGACAACTGAAACTACAATCTCATTTAATGGAGATCAGTTGGGTTCAGTAATCGCTTACAATGTCACAAGCAATTCCGTATTTTTAAACTGGAGCGTAATCTCATCATTGAAGAAACACATCATAGGATATACTGTAAGTATTGATTGAAAAATTAAGACTTTACAGCGTAATTGTACATTTAAGATATATGACAGTTCAAGGATGTTGTGTAGCTTACTAAAATTCCACTACATTCCTAGATTAAATATACTGGTCAAAAGATGAAAGATAACAAATCAAAGTCAGCACAGTACGTAATATCAGATCTTGCTGCTAGTGAAACAACTTATATGATTGAAGACCTGAAGCCGTACACCCAATATCATTTCGAAGTTACTGCCATGGTGAGCAACATGATCCAGGGTGTGATCGGAGATATAGTCGTCGTAACGTTGATTGCTCGTAAGTTTATTGATATTGATTAAATCCTCGAATATGAAACACTTCTAAAACAGATCATTAATTTAATCATTAATAAACATTACTATTAATAGCTCCAATTCAAGTGAATAAAGTACAAGTGACCAATGCAACAAAGTGGGTTCAGCCCGGTAAAACTTTTGCTGTTGAAGTCTCTTTGCAACCTGCATCAGAAGAGAATGGACCTTTAAGGTAACAATGGTTGCCATACACTACTAAACGGTTTCGATATCGATATTGTATAGATTCAGTAATTAATCCAATGCAATCCATTAATTAATTATCATTATCATACTGTAAATATCGTAAAATCACTAAATCAAATTTTCTGCATTGGGTATGGTCTGTTTATATATAAAAAATTTATAAACTGATATACAGTTGCTTACACTTGCAATTTACAGCCACTACGACCTTATCGTTATTGCTGCAAATTCTACCCTTCAAGATCTTATCGTAGACAATATTTATCAAGATTTCGCCGGGGAAACAATCCTACTAGAAAATACTACCTATATGTTGTTAGAATACGGCAATAAATTGCTCCAAATATACAAGACAGCTCGATTTTTATCCACTGACTTTCCAAACAGTTTCATAGTTGGCGATAAAAATGCATCCAAACAATTTTATAATCGTCCACTCTCTGTCGACCATCATCAAGGAATATTTCTAAGAGCATACGTTCATCATAAAGTTACGGTAAGAAATAGCAAACTGCATTTTAATTACTAATGTATTGTATGGATTCAATATCACGAACCACAAGCTTAAATGATGACTTCGGTAAATGATGGAGAATTAAAGACTTTCTAAGTGATCACAACAAGAATACTTAACGGATGATCTTTACTCCTTAAAATTCATGATTGTATAATAGACGGAAGAAGCATCTTTTACCTCCAGTAAAATTACTAAAATATTTCCACCACGTAAGCATAATGCTAAATTTTTATTTATTAAAATGTTTGTTTTACGTCAAATTCCTAAGAAAAATCAAATCTTCTTCAGAATATAAAGATCCGAATCCATCAAGTGCCCAATTATCCATTATCATTTCAGCATCGTCAGTAACAATTGCACTCTTAATACTAATATCGGCAACGCTAGTGATATTAAGGGCATACAGGCGAGGAATATTTTTTAATACAAACTGATCTAGCGGAAAATTGATTCGGCTTCGTACGCATGTATTAGAGCTTCTTTTTAAAACTTGATAGATCTACGCTTAAACCTAAGGAAGAAGTTAATCAAGCAGAAAGTTTAAATGAAGTATCTGTAGTAAAGCCTGATACAACTGATGAAGAATTTGAATCTGTAATAAAGCATACAGTAGAAGATAGCTGGAAAGGTATGAGAACGAAACCAGTAGAACGAGTTTATTCTGTACCCTCAAATATATGTGACGTGAAATATTGGATAAGAATTCGAAATGATATCTAACGTTCTACTTTATTCAAAATGAAACTTATTTTTATCACTTTTTTGATTACAGAAATGAATATTTTCCCGCCCGTACCTGTTTCCTCTTTTTGTGAATATGTAAAGTATTTAGCAGAAAATAAGAACTTGCGATTTAAAAGACAATTTGAGGTATGTTCTTGTTTCAAAATTTTATGATGATAAAAATCTTTAAATTTAGCTCCATCAGTTTGTCTTTAATAGCTACTGTGAAGTATTATCTAGAATTATGAAATCTTAATAATAACCGGATAGTGAGTTTAGCGACTGCTATTTAGCTACTTTTAGCGTTTAGTATAATTTTTCGACCACATAGTCCACTATTATAACGAAATTCCTTGCAACTGACTTTTTAATAGATTGAGTTAACTTAATAATCTTATAACCACTGAAAAATCTTAATTAATGTAGATATTGCTTTATTATATCTTAAGAATCCGTATTGTATGCTAATAATCACAACATTATTATTGTCAGACTATTCAACGCTCTCGACCCTTACCTTGTCTTGATGCAATCCAAGAAAGCAACCAATCTAAAAATCGCTATTCAAGCGTTTTACCATGTAAGCATAACTATTGTTGAATCTATCTATATCAATTCCTTTGCGATGGGTAGAACTTGACCCATAAAATAACTGCTAACTTAATTAATTTCCTGTAACTTGCTGTTAATTTACGTACTTAGACGATTATTCACGAGTTGTTCTTCAAGAAAAGGATGATATACCAGGATCAGATTATATTAATGCGAGCTATATTCAGGTAGCTGTACATCTTAAACAGTTAATTACCTGTATTTATATGATTAATTGATATACATATCAGAATAGTAACATAATTGCTTTTATTTTCGTAATAGGGGCATAAAAAGGAAAATGCTTACATTGCTTGTCAAGGTAGTATGCATTAATTTAGAGAGTAATACTTGCGATAGGATCGTAAACTCTTTCGGAAAGTAACTAAATAGTTAATTTAGCATCGCACAGTTGTGGTATGATTATTTTTTAGTACATTCCTTATTCATTTTGCGACTTATTACGGATTACCTGTTAATTAATTATATTAATTGGTTCAATGTTAAAATAATTGATGCATAATACAAATTTTAAATAATAACAATAAAGCAATCATACTGATACATCATACAACTCTACAGTAGCCTATTATAAAGCAGAGTCGATAAGCTATGCTATCCATATAGCACTTTAAATTCGATTTTCCTATTATATCTGTAATTTAGCCAATGTTTTTGGTTATCTCATAGATGATAAAATATATAATTTAAAGCTACGCAACAGATTATCAGCTTTAACCTCGTGTAATACATTAATCCGCTAGGAACAACGTATTAATGTCATTATTTTGTTTTATCATAGCTCCCTTGGAAGATACTGTCAATGATTTTTGGCGTATGATTTGGGAACAAAACTCCAGTAGTATTATCATGATTTCCAACTCAGAATCAGGAAGACAAAGGGTGAGTAAATGAAAGTCTAATGTTACTGTCTTCTATTAGACCTTATGGTAATTAGAGTTTAAATCTGATTGCGAAAATTAAGTGATTGCGTTACGTTTAAAGTAATCAACTTCTGGTGTTGAATGATATAGCAAAATTATGTACAGTACTGGCCAGGTCAAGTTATAACTCATTATGGTGACGATGGATCTGTAAAGGAAGAAGAAAATAACAGTATAAATGTAATGCGATACGACGACTTTAGCATACAAGCAATTGAGGTCAAGGAAGCCCCAGCTTTTATTATTAGTAACTTAAAGATTACCAAAGTAAGTCATGCTAATTATATGTAATGTAATAAATATATATATATCAAGGTATTCCAATACAGAGATATATCAATATTTGTTACCTTAGATCAGTATGTTCTACACGGTCTGTCAATTTATCGTAATCAATATCGGCTTTTATCTTCAGTACACAAATGGCGAGTCGATGAGTAGAAAAATCAGGCATTTTCATTTTCTTGCTTGGCCAGACCATGGTGTTCCTGAGCGTCTCAAACCGTTTATCTTATTTCTAAAACGCGTTAAGGCACTGTCGGAAAAGGATGAAGGCCCTATGATTGTTCATTGCGGGTGAAAATAATTTAACTACGAAATATTTCTAGTATATTTCTATTTAAGTAAGATACCCAATTTGAATCATTCATACAAGTATGACATCATTTTTATAAATCTAGCGCCGGTATAGGAAGAACCGGGACATTCATTTGCATCAATATCTTACTCAATCGCCTATTGGACGATAAAATTCTCGACGTTTACTCTTGCGTGACTTTATTACGCTCTCAACGGGCCTCAGTAGTCCAAACATGGGTAAAATATCCTAACGAGTTACAATACCTTTAGAGAACACTTGTTTCACAGACCTTTCTGATTTATTGATGAATTTCTATTTAGGAACAATACAAATTTATTCACGATATTCTTGTTGAGTGGATATTCTCTGGCGAAACTGAAGTACAGTTATCCAAGTTAAGACGCCATATTAACAACCTCCTGAAAGCAAATCACTCATCTATTACCGAATTGCAACAAGAATTTAAAGTAAGCTAATAAAGCAAATGCATATGATCTTACTGAAATAAGTGTACCAGTCGATAGTTTTTACAATACTAATATATCCTATATACTTCTTTATTTGTCAGCAATTACAAACGTCATCAGAATTAGCCCAATTTCCTGCATCAACTACGCTGCAGAATCTGCCCAAAAATAGAAGCATGACAATATTTCCCTGTAAGTTACTAATGCTCAGATCGTTTGTTTGAAAAAGAAAACTGACAATATCGTAATATTTTACTCAATTAGTCGAGTTTAATAGAATCATTTTATCCAACACTGCGGAAGACTCTGATTACATCAACGCAAGTTTTATTGAGGTAGCTTATAACACGTATGGTACTTAAATGATATTTTAATTCTGAACAGTAAATTGTGAGCTTAGTTACAACAATGTAGTCTTAACACATATCGGAACTATTCTAATAATCATTTGTAAATCACAGTACCATGCTGTCATGTATTTCTATCGTGATTTCATCATTTTTATTAACTGGACATCTTCAACTCTGTATAAGTATTAATACTGTGCAAGTGTTTTAATTGTACATTATACTGTACATGCTTGAGATCATTTTATTAATTATAATACTGATCAATCTGTGATAGTTTATATTAGCATATAAATTAGCCAGTAATCATTGCCGGCCTCTTCTAAGTGTAACATTCTACAACTGGTTCAGGGATTTAAGTGCCCAGAGAATTTTATTGTGACTCAAGCCCCTTTGCACAATACGGTAAACCACTTTTGGCAAATGATCTGGGATAATAAAGTTGAAATTATAGTGAATTTGACCGAGTTAAAAGAAGGCCTAGCGGTTAGTATACTGAGATATTCAATATTCATGTTAAAAATCAAGCCGGATTGGTAGTGATGCAACGATTTGCTTCTTCATCTATTCACTACGAAATAGTTGTATAAAATTTCTATAATAAATCATTATTACATCACGCTATTTGAATACACTAAATAGAATCGTTCATTTATTCCTTACAGCCTGTTATCGCTCACGATTCCCATATACTCGAACGCTTGGAAGCTCAAAGTAGCCATGCTTGCTATTATCCATCACAGGTTTCAGAAGAAATAGTTCGATATCACACCTTCACCATTAAAAATATCGGGGAAACCAAACGTGAAGATCATCGCTATAGCATATGCCAACTAGAAGTATCAAATGCGAATGTAAGCAATTACTACAACTTAAAAATGTAGTAGCGGATATTTACAAATTATCAGTATCTTCCGCCACTGAAAATTTTAGCATTGCATAAAATGATTCGTTACTCAGTATTTCAGGTATAACTATGCTAATTACCGGGCATCATACTCAAATGATATATTACTATCAATATTTTAGATATTATTTTCGAACTTACAGTGGGGTGCAGTAATTCATTATGTAATAGACTATCAATACTGCACTAGCATAAATGCATTCCTGCAGTAAAATTTCAGTTTAAATGTCCATTCCGCTTAAAATTTTTATCATTAAAAGGCTAAGCATCTCCTATTACCTTGAGAATTTTATACGCTAAGCTTAGCAACTGCAGAGGCAAAAACAAATTATTGAATCTATAAGAGAAATAGTCTCAAGACCCCAAAACTATTACTAATTGTCTTGATAACCAAAAAGTTCATTGAATTTTTAAGTACTTTAAACAACTAATTAATTCATCTCTTTGTTTGAATGGGCTTACGCTCCACAGGAGGATAATTGTATAAGAAATATAAAGCTATTTCGTTTTTTGGCATGGCCTGAAGATTCAGTTCCAAGCGGTACAAAGTCAATTCTTTCATTTATATACAAAGTAATGGAAAATGTGCCAACAAAAAATCAAGATCCAATCCTTGTCCATTGCAGGTTAATTTGCAAAAACTATGACAGTATCACTTCCCAGTAATATGCAAATATACTTGTATACACAGGAGTGTGTATACGCTCCTTTAACATGTTTCAATGATAACTTCTGGATATGACTTTATTTTCGCCTTTATTATTAATTAAACATATTATTGGTTAATATCTACAAGTAAAAATGGATGCTAAATTTTACTTTGATAAATATTTTAATGTAGTAATGGTGGTGGCCGATCAGGTGTATTTTGTGCTCTGTGGTCAATGATGAAGCGTGCAAAAGTTGAAAAAATTGCAGATGTTTATCAAACTGTTAAATACTATCGTGAACAACGATCAGGCATGGTGTCAACTTTGGTAAGGAACGCATAAGTATAATTTAATCATTAGCGCCAAATGAATGATTAATGATAGACACTGTAGTAAAATGTGACATACTAATGGGATGTTGTTAACTCTTTCTATTAATTTTCTTGCGTCGTGGCTACAGGATCAATACGAATTCTGTTATCGAGCTTTGGATTCCCATATTAGAATAAGTCGACATTTAATGAGCTCGAACAGCTCCCTATATAATCCTGGATTAGCTGAGTCTGTTGCGGTCGTCATAGATTAGCGACTATAAGATCTTTACTGTTTTTCACAACCAGCTTAGATAAATTTGTATTATATCTTTTTCCATACAACTAATAGGAAACTTTTTATCTACATCCAATTAATTAGCTAAACAACAAGTGTAAATATGAAAATATTTAACTATCAGCTACTAATCTACATTTTATGTTTCCGATCTACTTTATTAAACATGTTTTATTATGTATGCAGATTTGAAATGAAAATGATCTATAGCAATGACTTAAACAACAATAGAAATATCTACAATTTTATACCTTACAACTTATTGATTTTCAAAGTTATTTAGTTATTCACCTAGACCTTTTTCTTAATGAACAAGAAAACTATTATTTCCTGTTCTATTTTAAACTGAGCTGCAATGCTACACTCAGGTACTCCTTTCCAAATATATAATTATCACGTAATTGTAACCCATTTTATTTTTAAAAATATTACCATCTCAGATAGGAATCACCATATCTGCGATTACTTATAAAATAGTAGTCCAGTAAATTGATTAACTTGCTAGTTTTCGGTTTTTGAATACGATTTTCAGATAGAACATGTGCGAGTATTTTATATTTACGTCTAAAATTTCGAAAAATTTTATGTTAAATATACATTCCACGATTTTAAGAGAAATAAATGAAGCCAAAGATGAAGTATTTATTTGTTAATGTTATTAGTTTGTTTTAAGAATTAGCTAGCTCTATTTAAATTGAAAAATCTTGTAAATTATTGAAAGCTTATTCATGTTATTCCAGGAATGATTCGAAGTTTCCAGTTAAAACTGACATACTAGTTACTTCTCGAAAAGATAGTTACATTACTCTCGGATTAAATATGTCGAGCTATTTGAATCTTCATAACTAATGACAGAGTAGTACACAGCATGGAATCATAATTACCACTAAATATTACTTAAAAAGATAACTAAAGTTTTCCCGATCAATCAAAAGAGCAAGAATTTAAAGGCGAAAATTTAGGATGACACTGTAACTATTTCATTCTGCCATAAAATTAAGACTAAGCTTTATCATTACTATCAATAATCACCTCAAAATTAGTACTGTATTACGATTGAAAGCTTTATAAATTCCTTGTAAATTTTGATTTCAACATAATTCAAAAAAGCAAATAATAACATACAATTGCAATATAACATAATACTCTATTGTACGCTTTTAAATCTGACCTTAAACAGACTTAACTGTTTCTACCAATGCCTAGAAATCGTAGGTATTTTTACGGAAACGTGTAAATACAATGTAGAAAACGAAATATTATAGCTATTGCTGATGAATTTAATTTCTGTGTATTTTTCAATGATGCACTACATCATTGCAAAGCTGATCCGGTGCTTTCTCTCTGCTGATAACTTCGTGATTTAATGCTGACTTTAGTGCTTTTTCATTCATGGACTAAATGACTTCTTCATAAAACTACCTATGCACCGCCTTTCTGTTGATATTACTACCATTCGATGTCGACTACACCACTTTTCCGTTCAAAATTTAAGTGTTACAACCAAAGTACTGGAATAGCAAATGCCTTTACGTCGTATATATGAACGTGACCGTATGCGAAATCGGTCACGTTCATATATAAACATAATCCAGAAAATAAGATATTATAAATAAGATATCGTAAATTTGATTTATTAATATTAGTAGAATTTTAGTATAATTTTTAAGGGTGTGCTAGTATAAAATCTCTTACGTGCAGACTTGCTGCAAATATAATTATGATTTAATATTATGTGGCTCATCTGCTATCCATCTTTCAATAAATTTGACATTTCATTTTGCTTTTAGAATTTTATTTGAATTTTAGTTGCCATAATGAGTTTAGTCTTGAAGTATCAACCATTTTTCACAAATAAATCAGAATATCATTATTCAGAGGCTAAGTTCGTCCCTATTTCCCTATACTACTCAACCGCTACGTTTTTTATAATAACAGTCTACACGACAAAAATTCCATTATCAAAGCTAATTTTAATTTCGTATTTAGCATTTCCATGCATGATGAAATACCTCACTACCTATCACCATAACTTATTTTATCTCGAGATCATTAGTTCTCGTTTGGAGGACTATAAAAGCCTATGCATGTGTCACAAACCAGCTTCGTGACAAGGATAACGTAAAACAAATCTCTAAATTACTATAGTCTTCCGGAATTCAGTATCCCTTAACTACCTAACAAGAATTTAGACGCCTTTGATTCTACGTTAAAACAACTAGACAATTGAGAACTGCTTTATTCAACTATCTGATGGGCTTATATACCCTTCTACAGCAGCTAACATTCACAAGTCATCTTATAAAAATACTTAGGGGCGATAACTAGTTTTTCACAGTCGGACTACAATATGTCCATTCACAGAATCATTTCAGTGCACATTACAGCACAGCATTAAATTTACTGTAACACATTTATAATTAGAGTAATTCCTATAGTAAATAACTAGTTGTAATATAATATCACTATATTATATTAACCAAATTTAGATAGCTATTTCTTCACGGTAGTTCGTACCGTAACAGCATGATATCACCTACAAAGATCTTAAAATGGGGTAGTAAGGAAAGAAGCAAGGCTTTGTATGAACCTCTCTCCTACGGGATGTTATTAGATAAAATACATAGTCTATTTGTTAGATATTATTGGCTGCGGTATTAAATGTACTGTATCTATATGCTAGTATAACCGTATAAAACTGAACGATTAATTATTTGCATTATTCTTGTAAGTGAAAATTTACCAAAAATAGGAATACGATAATTCCTAGTATTATGATTCTCGTCAACCTCACTGTGATAAAGTGTCTTCTCAAAACAACAATGCGAACTACCGTTTCTTGTAAACTTCACTTTATTATATAAGATCAGGTTTGTCTCGTAACTACCAAGGAATATCTGAATTATCACAGCATTATTCACAATTATATTCAATTCGTTACACAATGATTTTCTGTCAAGCAATCATATCTTATCAATTAAGTTACAAGATCACATCTAAATTTAGCATCACGCTATCAATTCACAATTTGCGCTTCTAATTAAAGCGTTACAATACAAATCTCACAGTACTAACATAATTAGCGCTATCTATTATTATCTCAGAGTCTTAATATAAGTATCTCAATACAATTACTACAATACATTACGTAAACATCTTCCACAACTAGAAATTTATACAGTCTTACAATCTAACGTACAATTTATCAATCTTCGCATTATTCCATAATTTTAGTCTTAAGCTTATTTGGGGCTTCACTACACTCGCAAAGGCATTGCTACAAAATCGGCCTACTTCAATTTATGCCTTAATATTTTTAAATTAAGCTCAATATGCAATGAATTTCGTGAGGAGTCTGATTTAACAAGTCCTCTTTATTCTGTATACTGATCATTATCTTATAGTTTTATTTTGAGTAACACAGGAATCGGCGATTGGATGTTCGCAGGCAGTAAAATTTTGCTGTTGATGTTAACTTAGGGGTACTAGTATACGTCCCATGATTGCTATATTTATCTACTGTTTCGGTAGCTCAAATGGACATATAAATCAACAATTTAAGCCTCTGTAATAAAGGGATGTCCGTCTCCTAATACTAATCACTTCCATATATGTATTAATGTAATAACTTGAGCTTAGATAAATCTTTATTATGAATTCAGTTATAGTGCAAATAGTCCTAAGTCTTACGGTCCAGTATAATACTTCGTTAGACGATAAGAGATATCTTGAATATAAATCAACCGTCATGCGCACTTTCAGTTGCATCGTTCAAGTCCAGTGATAACATCTATGTGAAGGCTACTTCACTACAGCCTCATATGCATACCTACACTTAAGAGTTAAAATAGATCCTCGTCAATTGTATTGCTTCTAATTATAATACTGTAGATGTACGTTAAGTCTGATATAGCTCAGAATGAACAAAATCTGTACACATATATGTTATGCACTTTATGCTCTCATTTGCGTCATGTGCTGTATTATCCACTGTATACAGCATATTTATGTCATAATTCTCACACATAGCAAAGATATTTAAAGAACTTTAGTGCAATTACAACAACTCGGGCTGCTTTCCCAGTATTTTTAGCCTCGATTCCGAGCTTTATATGAGAATTCGATTTCTCAGCTAAACTTCACAGTCAACTGATTAATTGGCACACTTTTCTTTACTGTACAATTTCTATATATGGCAACTAAATGCACTTAAACAGATTTACATAGTGATTTCTTTATTGAATTCTAGAGTTAATTTGTCAGAATTTATATTTTACAGGCTGCGTAAAGTAAATTAGTACATATACTATCACTAAATAGATAAGTTGATATTCTAGTATCTATGCAGCTAAAAGCTATTGAGTGTTTAAATGCTCAACCTCCGTGCATATACGGTTAAATCGTCTGAGCTTAGCACACATAATAAAATCAAATTTCTCTCTCTAGTTTTATCTCCCAGTAAATTCATCATTAGTGCCTATAATTTCTAGGAAAAGTATTCTATGATATTAATTCTTATTGTTGCTTCGAAATAAGTATTGCGAATAGGTTTGTCCACCGCCACAGTCATGCCATTGTAATTATAACAAAATATTTCGTAATGGTTTGATAATTTAGTTTAACGGCAATCCGTAAATTTAATGCCAGCAAACTCATATTAATATACTAATAAATTTACCGCTTATAAAACGATTGGTTTCTGAAATTAATTTCTGCTAATTTCACACCTTCAGTCCATCATTACCCTAATACTAGTTATCGGCCCTTCCTATCATACGTCGCTTAATGGCGTCACCAAATTGCTTTAACTTTAAACAAGCAGAAGATTGTCACCGA
This sequence comes from Trichoplax adhaerens, assembly GCF_000150275.1. Lineage (NCBI taxonomy): Eukaryota > Metazoa > Placozoa > Uniplacotomia > Trichoplacea > Trichoplacidae > Trichoplax > Trichoplax adhaerens. The sequence goes on along the minus strand of NW_002060949.1, from coordinate 260,409 downwards.
AAAATTGCACTGTGACATATGTCTTAAATAGCGACTATTGCGTTAATTACTTTCTAACACATTATTTCATACCTTTCTTAAGCACTGATACCGGCTCAATATTATGCATCTACAATTGAAAAAATACACAAAAGATATATTAAACACCAGTACATTATTTATCTAAAAGGATATTTATATTAATTGGAAGAGTCAGAAGAATAATATACTGAAACAACTTAGTATCGATCTCCGACTTTTTTTAAAAATCAAATAGATTCCTTTCTACAACGTTTTAATCGATATCATTTCAATTAAGATAGAATGCGCACCCGAAAAGGAAATTATGTAATCTAATTCAGATTGCAGCTATAAAATATAGAAATAATTACTAATCGTAAATTTCTGTTACATATCCTGGCAGCTACAGTTTAATGTTAAATATAAGAATTATAGCTTGAATTTACCTTATCAAAAGAGGTCAAGATTGTCGAAAACAACTTTCAATAACTGCTGTATTTTACTTATTTTATAAAATTTCAATAATAGCATTTTAATATGAAATATCAGGCCTACAGTAGCAAGGTTCAAGGTCGTTTATACCATTTACGATCGCCGTAAAAACTTATAACCAGAAAAATTGGAGTTTGCATGTAGCGATGTATGTTCTGTTATTTATTGCACAGCAGGCAATAATCTAAAATCAACAGTGATATATTATCGTGCTGAACTAAACATGTTTGATTGCTCACCGAATGCTTATCCGCTGTTGAGGTCATTAATTTATTATCATGTTTGTTAGCATATTCTACTAGCTGCAATGATTCATAAACGTAATTTTTTTAATAGTCAGAACAATGGTATATGTTCGCTTAAAAGATTGGAATGAATGAACACCTACATTTTATTAAGAACCATTTCTATTTCACTGCATAGTCAATATTATAGAGATTTAATCGATTACTATGCTGGCATTAGCATTAGCTTGAATTTTATATGCTACTATAATGAAATATTGTACAGTTTTGCCTGCGACTTCTAGAAGGAATCGTTAGAAGTCCCTGATTTTGGCTGGATTTTTAATATAAATTTAAGTTCTTTCAGTGTATTTTCCTAAATTTTTTGCCATTATTTTACTCTCTAAATGAATTTTTTGCTATGTTGGAATGGGTCAGAACTAGACAAAATTTTCTCAAAAATATTCTATTGCTAGTTTTAGTAATCTGACTATGAGGCAAAATGGTAATATTAGATAAAGATGGCCTCTCAATTTCTATCAAAACAATCTTTAATATCTTGCTCAAAATTTTTTAGCATAATAAAATTTAAAATTAAACACGTGAATTTGTGGGGAAGCATAATTAATTGACTGATAGAATTTATACTTTTATGATAAGGAACCCTTACAAGAGTCTACTTCAAAAATTACTAAATAATTAAACATACAGGATTATTCTGCCTGTTAAAAACTGTCAAAGTCAGGAAATTTCATAGGAAGACGTTCTATCTAAGAAGATTTAACTCTAACGGTCGCTGTATCCGAATAAGATACTGTTTAGCACTAGCTATTTTCACACTTTCTTTGAAAAACATGTACAATTCAAGAAATGGGTATAAAATTAATTATAAGAAGTTTAATGCGACTGAAAATCAATTGAATGGTATATGTATCTTACTATGAAATATTCTACAAGAAGTCTTTTAGACTCAAAGCTATTGCGATATTTAGTAGCCTATCAAAATCTGAAAGTGCTTTCACTGGAAGATTACCGATTAATACTTTATAGAACTTGTAATAGTAAGCAGAAACAGCATTGATCGTCAGTATATTTTACCGGAATATTAATTCCATATAGGGTATTCCTACTAGACACTGACTAATGCTTGATTTCAGACTGAAACATCATATAATTTGATGAAACTATATTACTACCTGAAATTTTATAAACTATCGCTACACAATTTCATTATTAGTGTGACTTGCTATGATGAATATTGATTTTAAGCTTTTTATTGCTTGAATAGTAAGCTTGTCAATACAATTTTTGTTCCGTTCAATCAGCGGTATTAACTTTCCGAAACCGATCTTTAGTCAATTACTATACAGCAAAAGGGTCAAAAAAAGAATTTTTTCCAATTTGTGGTAGACACCTACTGGAGAGTACGAAGTTTCGTAATTCCATGAACATCACGTAGCATAAGATAATCTAATAAATTACTGTGAAATTATATGGAATTGTTCATGAACTCAGATCAAAACTCAAGAATAAAAAATGTATATTTTGGAGTAAATCCTAATTGAGTGGCAAATTTTATCAGAGATTCACGGATTACTATCATTTCAATATTGCGGTGTTGTTTTGCTATATTGAGCGGCAAAAATTGGATAAAAGAGTTATGATATAAGTCATATCGAATAATCTAATTCTTTTGAAAGCCATCTTTGTAATTAAATATCCAGACACAAGATAGCGCTAGGCAACGTAAGTTATTTTATGCTGACAAAGATACCCTTATTGTAATATTTAGTTAAAGAGCGTAGTTATGATACTAACTTGTTATTAAATCAATTCTATCCTATACTCATGCAGTGACAAAGCAAGAATTTTAAAAGTAGTATTATTATTCTATACAGTATAGAAAGGCCAGAGGCAAGTTATAACCTTTAGGTAATTTATTCAATAATATCGGTACATATTGATTCATGTGGCTACCTGTTAAGCTCGTAAATAGAATAGAAGACTTGTTTTGCCGTGAATAAAAACAAATTTCTCTATCAAACTGTTTACAGAATTACTCAGCCAATCATTATTAGCAAAATCAATCGATAAATAAAATTAATCTAATCGGTCGCGGAAATAAACGAAGTCTTCAAGCACGAGGGTACCAAGAGACTTATAGACAAGAACCAGTGAGACCTATCTTTTTCACTCATCGATTCATGAAATTATCAAAAAAGTAACTAGCACAGATTTATATTTCTGAGACTGAAACGGCATAAAGATCTCAATAGAAATGTAATGAAATGAAATCAGACATTACTACTCAATTCCATTACTTTCTGCCTAAAATAAAAATAAAAAATTTTTTTCCCATTTACATCTTTTGCGGTAAAACCGTATCATTTAACCATTCCATGACGTCAAAGTGATCAAAGTTCATCCTTTAGTTGATATTTTATTAAATTTTTGGCATAAACAGAAACGGCAGGATAGCAAAAAATAACTTGCTTAAAATGTATTGGAGAAAGAGGTTAAGAATTGGCACCCCGTGATGCTGATTATTAGTGATTTCGATGTGAATCATAAAGTGAGGATAACCCTACGTTGACGAAATATAAAATTAGGTGTTCGTCAAAGCTTAAGTTAGTTGTATCGAGTTGTCTGCACAGGCAACATGAAAATTTCGATTCTAATACTACTGGTATTTCTTGCCAGTAGTTTTTCAGGTAATTCGGCAATGAAAAATTTTACGGTAGAAAAGTTTCTTATCAATCAAATTCTTCTTTTCTTCTTAGTATTCTCGTGTATATTTTATCAGTAAGAAGAATACCTGTAAATTAGTTAGCCTAATACAATAATTTTAGTTTATGCTAACGTCAATATCAGATAGAATGCAACAACTTCTTTTAGATCATCCATTCATTTTGTGATTCTGAAATTTTGCAATTCTAAATCCAGTTTTAATCATTTCAAATTTTTAATCCAAATAGTACCGTTAAAACCTATATACAGCCCGGATTTAGCAAGTAATGAATGCAATCCAGGTAAGTATTTAACTTAATTACCTCATTTCAAACGGTTAAAAATTTAGTTGACTTTATTTGATATCAAATAAACTTGTAAAGTGGCTATAACTCTTCGTATTGCTTTCTAATATCATCCCTGAATCAGGAAAAATGTTTACCAACTTGAATGTAGCGTTTTTAGTCAGTATATCGATTTCTTTTCTGCTAATGATAACTTCTGTTTAAATTTTTAAAGGAGAAATTTAGTTCTTTACATCTAATCTGGTTACTTTAGCAATCGCTGACGATAAAAAACTTACTATAAATACCCGCAAACTTTTCTCCTAAAATTGACTTTTCTCATTGTAATCGAACTCTTGCCTTTTAAAAATTATTTTGTTACTTATACCATTTTGGAGAAAACTGTTGATAATACAACTGTCATATACGGTACATCTGTGCACTTACAGTTCGAATTTTTCCCGTAATTGATTTGCATGACTCTAAAATTCACTTCTATTCTCAGATTTTCTTTCACAATTTACTGAAATTTAATAATTTTCAATTAACATATCGTATTACTTAAATTTCTCACTCACTAATCTGCGAGATTAGGCCCTTAAAGCAGTTATCAACTGCTAATTTCATGAGTTACCGTGAAAATTTTTATTACTGCCACAAATGATCATGTATTTATCTATAGCGACAGTAGTTACATTCTCATGCTGTAGGTTACATAATTTCACATAATTTTAATTTAATTCACCATACCACGGTAGTTATTATGACACCTACCGGTTTATTCTTGGTAAAATAGTATCAAAATGAATCAGTATTAAAACTCAGTATTGCGATAGAAAATAACGCTCCCGCGCAAAATATCCTTCAGCTTCTTAGTATTTAGTACGGTATTCTCCGCATAATTAATTATTATTTATTTATTAGCCCACAGACGATTGACATACCATTTAAAATAAATTACTGTAACTGACTGCATCACCATCGTCGTCACTATTGCGTCATGCCATTGAATTTTATCCTCATTATCTATACAAATCGTAATCGGCTCTGAGAATGTGTTGACATTAGCGAAGAAAATGATTCGTATTCAGCTGTGAAAAGTGAACGCCTTAAATTATCAAGTTTGAGGATAAATACAGTGTAGCTGTAGGATATAATTTGTGCCATTTGAGCACAAATGCAAATGAGGCTGTCGTGCAAATTATACTAGTACCAATATGAAATAATTAATTTCTAAGTCCTACCCAATACTAAATATTTAATCGTTACAATATAATGTATAAGTAGAAGATATTTCGTGTACTATTGTACATAATATCGCATCGGGTAATGATAGTAATTAGTTAATTTTTGAATTCCATTATATTAAATATGTAGTCGTTGCAATCGGATGTATTAGTAAAAGATATTCCAACAAATACCTTCATATTTCGTGTATTGTACTTGTTGTAAGAGTATAAAAGCTAATATCTAGTCTCTAATTTACGAGGTTTAATGTATTAAATGTGTTTATACTAGATAAATTCATATCAAAGCTTAAATATACTATTATGCAGTACAAATATGTCTCAAATTTAATACCGTTAACGTGTAAGAACATTTAAACATTTCATTTCGACATGTTTATGCTAAGATATTATTAACTGGCTTTATTCAGTAGATAAAAAAGAGAGGGTAAAATTTTAGAGCGTAATATTTTCATGTAACATACCAAAGACGTTACATAGTTATCACTTCTTTCCTTGTGATTGCCATATGAAATTTAAATTAATTTTAATCGTACATTTTAGGTCATTTCTTTGCAAAGAACAATGCAAGGTATAACTATGAAGCAAAGATAGACACATTGATCTCAGGTTCATCTCCAAATCCAAGCCGGCTTATTTTGAAAGCTATACTGGAGGTGAAAATAGATTCCTATGGAGTTGGAATACTGCAGGTTAGTAGAGCATAAGTAATTGAAAGTTAATTTTTTGCATATAAATTAAAAAGATTGCATACGCATATATGCATATATATCTTTAACTACATTAGATATCTTATTTATTTCACAATATGAGATAAATAAAGATACTGCATAAGTATAAAGTAAAATATACCATAATCATTATAGCATCACTCATCAATCATTTTCCTTATCTACGATATAACAAATGAATATATAGATCAAAAAGCCTACTTTTAAAGCAGGTATGAATACAGTAACCCTGGTGCCTCATGATCAGCAGAAACTAGCGAACATGCTTGAGGAGCATCCAGTTAGATTTACTGCATGCAATGGCGCTATCAAGAGAATTGAAGCTGCTAAAGAAGAAGATACCTCAATTCTTAACATGAAACGTGGTATACTGTCTGCTTTGCAATTCCAACATTTCAAAGAGAACAACGTCGAGATCAACGAAGTAGATATTCATGGCAACTGTACCAGCCAATATACTTTTAGAGGTCGAAGCGAAGATCGTTTTGTTCGTGATGCAAAAAAAGTTCGTCTTTTGAATGCTTGCAACGAAAATGAAAGACCTCATAATAGTGGCTGGTTACAAAGTATCAAGAATATGCTCCCCAAAGCTAGAGATATGATCCGTTCCAATAGCCAATGTCAATATCGCTTTCGGCAAAGGACGCTTTACAGAATTACCTGTACGGAAACCCATATGTTCCGTCCGTTCTCCAATAAAACTTCGGGCGCAATCACTCTAGTAACACAAGAATTCCGTATGATGCAAGATTCAGAATTGATCCTCACCAAGAAAAATGGTAATTAAGCTTGTTTCATTTATGTACCTTGGGCATATCAAATAAGAATAAGTTGATAAATTCATGTACTCTATTCGATTTAGTGAACTTCGTATCAGTCAAGTTTCAATTTCACAAGGATGAAAAGCCCAAGATTTCAAAAGAAAAACTAAATGCGGAAGCTAAACAGATTGTGGACAATTTATGCAAAAACAATTATGGTCTTTTGCCTAGGGAATCCCCCTACCTGTTTCATAAGCTTGTCACACTGTTGAAGCAAGCGTCCCAGGATGATATTAACGCTATTCGATCTCTATTTTGGGATAAAAGTCATCGTTGCAGGTAATTACTATATTAACAGTTCATTCAATTTCTAAAAGGCATTTCTTATGTTTATTTTTTAATGCAGTAGTGCTATATATAATGAAGATTAAGTAATGTACCATATGACATGATATAACTTTAAATAGGAAAGCATTTAGAGATGCAATAACCTCTTGTGGAACTGAAGACTGTAGATCAGAAGTAGCTGACGCAATTGCCAAAGGATTCATTAAAGGCAAAGGAGCTGCTATGTTCCTAACTAGCCAATCCTTTTTACAAGATCCAAGCGAAAGGCAAATTCTTGACGTTTTGAAAGTTTTCAGTCTCAATCCGACGAAGTTGCATTATAAGATCTTTCGTGCTTCTGCTCTAAGTCTTGGAACAATGATTAATTCAAAATGCCAGAAAGTTGGGTTGGCTGCTTGTAGTCAAATGGTAAGTAGCATATTCATAAATAAATAAATAATGTGGATTTAGAATTCGCAAACCTCTTGTAAAATTAATACATTATCATGTGCGGTGTGTTATAATATTTATTCATATTTTTGTACTATTTTATCCTGATCACTATATAATCGTTTACTCCCAATTTTAATTTCTTGTGAAGGTTGTTATTCAAAGGACCCTTGCCCAAATCAAGCAATTCCTTGATAAAGATAACTGCAAGGTCACTAACCAGAATGATATGAACATGTTACATGCAATGCTAAAAAGCATAGGAAATATTGGCGATGCAGCCAAGAATTTGCAGCCACATATCTTGCAGTGCGCAAAGGCCAACAATCCAATACAATACAAAATTACTGCTATTAGAGCATTGCGCAAGATGAATCTTAATAGCGAGGTAAATCAAATCCTATCAAAGCAGGAATTTGTAGCTTTATTAAATAATCAAGTTGTTGTACTTTATCAGTAATTTCGTATTTAGATTTTAATAATTTGCGTTACCAAACGGAAAAGATAGAAACGGTAATTCTTATATGATGTTACTATTCTGTGCTTTAGGTCAAAACGAGCTTATTCACTCTGTATCAAAATCAATTGCAAGATGTTGAAATTCGAACTGAAGCTTACCTACAAATCATCAGAAGTCCAACTGAACAAGAAGTTAAAAATATCATTGCCAACCATAACAATAATGAAGCCAATGAACAAGTTGGAGCTTTCATTTACAGCCACTTGAAATCGATTAGTGAGTCAAATTATCCAGCTAATTTGACGATCGTTCAAGAAATCTTAAAGAAAGAAAAAATTAGACCTTTTAAGATTGAATTTCTTCGTCACTCCAAAGCCTGGCAAAAGTCTTACTATAACGGTAATTTAGCGCTATTAGTGTTTGCTAGCAATAATTTTATATAAGTATAAGATGAATATAGATTAAATTATCTTATTAACTTTGTAGAGGATATCATGAGTGGCTTATCAGCTGAAGGACATCTGCTATTTTCACCGAAGAGTTATATTCCTCGTAGTGGAATGCTTCGCTTAAATACCGAATTATTTGGTCACAAATTTAACCTTGAAGTAAGCAAGACTAAACTTTTGTAACACATAGTGTTATTTATTAATCTTGATTTGCTATAGTACAGTCTTTAAAGGAAATCCTTCTACCTTATAATAAGACTCTAACAAATGTCTTCATTCATTATTAGTCCGGACTTCGAATTGAAGGATTTGAAAATACTATGGAAGCACTTTTTGGAGAAAAAGGCTACATCAGAAATATGAAATTTTTGAGTTATTTTTTCAAAAAGCATCATCAAAAGAACTCCGTCCTAAGCAATATTATGAAGCATCGTCGCAACAAGGGCAAAAACCTTATTAACAAAATGACGAATGTGGTTGATAGCTTAAGTAACATTAAAGATGATGTCTTACGTCAACATTTGCAAGAATTAAATACAAACAAGGATCACCTTCAAATGGAACCTCAAGGTATGGCTTACACTAACATTCAAGGCAATGAAATTTCCTATGAAGACTTCAAAGGCTTTGGCTTCTTCAACAAGTTACGTAACTTTGATAGCATGAAAAAAGCATTGCAAATGGCAGAAGAATTACTTCAAGGTAAAAATAAGAGTCTCAGTAAAAGTTTCAGCTTCCTTCACAAAGTTTTAATAATACCAACTGTTGCCGGTATTCCACTTAAGATGGTAGTTAATGGTAGTGCAGTTACCGCACTCGAGGTTGGAACTAAAATGAACTTAAAAGGATTGTTTATACCACCTCGTACATTCGATATGTCGGGATATATTCGTCCTAGCGCTAGTGTCGAAATTTCAAGCAGTATGTCAATCGAATTGCCGGTTGGAAGCTATGGTTTACGAATGAAACATCATTTGTATACATCCAATGATATGTCCGGCAATGTTACTTATAAAGACAATAAATTTCAACTTAACATCGATGCACCAAAAGAACAAGTGGAACTATTTTCCATCTCGAACGAATTGTCCCAGTTCTCAAATAAAGAAGAGGTAGCCATCAAGCCTGTTGGAAAGAAAGTCGACAAGGCCTTGTGTACACCGACTGAAACTATCTTGGGTGCTAAATTATGTGCAAACTTACAATTTCCATACGCTTTAGGTACACCAACCGCTCCGTTCTTTCCATTAACCGGTCCTGGTAAATTTGTTCTTACCCTTCAACGTACCGACAAAAAATTAAGTGGATATCAATTAGAAAATTATTTTAAAGTATCTGACGACTACCGCAACGTTAATTATCGTTTGAGTCTTGCAACACCTAACTCATTGATTCCACGTAATATTACTATGGTGACACAAATGGATCTCCGTAACTGGATGATAACTAAAAAGTTCATCTTGAACGAGAAGGAATTAAGTGGTAGGTTCCATCTCGATAGGGTAAACAAGAGTCTATCGTTACGATTATTGGCATCTCCTTACGGCAAAGGAGTATACCTTCATGCATCTGTTAAGAAATATGCCTTAGCTTTACAAGCTAACTTTGGTGATATTATCAACAGTAAACGAATATATCTTAGCGCTGGTTTAAATGAAAGCGGATCGTTCTATTTGGATACAAAGTATAATGATAAAAATCTACTTTTATTAAGTGGTAGCTTGAGCATTCCACGCCGTCAATTTATTGCCGCTGCTCAGTACGGAAGAATGTTGAAAACATATCAAATTATGGGATATTATAAAAATGGTACCATGACAACTAGTGTACTTTATCCCAATAATAACTTCATAACAAACAAGAAGATCCCTTACCACAAATTGAAACTCACAGCATCACTTAAACGCAATGATGGAATCGCTAGTTTGACTTTAGATATGCCATCCTATACTTTCAACCCGTCGCAGGTAACATTCGCGACAACAATGTTTCTTGATACTAAACTTGGCAAAGCCGGAGTTGAAGTACGTTTTCCTAATTGGAATACACTACGGACGATGCATGCAGTTGCTTACGGCACATTCGATAAAGAGAAGAAATTTACACGATTAATAGCTCAGTTCCCAACATGGAAAGAAAATGCTATCAATCAACACGAATTTTTTGAACTTACCAGCCGAATAAATTCAGCAGAGAAAGAAGTAGCTCTTTCAATTTCAATTCCTTCTTGGAGGCAAGTAGACAATGAGAATTTTGAAGGTCGTGTTCAATGCTTGAAAATGAATGACCAAATTGGGGTAGAAGTCGATTTTAAACTTCCTAGAATACCTGGATTATCATCCAATATTGTTCATATGAGAACTATATTAAATAAAACGGAAACAAGTGGTTATTTGACAATTGAACTTCCTTCATGGAGAGACAATAAGCTAGAAACTATCACTCTAGAAGGCCATGTCGATAAAAAAAATCAGGAAATGGCACTCAATTTAATCATACCATCATGGAAGAAATCAACCACAGAAATAATTAGTTTTAATGCAGGATTAGCGGCATACCATTTCCATTTCGATCTACTCTTCCCATCATTAAAGTATGAGGAACAACATCACTTAAACGCTGTCTATGAATTAGATCTCAAAAATAAACATGTTCATTTATCGACTTTAATTCCACCATTTGTGCAACCTATTGAATTGAATGGTCACTTAGATACTGTACAGAAAGAATTTGAAGTCAATGCCCAATTCCCATCCTATCGTGGTCTCCAGAAGGAAGTTGCTGTTGTCGGTGGTAAAATTGCAATGCCTGACCTTGGAGTTAACCTATACCTTGTTTTCCCGTCATGGCGTAGTATGCAACAAGAACGCTTTAATTTAACCACTGCTATCGATCGTCAGGCAAAATCTGTTGAATTTCTCGTTGAATTTCCATCGTGGAAAAAAGTAGGCATCGAGACAGTATTTATGGAAGCTAACGTACGTAATATGTCAATCAATGGCATGATTGAATTCCCGTCTTTCAAGACACCCGAGCAAAAATACGCCGAACTTAATGGTGCTATTAATGTTGCCAAGAAAGCAGTACATCTTAATGTCTTGATACCATCATGGAGAAAGCAAGGAACTGAAGAAATTAAGATTTCTGCCAATATCAATACCAAAGCTGTACTGGCTAAATTGTATAGTAGTTTCCCATCATGGAAGAAACCTGGAAATGAAGAATTAATCTTTATTGCACGAAAGGATCCTACGGTTAAAAAAATTGACATTTCTGTCACATTACCATCTTGGCGAAATCAACTATCTGAATTTGCCCATATTAGTTTGGTGGTGATGCCACCAAATTCAAATCATGTATTCCACATGAATTACATTTTGCCATCATGGAGAAGCTACGAGCCTGAAATGGGTAACATGACTATCGCAGTAGACAAAGTGAATCGCTTTGTATCCTTGGAAGCCTTTGTACCTTCGTGGAAACCATTGAGACACAATGAGAAATTCTTTTTCATGATTAGGCACCGATCCGAATTTAAGCTACTTACAATCGGTATGGAAATGCCATCATGCAGGAGTGATGTTGTTACACCACTTCGATCCTATACATGGATGCAAGCTAGCTTAAAACATGGAATCATTGGTGTCGAAAGCCGATTTTCATCATTACGCGGACATCCTGATCAGAAAGAAACAGTCCACGCAACTATTCGCTTTAGCAATGCAACATTATCTGCCAAAGTATTAATACCAAACATTATGAGCGCACAATTCGAACCTTACCATTTCGAAATACTGAGTAAAATGGACTGGCAAAATAAACGAGTAAGGTCAGAACTTACTTACCCATGCTTTATGACTGGTATTCAACAAAACATCACCATGCAATCATCCTATATATCTATCGGACCAATTCGTAAAGTTGAAAGTTATATGACTTATACTTCTTGGAAGGATTTATCTCTTCAAACAATGAATGTTTCCTCATTTATTGACTTGGAACGTAAGTCAATTGGTCATTATCAACTTTTGTCGTGTATGTCAGGACCTGTTATCCTCAATGGTACATTAGATACCAAAAATTTCGAATTGACATCATATTTGGAAGCTCCATGCCCATACTATAAGAAACAACGAAGATTATATCTTAATACCGGCTTTGAAAAACAGAACAAATTGGTTAAATTAGTAATTCGTTACCCTAGTATCAATGGTGAAGAGCATATGTTGGCATTTTCATCACAATTGCGTGGTGAAATTAGTAAGAAATTATCACTGGAATCAGCTCTAAGATATTATGACTACTATGTGGGTACGCCTAGAATTTTGACTATCGAAAATTCACTAAATAAGACAAATCATGAATTAGGCTTGAAAGTCACTTTTACTCCATTTACCGGATCAGCATATCGCCTAGCGACCCTAACTGCACAAGTCGCAGTAGGTGAGACTTTACTCAAGCTACGAAGTGCATATGGATTTGGTCAATTACAAAAGCAACTTGGAATGGACCTTACATTTAATAAGCAATTATTGAAATCGAAATTGCGGGCTTTCTACATAAAGAATAATGAAATCAAAGAATTAATTGTTAACCATCATCTTGACTTGCCTAATCGTACGTTAAGAGTAAATATTGATACTCCCAATGGTCGCCGTGTTGGCCTTGGCTGGAATCTCTATAAAGACAATTTGGTTAAATTAGTTAGCTTCAATTTAACATATGAAATCTTTCCTACTAATAAATATGCTGATTTGAAATTTATTGCTAAAATCGAGTCTAAGAATAATGCGGCAACCGTATATACTAGTTATATCTGCCCTGCTTTTGCTGAACGTCAATATCTTGGTGTTGCATTAACGTCTAATAATGATATGATGCGTAAGCATTTGCAATTGCATGCCTTTATACCTTTCAGGAAAGAATCACTTATGAGTTCCTTTAAACTCGACTTAGCTAAAAGTTTGATTGAATTAGAAACAAGTATCTACGCCAGAGAAGTACCAATTTATCGTGTCGGCATTAAGGGACAGCACATACCAAAAGATAAAGAAATTCAAATTAATGCGGAATATTTCCCGGGAAAGCAAATCAACGTTAATGGCCGATTATGGCAGAAAGATGAAAGAAAAGGCGCAACTGTTGCTATTTCCGGTAATGGCCTAATCAACAAGATCTTGCCAAAACGTATCGCTTTAATGGTAAATAAAATAAATCGAGTTGCAGTTCTTGATGCTGATTTCAACTGTGAGAAAATGTCGAGATTATCATTAGTTGGAGAATTAAGCGCCGATGTTATCAATGTTGGTTTATTCAGAGCAGTTGGTAAAACTCGCATTCCAGAAATGTCCCTTTCATATGCATTAGTGGGCGAACGCGGCCTAATAAAGTTATATGTCAGACCAGAATTAGCTCCTGAATTAATCGAGGAAGTAAAAACGGTTACCATGATGGCTTTGCATAAGACCAAAATGGTTGCTGCTAAAGTTTCTGAGATTATGATCATGAACGTCAAACAATCATATAATAAGTGTATGGCAATGATGCAAATAAAGTTAACCGAAATGAAATCGAAAATGATGAATAAATATGCCGCTATGAAGACTAAACTGAATTTTGCAATGCAAAATCTAACGCACATGATCAAAAATTATTACAAAATTTATAAGGTGAAATTAATCGAAAAGGCAAGCCAATGCTCCGACAGGATGATGGAGTTTGCCCAAATTGCCATGGCTAAGATGGATTACATGAATGAAACTATGCAGCAGTATTTACAGCATGCTAATGTAACTGTTAGCGTTTATACTAAGAGCTTACTAATGAAAATTGAAAAAATCTTGAAGCCAATCCTTCCTTATATCGAGAAAAAATTCAATATTACTCAATTTATGAAAGAGAAGGTATTGCCGATGATTCATAATAAAATCATCCCTACTATTCAGAATTATAAAACTTATGCTAACTTTAAATTGGCAATGTTGAAGCAAAAAATCATGAACTATACAACTGCCATGAAACAGAAAGTAACAAAATATACCATGTATGTAATGTATCAGAAATTGCAACCAGTGCTGGAAAAAGCTATCCGCTTGGTAAAAGACTTGAAAAAGAATCCCAAAGAAAATCTAGCTGCATTATTGAATCTTGTAGAAAACAAGACCAAAGAATTCATTATGAATAAAGTAAAACCAGCATTAGGAAATCTAAGACTAGATTATCTTCAAAAACGAATGAATATTTCCATGGTACTCTATAATGATATACGCAATTCGAAATACTATAAGAATATTGCTTATACCGTGGAAGAAGTTCTAGTTCCATTCTATTATGATTTGAAAGCTATGATTATTGCTAATGCTCCACAATTACCAACTAAAGCTGAATTTAAATATTGTATCGGTAAGATGATTGCATTCAAGATGGACCTTATGTACAAAGCCAAGGATAAATTAATGCATATGATATCACCACTGCTTAATACACCTTTCTGGACCATGCAATGTGATAAATCTAAAGGTATATATCAGCTGAGCTTTATACAACCAATTGTCATCCATTCATTCCTCGAATTGCCTGAACGTCTTGTTATTTCGCCCAGAATCCGATTCCTCGTCAAAAATATAACACAATCTATGCTAGCAAGAACTTTAAAGATGGTCAAATTATCTCATTACTTTATGATGAAAATTAAGACGAAATTGATTCCACGTTTACATGAAAAATTAGCAACATTTATGGATAATACGTTGGAAAAATTAACTGGCCATACAGCTTACTTACACGAAAAACTTCAGAATTTAATCGAAAAAGAACACGATCTTATCGATGCTGTAGGCCATTTCTTAAGTGAAAAATTGAACTTGAATTATAACGAATTACAAAAGATTGTCAAATCTGGTGTTTACAAGCAATTTAGACAATATGCTATGAAGATTGCTTTTCATAACATGAAGATGATCAAAATGAAATTGATGAAGCTTTATCAACTAATAAAGGAAAAAATGCAGCAAAAGTGTGAAAAAATTAAAAGCTATTGCGCGGAAAAATTACCAATAAAGGCAATCTACCAAATGATTATGACGAAATTCAGCAAGATCAAACCCAAGCTTATGCATGTAATTCAGAAATTGCCAGTAGATTTCCCATATTTACGAAATAAATTGATTGAATTGTTCGATAAAGCTGGATTTGAATGCCATAATCCATTGCTATTGAGAGGAGAGGTTCAAGTTAGTATGAATTGTTTGAAAGAATCCATGATGCAACATAAAGAAGAAATGATGAAGAAATTGAGCATGGCCAACATAAAGGCTAAAGTAATGGCTATAAAGGATAAACTCATGACTGTCAAGAACAAATTAAAGGAAAAATTATACCATATTATGGCAATGATTAAAAAAATTACCAGCCAGCCTCTTGAACAAACATTACGAGAATTGAAATTGCAAATTAAAGAAATGATGGCTAAATTTCATCAATCCGCAACTCCAATAATTGAAAAGAAACTACGACAGATAGGATTAGGAAAGCTTATTGATGCATTATATAAGATTAAATCGAACTTCAAAGTAAGGACAATCATTTTGTTGTTAGCTGATGTAAGGACTCAGTTACGTATGAAAACTGAAATGATTTCCAAGCAATCGCCGGCCGAAACTGTCAAGAAAATTAAGGAAAAACTTCACTATGTATGGGCCAAAGTAACAAAAGTTATTTCACGCTATGTTGAATTAATCACCAATATGAAATGCGATGACATAAAGAAATTCTACGAACTTCATGCAGCAAATACCACCATCGGCCAGAAGATTAAGCTTTTTGTAGCTAAAACTAAGAAAATATCACGAGTAATCTACAAGGTCACCCACGCTAAGTTTGGAAAGGTTATGGAAAAGTTAAATTATATCAAGAATATGATCAAAGAGAAGGCTAAAATTTACTTGCCCAAACTTGCACAAATGGCCGATCAGAAACTACGTTATCTCATACAGAAAGTTATGCCTGGATTAGAATATCATTACGATCAACTCATTCAAAAGCTTGCTATCAAATCGAAGATGCTCAAAGACAAATTCTTCAAGACTATGTACAATATCAAATTGCACAGTGCCATGATGAAGGAATTCATGATTGCCTTACATGAGAAATTAGCCATAAAATTTTATCGTATGGTTAATTATACAGTGGTAGCTATGAAGAAAGCGAAACTGGAAATGAAAGAAATGTTACACTATCATAAGCTTCAAGCAAAAGAAAAATGCCGTATGATCAGGATGAAAGCTTTAAATTACGCTAATATATTTCTTGATGTTGACAAGTTACAGAAGAAAGCCGAAGAACATTGTAATTCCATGAAACAACAGTGGAATCTATTCTACAATAGGCCATTAGGTGCTACTTTTGTAGCTTTAAATGCTAAAAAGAATCAATTTTATCAATATGTATTAAATGAGATCGCTCCTGATTATCCAGAAGTTGCTTTCTTGTACACCATCGGTATGAGATATAAGCGAGGATTTAATAAAATCAGAGATGAGATTGTTGATAACCCGTACGGTAGTTATAACTATACTATCCGCTACTTTAAAGAGCACAATGTTAGCCAATTAATGCAAAAAGTCAAGGAAATTGGTCAAGGCTATATGACAACTATGACACAAATCAAGGCTGGCGTAAAAAGTATCTTAAGGAAATTGTATTACAGGCGTATCTTGCCGGGTATATTGAAATTAGTCAAGTATGATATACCAGACTATCTATATCAAGTTGCTGGAAAACTTAATCGTGAAGAAGAATACCAGGTATTAGTCGACTACCTTAATGTTACTATGGTACTGATCAAAACGGTAAAAAATCAACCATATCAAGAAACTATTGCACAATTGTATGATTATACAAGTGAATTAGTTGAATATAAATTAATGGCCTTGAAGGAATATTACTATGAAGATTATCTTCAATTAAATGAAATGTATCCAGGTTTAACACTATTCTTAATGGATCTTGAAGATAGTATGATGTTTGTGAAGAATTTTACCATCGAACTATATCATCAACCCAAACCAACAATCAAGGCTTTCTTTATGAATTTGATGGAAGAAGGAATGATGTCTACCAGTCAGAACGCTATAAAGCTTACTAAGGACTTCGTATTTTATAGCTATCATATTTCGAAATATATTATGGTACGAAAGTTTATCCCAAGCGCTATGGATATCATCTATTATCAAATTCCAGAATACACTTATGGCATGTTTAAAGGCACTTGCATGGAAGGACATTATAATATGACCATCAATCGTATCCTAAATGCTGCCGAACAAGTTATGATTCTATATGATCAACCATTGAATGTAACCATGGAACAATTACAAGATATTTTGTATGGCCTTCATGATAAAGCTATGAATAGTTTAATGGTTAAGAAGGCTGCTTTCGTGAATCGATTCCCAGAAATTAAGCCATTTATGGATATTATGGCCCAAAAATTAAGTAAAGCTTATCAGATGGCTATTATGCTTTACAAAAATCCGATTGAACAATCTAACAAAATCTGCCATTACTTTAAGACTACCCAATGTAATATGATTGCAACTGATGCCATGAATAAAACAGTTCAAGTAGCAAGGTTTACTAAACATCTTGTTAAAGCTATTACTAAAATTATCAAGACTATTATTCGTGAAGATGTTACTCCTGTGGTCTATAATACAGTAACTAAAACTATTCCTAATTATGCGCGTGGGCTCTTCCGTAATACTTCTTATGAAGGCAGCTTCAATAAGACTATTGCTCACTTGAACGATACCTTATTGGCATTGAAAGAATTATATGATACACGTATTTATGAGACCGTTCACGAAGCTATGAAATCAGCTGTTCAGAAGATGAAACAATGTCCCTATATGAGATATCACATCAACAAGTTAGAGCCAAAAATCAATCAAACCTATCAAACATTGGCCAAAATCTATCAAACGCCAATGAATCAAACTATTTACCATTTGTTACATACTGTTCAGAACAAATTGATCGTAACACGCGACATGGCTTACCAACGTTATCCTGAACTACAGGTCATTGTTGAGGATATCTTGAAGAAAATTAATCATATTAATTTTATCTTGAAATCGACCTATCAGCAACCACTCAATGAGACAGCCATGGATATATATGATTATGTTTCTAATCGAAGTATCAATAAAATGGCCTATGATATTATGTCACGTAGTATCGCATTGACTAAATTTACTCGAAATGTAGCGTCCAATTTGACTCAAGTAGCTAAAAGGATTGTTTTGAAAGAATTGATGCCAACTTTACATCAATTTATCACCAAACAATTACCTGAATATACCTTAAAAACCATGCCAATCTTGAAGAAGCCGATCAATATGACCGTTAAAGCTATCAATAAGGGTTTGAAATTATTCCGTATGGCAATGAATAATCCTCTCAATGTAACTATCAACAATGTCAAGAATTGCGTTATCTATTCTGTTGATCGTGCCATCAATAAGACCTATAACAAATGCTACGCTATCTACAATCAAGGAATCGAGAAAACATTCGATCAAATGAAAGAAAAAACTATCATCTACTATCAATTTATTAAGCCAACACTGCAACGATTATTATTCAATTATTACAACTTAACTGATACTTATGTACCCAAAGTACATTATATGTATCAAAAGGCAATGCATAAATATTTCATCATCAAGAAATTCTTGGCTAATATGACGAAGAAGGCCGGTCAATATTCACATTATATGAAGGAATATTGCATGAATTCGACCTACACTCAATACCTTATGGAACATTTGTATCAACCAATGTTTGAGAAGTATCAGTTCGATAAATTGCTACATCAGTTAGTCCAAAAAATGACAATGAAGTACAACAAATTTGCCAACATGACTCAATATTTCAAGGAACATTGCCCAGTAATTAAATCCCTTACCAAACTGTATAAAGAGCTTAGCAAATTTAATATGGATTCCATCGATTTAGATAGAATTCCGTACTATATTTCTAAGCTACAATTACCGGAATTTATACTTGGATTCAAATTGCCCAATACAACCAAAGATGTTGTAGATAAAATTATTGGTCATGTAAACAACAAAATCCCAAGATATGAAAGTAAGTTAATGATAATTCTTCCTACAAGTATTACCTAAGATAAACACTAAAGTAGTGTAAAATTTCTAACGATCTTTCTCTTGACTTCCTTAACTGTCTAGGAGTTGCAATGATCTATTCCGATACTACTATCATGACATTCGATAAGGAGCACATCACTATTCCAGCTTACAAGAGTAAGTCATGCAGTTACTTGTTATCACACGAATATGTCAACAATTCTTTCACAATTGTAAGCCGACAAGACTCTATCTTTGTGCGTGTACAAAATGGCGATAATATCGTTTTGGATAAGAATGGAATCGTGTATGTTAACGATAGAAGAGTTGAATTGCCACAACAGATGCAAGACTTCAATGCTACTCGTTTCGGTCCTTTCATTTATATCAATGCAGCAAGTGGATTGAAAATACGTTGCGACATGCATCATTACTTGTGCCTATTTACTGTGCCATCCTGGTATCATAATAGAGTAGCTGGCTTATTGGGTAATATGGATGGAGAGAAAAGTAATGATTGGCGTAATATGAAAAAGAAAATAGTACTCAATCCTACGGCTCTTGCTGATAATTGGGAAGTTAGTGGAAGTAGCAAATGCTTGCATACACCATTTGTTCAAGATACTAACTCAAATACTTTCGATACATCTTCAAATACCCAACAAGATGACATGATCATTTCTATCAAACCGAAGAAAATTGCTAATAATAAATGCGATAACTTGGAATACAACGATGATAACAGGCACTGCATGAAGTTTGATCGTCGCTATGAATCAGAATTTACTCAATGTTTCGATGTTGTAGACCCAGCAGACTTTAAAGATGTCTGCATGCATGAAATTTGCGGTAAGAAGTGCACTAATAGCCAATGTGGTTGCAATATCTTCGCAGCGTACCTCCAACGTTGTAAGAAAGCAGGTGTCAATATTTCTATGCCTGAAGAATGCTGTAAGTAATATGCTTCTTAACAAGACAGATATAGTATTAATTAATATTCTGTATTGCATAATTATGGTCGATTTTTTCCCAGTAGCAGACTTAACCGAGACATGTATTCAATCTTGATTATTTTAGCTCTTTGCGAAAACAAATTCAGCATCAACGATACCTGGAAGGCTGCTCCTAAAAAATTAGACTTGGTAATTGTTGTACATGAAGTACCAGAAATGAAAATGTACAAAATGTACATAGAAAAATTATTCAGAAGCTTGGAAATGTACATTTCCAAATATTACCATATTAAAGTACGTTTCGGTCTAATTGGCTTTGGTGGCGATTGTATTCATTCTGATGCTCACTTCCATACCTTAAATGGACAACTGAAAGGCCGATATATTGATTTAAGTAGTGGCTTACAACACTTAAACTTTACTAAGCGCACTAATGATGATGTCGTTAGCGCAGTCAAATTTGCTATGCAATTTCCATTCGAGTCGGATTATAAATCAATACTAGTATTGACTGATGCCGAACCTGCACAGTCTGCTGATATGACTGCTATGGCTAAAGAATTATTCTACAAGGGAGTTTTCTTGAATGTAATCAAACGCCCTCGCCAATCAATGGAACCCAGTATGGTGAACGAAGGAACAAGGGCTGATAATCTAGATATGTTCTTAACCGATGCTCATAGTAATATCGTTAAACGCGGCTATGTATGGAATGCTGACTTCATGACTTCACAATTTGCAACATTCTATAAGTCATTCTTAAAATATTTCGGCTTTGAACTTAAGCAATTACAAAAGAGTTGCTTTAATTGTCAGTGCCAAGTTGGCCCGGCACAATTAGGTCGAACATCGTGTCAGTTATGCTAAGTAGTGACCAGGTTAGTAGGTACTATTTGCATCATCATACTAAATAAATTATAATTATGAATACTTAATTGATATAACATATCTTGGCTTAGATAAACAATTTACAATCGATCCAGAGTTACAGTGCAGTAATTTGCTAATAGTAACTTCAGCGTATTCTTAATATTTTTTTAATTATTTTATATCAATTTCAATCTTGTAGGTGTCATGATAAATGGCAGCAAAAATTGATAAAGTCTCCATGGCAATATCTTAAAATATCATAAATGAATTAAAATTGATTTTTTATTCGTTTTATGAATAATTAGTTAACACATTAACGAATAAATCAACCATGCTGAATAATTTAATTTATCTCTGCCACTTTTATTACAACTAATACGTAATGATTTGATTATTCTTCTAAATCTTGTGTCGGAGATGAATATTTTTCCATGCAATAATGACATTTATTATTAATAAATAAATCTGGCATTAATATAGTAATTCGTAGGTCTTGTGTTTTGCTCTAATTTGGTCGATATTAAAGATTTGCACAGATGAGGCCATGAGGGATTTCGTTATTGCAACGGTTAATGAGGGAAGCATGCAAAACACAGTAAAAGGATAATTTAGCTGAGAATTATTAATATAAATTAATAATGTGGTATGGCAATGCTTTACGTTTGTCAGAACGATATAGACTTCATCATAGACCCTTTCATTTTACTGTGGTAGTGTACTATAAGTGCTATCTTTCATGCAGAATAAGTGTGCTATACAAGTGTACATGTATTTCATTAAAATATCTATATTATATGCTGTAAAATCAATGGCAATTCTTATCGTTAACGAAAGCTCTTTCATGGCTGATTGTACCTACATGCTAACCAGTCAGTAAGTTATAAAAGCAAACATCTAATAGGAAAAATGATTCGTACAGCACTCTGTTATATGACAAAGAATACTGTAAAGTACGTGCAAATTTTTATAGTTGCTAGAAAAAAATGCCTGGCTATTTTGACAATGTAGTGCAGCCCCAAATATAGCTTAGATTACTATTATAAGACTGTACGAGAATAACTTAATTTGTAAGCTATTGGTAGTTAGACGAACCTAACTTCTGTAATAGAGTGAAATTTGCAAGAAACTGTAGTTCTTGATTTATTGTTTTGAAGATCACTTTATCACAGATAAGTAACATTATACGCTTCATGGAGCATGACCAATGAAAAACTTAAATTTGGATGTTACAACGCACCGTATAAATCTTTAAATGTTTACGGTTAGGTCGTTACTTATCTTGCTACGTCTACTCAATAACTGATCCAATTATAAGTTAGCATCTTTAACATAATTATCATTATCATTAGTAGCTATTAAAAAATTATCTTCCCTTGGCGGACTATAATTAATTGATATGCGTACACAGCAGCCGTTCAAGATGATGACAGAACTTTTATTTTACCAATGGTACGCGAAGTATGAATTTAAGTTTTTTGATTTATAAATTTTACATATAGGCATACAATGAAGATTAAGATCCTAGCCAGTAATGCATTACATAGGCCTTTGCACCTGGAAGCGTTATACAGTTGAGAAATTAATTATCAAACATCTACAGTTTTGTTGCACATATTGAATTTATAAAAGTTACGGCCAATCAGATAAGTAGCCGAATAAATACATTTTAAGGCAGACAAATCTATATTACGATATGGGAATTTACGGGTATAATGATACATTTGCTACGGTTCTAAGTAGATTTCAGAAAAATTAAAATTGCAAATCGATAAAATATCTGATTAAATTCAGGCTTAAACGGGCCATAACTGATATTATGAAGTTCCATAAAAATCAACAACGAATGGGAAGAGATAGGACGAGTTAATACATAAAGATTTCTCCATTACTTCCAAGTCTATCCTAATTACTAGGACGAAGAGCATTATTACCTGATTATATTATCAAATCAACTTCAACAGAGTAAAAATACTAGTAAAAAATAAATTGATAATAATCTACTTTATTGTAATACTGATAATTTTAATATCGTCGTATGGTCTATCAGTTTTCGGATCGCATTTAACATTACTAATATTTTGAACAACTTCCATTCCTTTTACGACTCTACCAAAAATTGTATGCTTATTATCCAACCATGGCTATTGATTAACAAGATAAAACCAGGAAAGAAAAGTTAAATGATAAATAAGTCTGAATATAATTATCTAGTTTATTATTAATGATCAAATAGCGAAGTAAGGATTATTTACAAACCGTAGGAACGACCGTGATAAAAAATTGAGATCCATTGGTTCCTGGACCAGCATTAGCCATACTAACAGTATATGGACGATCATGACGTACACTGGAATGAAATTCATCTTCAAATTCTTTACCCCAAATTGACGTTCCGCCAGTACCAGTTCCTAATTTTTACGAAAGATAAAATATAGAACACCTTTTGTAACAGTACCGACAACTTCATATCTATCAATAAGCACTAATAAATTGTTGTAATTTAACCTAATGGATCTCCAGTTTGAATCATAAAGGCTTTAATGACCCGATGAAATATATGCCCGTTATAATAACCATTCTTTGAGTGAGTACAAAAGTTTTCTACAGCCTTTGGAGCTCTAAGAAAATTATTAAACAACAGAATTAAAGACTTTAACATTAGTGTTCGAGCAGAACCTCTTAGAAAAGTCATTCTTTATTTACACTTTAGGAAATAGTTCTATTTGAATATCTCCCATTGTAGTATGCATTACTGAAGAGTCGCCTAGCATAACATTGGATGAGTCCTGTAATTTCATAAAAATACTTCAAATATTACTAAGTTTTAACCTAAGCTTAAAATCACCATGCTAGAAATAGCGAACGAATCGTTCTAATCGAGTTTAAACTTTACCTTGACTGCTGCCAACTGTTCTTCACGTGATGGTTTTTCATTAAAAACGTCCCGATCAACTTCAGCTCTACGATAAATATATGAAATTGAAAGATGAATATGATAACTCTAAAATACACTTTCAACTAATTATTTATTAACTAATCACTATTTAACAGGGATAAATAATTATCCTTCTCAAACTCACCCTTTCGTATCATCTGGTTCTCTTGTCGAGAACATATAGAATCTATTCTTTTTCCAACCAGTGCTAACAATCATTGGATCTGAGGTTGTTTTTTGTGAACTCGAATTTGTACTAGCTTCAAGCTCCTGCATAGGAAATTTATTACTCAGTATTCGTATACATGTATAATGATCAACGAACGTTTATCATTCATAATACAAGATCTAAAGCACTCACTATTGATATACCAGACTGCTTAGGTTTACTTTGATATAAAGCAATGTTAAGAAATCGCACATTCTCAGCCTACAAGAAACCGGAAATGACAATCATATTAATAGAATGGCCAGAATTTACAAAACTGATCAATGCGAACTCTAAGTAACCAAGATTAAATTTACTAGTATTTGTTAGCTACCTTTCCAAGTGTTCTGATACAAGTATTTGTTTGTAAATTCATCACTTCAGTAGATAAAATATCATAACATTAACATCATTGCTTAGCTACCTACATAAGTAGACACCTCTGACCTTTAATTCCTAGCATGGTTGCGTATATTAGCATATGCCCACTATCATCAAAAACTGAATAAATAAATTGCATTAGCAATACATAGGCCTTCAAGCAGCGATAGTTTTAAAAACACTTACTTGCATTTACATGAGATAATCCATCTGCTTTCTCAATGTCACGTTCAACAGCAATGCGTCGATTAATTTCCATGTTGGGCAGCTGCGATCCAGTCTGAATGGAATAAAGAACGCAATTTTAATTGTGTCTGTAAAACTATCAAGCATAGTTAATAATGGCCACAACGCTAATTTTTAATTTCTTCAAACGAAAAAGGCTACCTTTAGACCTCTATCATATGAATCCACTTTTTCATTAAATATAACTTTCAATTTCCCACTCAGGAAGCGAAAAACTGAAATCTGTTAATGACGATAATAGGTACCGAGATGAAACTAGTAGAGATCTCGTAGGTTTCAAATAAAATCAGGTTTACCGTACGATCTTCAGCAACAATAGCTAGTAATTTTCCATTTGACGAGAATGAGATAGACATCGGTACCGTTTTATGCTAGATGGTAATCAAAGTTGTTATATTCAATTTATCATTTCACATCGACAATAAAATGTATCGTTTACGTTACCATAGCAAAGTGATACAAATCCGTATCAGTTTTGAATTCAAAGTCTAGAATTTCTGGAAATTTGAAATCATTGCTGGTGCCAGACCAATATTCTAACATACCCGCTTCATCTCCAGATATCACTACGTCGAATACGCTATTATACTGTTACAAGGTCAGACGATATTAGCCTATGATTTTGTGGAACATTATCGCTATTGCAGTTCAGGTTGTATTCATAATATAATAGCATATTGCATTTCAATTACTTACTCCAATAAAGGTAACTGGTTTAGAATGTAAGGTTATGGTTTGAATTGCTTCATTATTACCTCTACCATCATAGATGTAAATATTTCCATTGCTTCGTTCAGAACTGTACATATTTTAAATTGAGAATATAAGTTAGTTTTAGTAGATAAGTTACACTATACGAGTTTTACATAATACACTCATGAATAATCAGCTAAAAATATGATCAAATTCTGCTGTATAAATACACGTAAATTCTAATCGGTAGCTAGTGAAATTGTTCATTTTAGTTACCACGCAATTAGGGCAACCGCAGAATCTGATGTATGTATCCACTGACAGCAACCAGGTACATACGAAAGCTTTAGCATATTGATCATATCTACAATAAATTTATAATTGAATGAAAATGTTTAAGGCAACAGCTCATAATAAATATTTGCACGCAAAGCATAAATTTACAATACATGTATAATATATACGAAATTTTTTTATCGTATCCATCCTATCTAAATATATAATTAACCTCAACTTAGGATATTTTCGATAACGACTAGAATGCATAGTATAACGCTTGGCTGCATCAATACATTTGTCAACAGAGACCCAAAACGTACTGCAATCTCAATCTGTTATACTATTGTACTATATTTTACCAATGACGGTACAGTATTGATAGAATTTTTACCGTTACGATAATCTTGTAACTACAGATTCTGTCCAACATAAAACTGTAGTTTTAGCTTAACAGCAACAAAATTATTAGAAGTATACTTTTTACGTTTATAATAATTAAATAGCGTTGTACTGCTCAATATGAACAAACCGAAATTTATAACGTCGAAAATTTTTATAGATTTATCTGTCGAGGCAGAGGCAACTAAGAGTCCATCACAACTTGCAGCTATGTCAACAACGGTTTCTAAAGATTACATAAGGAAAAGTTAATCTTTCATTCTTACTGATATAATATTGGTTAACAATTATAATATTCATGTTTACTACTATTCCAACTGGCTCAATGAGCAACTTTTCCATCGCTATCAAATCAGTTACAATTGATCGAGGTCATATTCTTAACGAAGCTGCAAAATGACATTCTTGAATGCAGCTACATGCATAATTTAGTTATTGACCTCTATGAGCACGAAAATGTTTGACAAATTCAATTAGTTCATCACATTTTTTCCAGAATTTGATGTGGCCATCACAGCTGGATGTGACAACAAAGTCCGTCCTACGAATGGTAATGAATAATTATTCTTATTAAATGGGCAATCGTTGAGAATCGTTATGCACTACAATATAGTGCATAGAAACTTATTCTTGTATAGCTAAGAAATTCATACACTATTAGCTGGTCGTTACCTCGTTATCAAAACATTATTAATTACATCTCGATGCATTAAGCTCTTCTCGTACGATTCGGCAGAGGGTAAATTGGCCAAGTATAGATGCTCAAATTTCAAGACTGGAGATAGAATAAAAAGAAGTACAGCCTGTTATTGCACCCAAATCAAAAAAGGTAGTGTTCGTCTTTCAATGTAAAGAAAGTTTATAAATCCTTGAGATTGTGCAGAATACCAAACCTTTAACTCTTTTACTATTTGGTTTAGCAGCTAAACTAGGCATAGGGCCAATGACTTCATCGTCAGAATCTTCAGCTGTACGCTTTTCAGCTACGTTTGCCATGGCTTCTTCTTTCACGCTAATACGCGGAGAATGCTTCTAGTTTGTAAAGCGCGGTGAAATACGGTACGGTACGGCACTGCACAGTACAGAACAGTCATGGAAAATTCAGAATTTAGGTACTGTACCAGAGGCTGACATTAGTACAAATTACTACAGTATATTATTTGTAAATTACAGTACTGTACTGTACAGTACAGTACAGTGTCTTTGTGTGGTGACAGTGGTACAGTGAAAACCTGTAATTTGTACTGTAGTTGGCTGTGTTTTTACACACGAACGTACAGTACAGTACTGTACGCGTGATCCCATACATTCGATATTACAATTTTTGCATCAATTTCAATTTAATAAGAGACTTACAGAGACTTACTGTATGTGTATAGGAAGGTTCATAACGATTGGTCTTTCTTAAGCGTTTTACTTAAAGTTTTTAGTTTTTACCATTCAAACGTACAGTATCGAAGGAAACGGATTACAGTATATTGTACAGTACAGTACATAGTGTACTGTACACAAAAAATTTGTATTAGTACTGTACTGTACAGTATCGTACATTATTACATATTGTACCGTACAGTACACTAATGTACAGTGTACAGTACACTCGGCGTACAGTATAGCGTTGAGAACACAAACACTTACTGTACTGTATCTGTATACTGTATTATCAACCTTCACTGTTGTACTGTACGAAAAGAATAGTAATGTACGAGTAAAATAAATTGGTTTCAATTTAAGAGGATTTTTCATAACTATATCGGAGTAAAATCAAATGAGTGTAGAAATAAGTATAAACGTAGATATTTATTCAATTTGAAACATGAAATAGAATATAGTAAATAAAATGTCAAGAACAGCATAGTCAATTCAGGGATAAAGTACATGTATAAAAAAGGAGGGAATAAATGATCGATACATTTAATTGTTTATACGTATCTACGTTTACTTTAATCATGACAAGAATGCGTATTCTGTATAGCTGATGATTATCAGCTAGCCATTAATAAATAGATTGCCAGTATATCGTACACAATTGAAAGAAAGGCGTCATGTAACCTATATATAATAATGTAGACGATTTAATTGTAACCAAGATTTCCATTTTCAGTAATTATATTTCAAATAGATGAATACCATTTACGTTAGAATGGCTAATCTCATATGCAGTAGATTTTAAGGACAGAGATAAAAGATTACCACTGGTAATAATTTACAAGCACTAAAGAAAGGGCTATTAGTTTCTTTAATTAATTTGCTTTCGGTTTTCTTATCCGATTTTTCTTTCGAGAACGACCTATTTCGTCAATTAATCGTCCCTGTTGCCATGTAAGATCTGTACTTTTCTTAATTGTACTCAAATTCTCAACGTCATTTGGTGGCATTTCATGGGTAGTATGGTGAAATATTGGTGGATACCTACGATGTTTGTGTTCATCATACTGCTGCTGCCCCCTACTGTTAGACTCTTTCTGTATTGATTGATTCTGTTGATTACTTGTTGAAGGCTTACTATCCAGTTCAGTCTCGGTGTAAGATTCGACACTTCCATGAGCCTCCAATTTCTCTGGTATTGAGCTTTTACACTCATAATCACTCATGTTGTCATTCACAGTAGTTTCATTGGATGATACATTTGTAGGGCTTACAACATGATAATTTTTAAAATTGCTGTAGGGATTTAGCTGATACGCATTATTAGCATTCAAAGTATGCTGATGCATATTGAATGGAGCGTAAGGGTAATAAGGCATTTTAGATATTGTATTCATAACACCTCCATTGTTTAATAGAATTGGCATCTCCATATAAACTGGAATCTTAGGATTATGCTGCCATTGAACATTTGGCATTGCCACCGGGCCAGTCTGTACGTTCTGTTGCTGCCATAAGGAATTTGCCTGGGAAAATTTTGCATCTCCTTGCTTCGGCTTTCCATTCTCATTGATTTTCAGTACATTAAAAGCTTGTGCTAGCATTTTAGGTGAATTATCTCTATGCGCAGGAAGCCCCTGAGTCTGTTCTCTGAAATTACCTATATGTAATAATAGTAATACTTTTCAACGTCCTCCTACGTTAATTGGTAATATCTAACCACAAAAAAAATACGAGATGGGACCTTTAATCGATAGCAAACTTACGACTCTTAGGACAATCCTTCCTTCGATGTCCAATAAAGCCGCAATTGAAGCACCGATTTTGATCTGGAGATTTTTTACCATTGGTTAGCTTAGATAGATTAAGAAAATGATCCTGAACAGGGTTAAAGAAGAATATAGCGTCAACATCTTTATAAATAATTTACAACAGAACATTAGAATCTATACCATGAAGTGATGCTGTATAGGTTGCGGAGTTCCAAATATTGTTCGGCAATTGCGTAATACACTTTTGATATAAGAATTCACTATACCATACAGAAAGAGTATACGCATTATTATTCACTATTCTATAGTGATCCATGCGCTATTAGATACTAGTGATTATATTGCCAGATAATATAAATACGTGCATACTTTTCCGTTGTAGGCCTCTCCCAAGATTATGTTTTAAATCAAATGGATCTATTGGATGATTTTAAAGTCATCAAAATTGAAATTTCAACTTCATAGGTAAATATAAAAACTTTATCATACCTTCAATTGCTATAAATTTTGTGTACCATCCCTTATTCAATTTCGTCATCGGATCAAATTGTCGTATTGCTATGACGTCAGTAGTAAAATTAAAGGTTTCGGTGTAATACCGGTAAAATTTTAATAATAAAGAGCCAACACTTTCTTTATTCTTTCCAAAGCCCGACCATTTTCGCTGTAAATAAATATGAAACTATATAATAGCAGTCATTACCTAATGCTATCAAATATAAGCTGCTTATGTTCCCTTACGATTGTTTCGCGATCTTCTTGAAACCAAACATTCCAATTCTCTACCGTTTGCTCTGGTTTATCTCCATCATGTAACTAACATAATCTTATTGTTAATAAAAAGTAATTATATCTGTGATAGCTAAGTAGCATTTAAAGCACAGTACCTCCTGCAGTACAGGTAAAACTGGGGGATCACAATGTTGTAGAAAGTAAATCATCATCAACGTATGGGCATACGAACTCAAACTGCCTCTCGATGCATCTCCGATGTCGCAAGCCTTTGCAAATTAAACATAGGTAGTTATTTGCGACAACTAAGAATCTTTATATCTAAGAAAACTTTATATTAATTGTACCTTGGCTATTAATTTAAGAACTAAAACAAGAATTGGAATCCGATCATCAAGGCTACCATAACTTGCCAAAAGATTTGTGTTATGTACAGCCTACAAAAGTGATAATTATATAATAGGATTCCATTAGATTAAATCTTTCACAAGGAATAAATCAACTAATTGTGTATCAGTAATAAATACAAACCAAAGCATTTTGGTAACTAATATCACACGATAACTTCCTGTAGCGAAAAAAAACTCTATTAAAGTTTTAAAATACTAGTAACTTACCTATTAAGCGAACATGTAGGATTTACATACCGTCTTACATCATAAAATTTTACTATCGGAACTGTTGCACGAGATATATCTTGTACTTTTGCAAAATCTGGTTATGTTAATAAAAAACTTTAATAAAACAACAAAGGATAATATACTAAGTTCAAAATAAGTAACTAACCTCTAGACTTCTTACGTAACTGCTTCGCTATACGTCTAATAGCTTCTTGGCCACGTAATTTTTCCTAGCAATGTTTGTCACAAACATATAATTACGAAGCTGTTTCATTTACTCGTATAACGAAAATTGGTAATTACATACATCGAGACAGTTCAAGCTGTCGTCAGGTATCATCATACACATATCTACATCTGACTGTTTGGTTCCAAACCCATTTTTTGACGATCCAAACAGGTGCAATGTTGCCTCTTATTTAGTAAAGATACATATATCACTCGGTTACAAAAATTTCATTTGTGGTGCAAAATGGTAGATAAGATATAAGACCGCTCTATTTTCACCTGGAAAGATAGCTTGCATAGCTTTGGTTACGCGATGAAGAATTTCTTCTCGAAACTGTTTTTCCTCGGCTGACATCGCGTAATAATCTAAGAATAAAAGGAAAGAAAATAACTTTAGTGCTAAGATGACATACCATAAATAACGGCTTCAAATTATGCCAACTTAATTACTGTATTGCTTACCTTTTACGTAGTAACAAAATTCATCTATAGCCCTCAGATAATCAATATTCATTTCCGGTAAAGGATTTAAAGTACTAATACTTTCTGGACAATTCTATAAACAAAAATAAATCGTTTTGGTATAATTAATTCATAGGTTATATTTACCGTTTATTTATAACGATTATAAAGATATAGATGAATAACATTTCGAATATTACTGCCGAAGATAACATCTTAATTGTGGATAACAACTGGGTTTGATACTTTGATCTATAGCAATTAACATAATACGTGACTTATCATATTTAAAATATAGGATCGCCATATGAGTAAGATGTTTTAAGGTGTCAATTTATATTCACTCATTTAATTAATAATTCATTTGTGCAGTATTTTAAGAAGTCTTTGTCATCATTAATTACGAGTACATCAACATCAGAGCTCTTGAATAGATCACTGCTATAACTGAAGTTTACGTAACAAATCCAGAGATGATAAGTGGTTACTAATAATGTACTACCATTTTTTAATAAACATACTATACCAGGCATTGTGACGCATAGTCAGAAAAATACAACATTTGTTGACGAGAAATAATTTTATGTAAGTTAGGAGTCAATATCAACTTACCCAAGGGCTTACATAGACAAAATTGATTTACAAATAGTGGCTTCATTTTATCAACTAAAACTGTAACTTAACTAAACTATACATACGTCTTTTCGATGATTACCATCACAACTCGGACAGCGAAGGGGCATTTCCTGAAATGTACGTAGATAATTAGTCGATAGATAAAATGAAATCTTTAACAATATATTGTAATACTAGATACGAGTATATAGTACAAACATGTGTCCCTGAAACAAAGATCTTTTCTAATTGGAAGGTATCGGTAATTTTCGACGAGTCAGATAACCATTCGAACTGCTTCGGACATTCAATTACTAAAATAGTTATGTCACAGTTCAGTTGCATACCAGAAACAAAAATACAGTAACATTACGTATAAAACTCAACTCATATATTCAATAGATTGGAAGTACTTACGCTTATTAATTAGACCAGGTGGTATTCTTCCAAAATAAAATACAGTAAGAAGCAATCTATCTACTATAAATTTGCGAGCTAACATATAATTTATAAATATTAGTAAAACTTTTAACCAGATTTAATAAACGAGCAGTTTGCTAATAAATTAACTCACCTTGTCGTGTTGTAACGGTTTTACCACAATTATGGCGGTTTCCAAATGGACCTATTCATTAATAATTATTACTATATCATTACATCAGTAGATGGCTTACCTTTGTAATACTTTCAATTAAACAGTACATTCACAAGTATTTACAACTGCATCAGTGCTATATTTATTGCCAGTCTTGTTTGTCGCAAACACGATATAATAATTTTATCATACTGCATGTTGCAAATACAATCATGGTCATATTGGACATAAAATAGGTGTATCAACTGGTTTTATCGAAACTGAATCACTGACGTACTTTCGATAGCAAAACTGTTTGCTTCCCATTTTCTCATTCTTCGTGTAATTGTTGATTTTGAGGTTATACAGACAACGTTACGGCTAATCCCGTAGTCTAATGAATAAAATCTGGTTTGTGGCAAAGATGAAGGACTGATTAGTAACAAAATGTTACTTTATTACAGTACAATATTTACAAAGATCATATCTGTAAGCATTACTAACGTAAAAAACCCTAGCCAAAGTTGTCCAATACTCTTTTCATTGTCAGATTGCCATATATCATCCTAAATTAATAAAAAGATAAGATAATAAATAAAATCAGGTAGATTTTACGTGTGAAACTTTTTGTAGTAAGTAGTACACAGAGATTATCTTAATTGTAAGAAAATATCGTATCTTAAGTCGGTTAATACCTACCAATGTATCAATATCATTAAAGTAAATAAACGGAACACCATCTATTTCGTAATTAAAATTTTTTGATTGATCATCCGACGCAAGCTATATTTCAGATGACAGATTAGCAAAGAAAGAAATCGAAAACAGTATAATACCAGCCTATATGTATACTACTTTATTGACCTCATGTAAAACAGGCAATACTGGCGGAGTACAACGTTGAAGATAATAAATAAGCATTATGATAAGAGCACCAGGATGCAATCCACCTTCATTAGGCCTATCAATTCCACAAACCTGTAACAAGCAGAAGCGATGATAATGAGTTTATAACATACTTAACAAGTCATGTTCAAGGACACGTAGTACACCACTCACCCTTGCCCATTTTCTGAGTACCACTCCTAGTTGCCTAGTACGACTATCAATCTTACAGTACGTCGCTATCAAGGTATCCTGCATAGTAGACTTTATAAATAGTAACCAAATTTCAACATCCACGATTAATACTACGACAATGAAGCATACTATGAAAAATATAATATATTATATCCTCACTAATGATTTGCCGGTATCAATTATGATTCCAATTTTAGTCGCCTTATGAATAACATTGATAACTGGTCGATATTCTTCAACGTCAATAGTCAATCTCGTGTAAATATCTAACAAACATTATCATCATCATTTAGGCATTATATGTATTTGCGTTCAGTGAAGGATGTTCTATTCTTTTTATACTGAAGCAATATTGTCATTATTAAGTTAAATTATCTACGAATCAAATATGCGATATAAATACTTACCTGCATTATCTTCTAAGATTTTTTTAATTTCCACAATGAGACTATCACGATCGCAAAACTGTATTAAGAATAATAAGATTTATAATCAACAAATTATTACTTATGTTTGCAAGGCATACGATTAGCTTTGTAATCTTATAAAAGATATGTTGTCATCATGTAGTGTTATAGATAATTTCAATACAGTAACATTAACTAGCCTCTATCGAAGATGCCATAATATCTATTGAAGCTGTTTTAAATCCAATTCCAGTGTAAGAGGAGCCGTATGCAGTTAAGATACAGTCTATTGTTTCAAAAAAGTAAATTATGAAATATGTTTTCGATTATACTTTATATCTACAATAACGGTGTAAAAACTTGATTAACACTGTTCCTATTTCACGTCCACAGTATTAGTTTATTTACCGCTTATAACTTCAGTAACTATTTCTTGTAATTCAGTAACTATTTTCGCACGCTGTTTGAGGCTGAATGCAGATAGACCTGACTGTTCAGCTGTTACTTCGGTGAAAATATCCAGCTTTCGGTAATGTTCATCTGATATGTGTTTCACAAACCAGCGTATCTCATTCTGCAAATAGCCCTATTGAAATACAGGAATTTAAATTGTTAGCGCATTATTTCAGTTATAGACTACTACGTTGTGCTCTTAAAAAGAATAGAGGAATAACCATCTCTGAAATAAATTATTCGATATAAAATTTAAACTGACATTTCTTAATGCTTTAATCTTATTCCAACAATGCGTCTGGAAAGCTGATAAAGTGCAGTTTTCAAGAACTTGTTCGCAACGTAGGCATACAAGCTGACGTTGAGATTGATCCGTAGATTGTTTTCCATCCTCATCCTCCTGATCATTCATCTTAAAAAGATACAGTAATTTCATAATAATACTGTTAGCGCTGTTCAAACTTACTTTAATTAATAAAAATAGAAACAATGACAGTGTCAATAGATATAAAAAATATAGTTAATAAGACACGATAAATTTTATGGTAACCCTCTCTAGTCTAAAGTATAATATTAATCTCATTACAATAATGATGCAATTATCTAAGTTAAGAGTATGTATCGAACTTCAAAAATTAGCTACAAGCTGATATTTTGTTATCCCTAAGAATAAGACTAATCTAGTTTCCAGATTTACCATTACAAAGTCAAGAAAACTAATTAAGTAATTCATTCATGTTGGTAATGCGCATTAACAACAGTAAAAACGATTCCTTTAATCACTCTAAAATTAATTGCACCCATACCTTGGTGTCTACTATAGACGCAAGTTTATGATTTTCTAGGAGTCGCAGGTCTACCCATGTGGCGTCCGGAAATTGATCCTTCGATATTACTTTCACCAGTACCATCTGTTACAGTGGCAATTATAACAATATTGTATGTAATTCTTTATCTCGAAATTTGAATGAACAACCAGATAAAAAGTAGTTAAGAATATCTTTTAATAGTAACTTCCTAAAAATAAAAACGCACTCGATTAATTCTAATTAATCGAATGTGTTTTTATTTTTAGAAAACTACATACTTTACATGATACAGTCTATTTCAATCTTTTTTAAATTCCGACAATAATAATATATAACAGCACGTAACACCATGTTCTTCAAAGATATTAACTTGTCCTCCACTCTTTTCACTATAATTATGAAGAACGATGCCAACAAGTGGACAAGCGGACATACAACAATGATACATGTAGTTCAAGTACAATCAACTCTTATAGTACTGTATTAAGCCTTGGTAAAAATAATGCTGAGCTATATGACTAATGATATGCCTTGTGGACATACTGATACAGTACTATGTTTGGTGAGCTCAATGAACGGATAGAGTGTTTAGTCCGTTACCAGAAAGTATTTGCAATTCATTAGGCGATATTGTGTATCGTAGGCTTTGGGCTTTAATACTGTACAGATCAGCAAGGTAATAATCTTTGCCAATACAGTATATGAAATGCCTATATACACTAAAGCTAATGTAAAATAATGCGATTACTTGGCAGTTTACAGAATTCTAAAGATACGGAATAGAAATATAAAGTAGCAAGTAACGAATTACAATATTCGTATGTAAATTGCGATACGCGTACCGTAATTTATTACAAATAATTGTGCAATAATTATTACCGTAGATTTGTAAAGTAAACAGAAATCTTAATACCAATCAGAGTAGAGTAATGCGTTTACAAGTTTCAAAGATAGTCTGTATCCTTCCTTGCCTCTTGAGCGACAGATCGACTGCATGTTGGGACCTTTTTTAGTGTCAACAGTAATCAGAGATGCTCCTATAGTCATACTGCATTTTGCGTCTAGTACGAGTAAAGCAACGCAGATTCCGTAAATGACGATCAAGAACTGCTGTAAGCACGTAAGCATCCGTTCAGATAACCAAGATAAGATTTCTTTACTATTTTGTGCTATAGATTGGTTTATTCTACTGCTGGCGACGATTATCACTCAATCCATCACTAGTTACAATAATAAATGTGAGTGACCAAAGCGACCTGTGAGAGTGATACACAGGTCTCGATCGACTGAACAGCCATACCTGATCATGCAGTTTTATGCTATGAACCATATCAGATCTCCCGGATGACTCTACAACGTTGGTCGGTACATTTTCTATATCCTCCACTTTCGTCTCCATCTTAATGGTTAATTTCGGCTAGACTCGCTAGCATTCCAAAGCCAAGCGCCAAAAAACTAGCTACAAAGAATTCTTCCACCGGTGAAACAAGTCTCTGCCTACGGTAGATCACTTCCGTCAAAGTGTCGGACGTCAGCAAATGTTCTTTTTCATACAGTACAGTACTGTAGGAAATAGAAGCATTTGTACTGTACAATCATGGACTTGTTTTGAGGGGCAAGTGGGCCCCGGAAGTGTACTGTACGTACTGTACAGTACACTACAGGACTGTACAGTGCACGCCCAGTGTACAGTACAGTACTGTACTGTACAGTACAATACAAGGTGTAGAATTTCTTTTTAGATAAGTCAGTGAATATTTTTATGATTTATTTTCGAATAAAACCCATAAAACTGTATATCTTTTGATCATTTTATCTGTTTTTTTTAAATCTAGATCGAATTTCTACACCCTGTACAGTACGTACTGTACAGTACAATACAGTACGTACTGTACAGTACACTGTGTTTATTTTCGTTTCCAACTTTTGCATAGCAAAGTACAGTACTGTACTGCACATAGTAATTATTAGTACCATGTGTGCTTTGACTGATCTAGCTACATAATGGTATATAGTATACTAATTTTGCCTTAGTTTCAGTAGTATTTTTTCTCTTTTTCTGAGTCTGGAAAGAAAATAAACACTTCTTACAGTGTACAGTACAATATACTCATGCACTGTCTGTATTGTACAGTACTGTACGTACTGTACTCTATCTACAGTATGCCTCTATGGTCTTGTCTTCTCCAACAGTCAGTCATTCAGCCGCTGTACAGTGTACAGTACTAGTACAGTAGTACTGAAA
The DNA here is from genome assembly GCF_000150275.1 of Trichoplax adhaerens. NCBI lineage: Eukaryota > Metazoa > Placozoa > Uniplacotomia > Trichoplacea > Trichoplacidae > Trichoplax > Trichoplax adhaerens. The sequence continues at coordinate 222,781 of NW_002060949.1, read as the reverse complement.
TCATCGACAGGTGTAATTGTACCCGTTTGAGTATGAAGTTCAGCGTACAGTATTTGTAAAATGCCTAGCCGGTTCGCAAAATGCCTATTCAGTTCTCAAACTACAAAGATATCAAAGCATGTAAATCTGTGAAACCATCTTTCTTTATAAATTAGAGAAACTATCTTTATTCATGCAGAAATATTTCTAAAAAAAACAGAGAATCTATATTTCTTTGATGATTACAATAATAATAATAGACTGATTCTAAAGTACAGTACAGTGTTTATACGTTAGAGTTTGAAGTTATGTTTTTCCCGTTTTTCTACGTCTAAAAACGATATAAACACAGTACGGTGTAAACAGTAGCACCTGAACTAAAACTGTATACAGTACCGTTTTGAGCTGCAGTATGAAATGTAAAATGCGTCCACTTTCGATAGCTTTCGATGGATACTGCACGGTAGCTTTGGTTAAAGTTATACAGCAGATACAGTCTGTCAGTGCAATACTGTTCTATAGGACATGATTTACACGTGGGAAAAATTCTTCCCCGATGACTCTCCCTAGTACGATGGCAATTACAGTATGAGGTCCCTCATTTTTCTTAGGAGTCCCTGACAGTATCATACCATATAAACTATTTTTTATTATTAACTGTAATTAGGTACGTTCATAACTTAAGTGCAATAAATAGATTGATTCGATAACACACGTCACTCAACAATAATTGTAATTTAAATTAAAATCAGTCACTTTTAAGTTTCAAAAATGACATTATGAATGAACCCCAGTTTTTAGTAAACTACAAGTATCATCATTAATTGTATAATATGAACTAATTACGATCTGTTTCCGGTGCAATCTTAGCTGCACAGATGCAAAATTAGGTCAAAAATTCTTATGTGGTACAGTATTACGCAGACTAGCCTTAACGTACGAAAAAATTAGCTACGATAAAAACAATTAAAATCAAATTTTACAAGTATCAATGATAGCATGCTACTCCGCATGTTTTATTTATGACCACTAGAAAATGTAACATGTACATATATGGAGAGATATATAATATATTATTATAATAGTAATCTTGACAGTAAACGTATATATCCTACATACGTGTATAAATACGCCATACATCATGTATACAGTAACATTAAATATATTTACATCAAGTAAAAGAATTAAAACAAAACAAACGAAATACTATTTCAATTTTAATCAAACAATACAAATAATTTAAATTAAGTTACGAAAGAATCTCATATACCAATTTATACATACGAATGGAGTAAATACTTATCACATAATAAACGAATGATTTCACTTGTTCTGAATAAAAGAATTTTTAGATACTTAAGACTTAAGCTCCAATTTAACTGGATCAATCACTATCTACGAAATACGTAGCAATGATAAACTCATTAACCTTTCATTAACTTTAAATTGATACAGTTGGCATGATAAAGTATGCAGCATAAAGCTATCGAAGTCGCATCTTACGCAATTTTAAATATTTTCCGGAATCGTCGCTAACGTAGACCACGGATTCAAATATCTAGTACATGCAAGTGCGCACAACATTTACAAGTTTTCATTATTTAAATTTCGTCTTAAAAAAAAACAAATTATTCCATCACAAGTAGTAGAAACGTAAGAAACTTGAACTAAAGCAGTTCAATTCCTATATGAAAATAATAGCAAACTGTCGACTGGTTACTGCTGATTCCAACACATGAAGAAATTAATATCCATAATATTAAATTTAATTTAAATCTCCTAAACGTAATGCTGCGCTCAATAGAGTCCAACTGCTTTACTCAATACTGCTAAACAAGACTGAGTCGTAGCTTTCAGATTTCAACTAAAATCAAATCATAAAATTAAAGGATTATGCTTAATTGTAAGTAGCAATTGTTTTCAATACTACTTATATGTTAAATTTATGTGGATATCATATAGTTACAATTATAGTGGCGGACACAAACTGTTAGACAAATATGATTATTTAGAATTTACTGTCTATTACAATTATTAATCATAAATTTCAAAAACTTTTCATTATGTTGTATTTCTTAGTTATTTCTATCGAGCATTACTTCAAGTAAATAGCGCCAATTCACCGTAATCTGATGGATGTCATAAAAATAGACTGTGATTAAATGTATCAATTATACAGCAGCATCAGTAAGTGGACGATAACTCAAATTTTCGTAAATGCAGATGCAGATGCAATTTAAACGATGTGATCTTGATTCAGATCTCCCAAACTCTACATTCACGTTACAAGTTATCCGAAGAGTCGTATAAATTAAGTGACATTTTGTAGCACTTTCCATAGTTACCAACTTCAGCAACTTTAGATCTTTATTTAGTGTGATACTTTAGAATTTTAAACAATTGCCTTTAGTGATCGTGATATCGCTCTTTCCGAGATCTTCCTCGAGCTTCACCGCATTTCAGGTAACATTAAAGCAGGATCAGATTATTCATACAAACACTACTTAATTACTGTATTGATCAATAGTTTCAGACTTACTGGCATAATTCCCTGCTAATCGTTCGTTGGAATTCTTCATGGTTACTCGCTGTGAAGGACTTTTCCCAATACTAGTATGATCTACGACATCCTCACTACTCGTACTTAATTGATCATCATCTACGTAACAAAAAACACAATTACTATAAGTTATTACCAATTTTACTTTTAGAGACTATGATTCCACAAAGCTAATTACGAGTAGTGTCTTAAACACTGCAAGCAAGCTAGGAAATATTCCTCACCATTATTTGTCGTAGGGTCTAAATCTTCATCACTAATATCGTCGTAAAGTAACTTTTTTACGAAATACGAAATAGTGCATTAAAAAAATTGCATCACTTCATTTAGATACCGTAAATCATCGGGAAGAAATGAGTTAAATACCTTACTACGCTTATCTTGCTTCGATGAACAACTAGCATTTGTATCGGTAACACCGTCTGTATCGTCATCACTTACATCACTAAATATATCGTTATTAGAAAAGGAAGGTCCACTAGGTTCTCGACGCTATAATCAAGAAAGTTAATACTCCGTTATTGCATATTACTTCTATTACGTAAACACACAGGACTAAATGACGAACAGTCTATATTATAACTGACATTCTTGACTGGGTCACTTTCTTTCATAGACATTGATCTATGGCAAAATTGAATAATTATCAAGGTACAACTCGATCAGATATAACAGTATTTGAATCAAGTGCATTATCATAGGGTATATGACGAAATTATATGCTGACCTGTCGTAGCTAACACTACTTCTAGAAGTGGTGATATCACTGCTACTTTGTAACTTTGCCATATTTTCACTATTATCTTCATCTGAAATATCTTCTTGGCCGTCAACGTATACTTTATTTTGCTGGTTCACCAAGTCATTGTTAAACTGTCGTTTATCATTTATACGATGTAAGGTCGTATCGGAAGATTTACTATTTGAAACTGTCACCTTAAAGTTTGCATCTTCACTGCAATTGTTAAACTCTATTTCCAAACCTTCTCCAGTCTGCTAACAAGCACATCGCAATGTTAAAGCTATATAACCGAAATCTTTAAACAGTAAATATCATAGCTATCATACCTCATAGAACGGTGCAACATTATCAGAACCTTGATTGATGCATAAAGCGCAGTAAAATAAAGTATTGGGATTAAAATTCGTATCAATTTTTGGCACAGACGACATGTTATAAGTATAAATTGATATGAAATGGGAATGAACTAACAGCAAATAGAAACTTAACTAAATCCGTAAGTATACTATCAACTTTGTAGGGGTGACATTATTTAAGTAGGTAAGTACAGTAGCAGTTATATATAAAATTAAGTAATAAATTATTTCGATTGTAATTTTACAGTATATAAACAACTGTTATTATGAGTTTACGATACCATAGAAATACATGTGACATTGTCACTGTAACATGAAAGTATAAACAAGGCTTACAGTAATTGCTTTACTATTTTGTATTGTAAGCAACAACAGTTAAGGACTTCAAAAATTTTCTAACGCGTGTGCAAATACCTTCGTCGGACAAATTTTCACTTAGGTCATCAAATTTATCAACATCTTGAATCTCGCTCAGTTCCTTAAGCTCATTATTAATTTCTTCTCGTCTTTTCAAAAGTCTTCTTTCGTCTTCTTTATCATAGTAATCACTATCACTTTCTCTCCTAATTCTCTTATTTTGCCTGGATGACGAATCTTGACTATTACTCCTTCTATATTCTGAATGCGTTTGCCTTGAATTACTTGATTCTTTTGACGTCCAAACATGCCTATCTGCATCAAATTTATCTATAGCATTTTAAAATTTTAAAAACTTTAACGCGAATCGACCAGAAGCTACACCAACAGAAACGGTCCACTATGCAACCGTTATCGCTAGATATATACTGAACAATATTACTCTGCCTTATAGCACACAGAAGAAATAAGATCATGTTCTCCTCGTACAAACTACAGTAATCTTTAAGACCAAATGAAAATTATATTTATAGAATTATTTTAGAGGCTACTACGGTATGAATTAGGGCAATATATGACCGAAGTAATGTTGATACCTTTCGATGAATCATCCCTATTTAAAATCAAAAGATACAGAATTATCTTCATAAATTCATGAAACATTACTGTATTATCAAGCAATTATATTAAATACATGTCAATAGCGATCTCTGCTTTACTACTAGTATAACGGCTATGAAGCAATTGCTATGCTATTTTGTTATATTGAGCCATCTGCATACAAATACCTGATAGAGATCAATTTACTTTATTTTGGTATGCAAATAAATATACCAAAAATACTGTACGTGTACATTAAAATTAAAATAAAATTGTATTACCTGACTTCATTCCTCTGATGGTTTTGTTTAAATTTTCCACGATGCATTTTGTCATGCAGAAATGGACAATTATGTCTTAAGTTACAGTGTCCAAGTTTAACCCAGTATCGACAGTGGCCCTATCAAAGAGAAATAAGACTTTCCTTATCTATTCGTAACGCTCAACATAGATAGAAATGATAAGTGCATGATTTCAAAGTAACCCTACAGTCCACTCATGACAGTGTAAAAGTAGGAATCATAACTGTGAATATTACAACGTATTCCTGAAATGGCATAGTTTAAAACGTGCGTTTATGATGCACAATTTGAAGCTTCATTATGGCCGGATGTACGTAATAATAAATATTAGTGGAGCAGACCCTATTTACAGCAAGTCATGTATCTTCTATACTATATGACACGCGTACTCGTATCTCCACTAGAGTATGCTAGGACAATATGCTGTGTTTACTTCACAAGCATATACACCTACTGTATTTCGTACCATATTTACATGAAGGCCAACTAAAAGTATACAGATACTACAGAAAGTACGTTTCGGTTATAAATTGAATGTAATAATAAGCATCCAGAATGCAGCGCTATTGCTTATATTTGGGTACATTCAGAATCTCTGCAGCAATCACTTACAGTATAACAGAGACATAATGAGAGTTATAGTAGTATTGTAAAAGAAGAGCGTCTGCTGCAGCCTTGCACACTCATTAATTAGCAAGTTGGAATTTATTTTAGCAAGTTATTATCCAACAAAACAGAGATAACGGCTAATTATTTGCTCGTTAACAGTAATCGTGATATTACAAGATATTGTAATACGTACAACTACTACACAGTATATCAGATAGGATTATGAATCTACAGAATAGGCTGACGCATGATACTTTAGATTGTACATTTTTAAAAAGTTAAAATCAGGATTGCCTCTGTATTACTGTACTTATTATATAGCAATGCCTTCACAGTTAATTCGATAGAATGTGTTATGAATTTCTATACTAATAGACAGTCGATATTATAACTTTGCTCCATCTGAATGTATCACTTTGGTGTCATAAACATATTCTCTGTGCTACTGTAATTATTAACTGGTACTATGATAAATTGTACTAGACTTAAATTATAATTATAAAACACGTATTCATGTAGCCAGTGATTAGTGACTACTGTACTGTAAGGTACATTAGTCAACGCCAGATTGGGTGGTCCCTAATTATATGATTGTGGTAAGATAAATGTAAAGTTTTTATCATTGCCACCCATAACCTGGTGTATAGGGTAGCCTGTAAAGTAACCAATATTTCGCTTTATGACGTAGAATACAACAGTAGATTGATGCTCTGATGGTGACATGATTAGCCAGATTGCATTTTCACATGATATTACGAAAGTAATGATAGAACGTTAACGATCCCATTTACTGGCTACTTTCAGCCATTACGGCTGGAATTTAAAGATTATTATACGGTATGTAAGTACGTATGAAAATAAAGCTGAAATTCTAATAATTATATATTTACAAACTATCGTCAAGAAACGCACATAAAGTAAGTTAAAAAATAATATCCCTATATAATATAATTCATTAATAAATGGAAACAAATTGTTTCGATATTTTTCAGTGTATAATCTCATCTCAGGAACAAGACATATCGTTTATAAATCTAAGGTATATCAAGCACCTACAGGCACCACCTTTTAGTGCCAAATTGTTCGATAACTTTATCATTTTGGTAAACATCAATAGAAATACAGTTTGTACGGATGAAATGAAGATATCGAAGTTTGCCAGTTGAATGTAGCAAAAGACTGTTACAGCACTATGTGGTTATATATACTGTACGTACTTCTAAATTTTTGTATGTTCCTAGGCGTAGAAAGACACTTTTTCTTTGAGGTTCACTATAATTTTCCTTAGGTTCGCTATGATTAATTGTCACTTTTCGCCCTGAAAGCTTCGACATTTTTGTCTATTGATCGAATCTTATGGCGATGTCGTCCTGGAGCTCTCAAATATATTCTCTACCTTTGCCACTTCAATACACATACTCACACCGACACTAGTCCTGTACCCAACTCTACTGTACGCTGTACAGTATGACTTTCTAGGCGAGTGAAGTCATGCTCGTCATACTTTGCGTGTATCTAAAATATGCAGTACAGTATGGTATGTGTCGTAATTTACGATACATACTGATGACTCCCCCCCATCCATGCTGCTCATCGTGTTATCGGTGTTCAGTCGCTATATAAAGTCACTGGGGACTTCGTAGTCAATACAGTACAGTACAGTACGGTACGCTAGGAAGACTTCTACGCTCATACTGTACTGTACTGTATAATTGGTGTATGATTATTAGTCCCTCGCTCATTGGATAAAAGAGGATTATAGAGGTGTTTATTCTGACCATTACAACTTAATAATAATTATTATGATGGAATAATGATGATCACAGGACTGTATTTCCATCTTATTTCTTGCTATAAACTACGCGATACATATTCTTCCTTCATTCCAATCCTTAGCAATCTGAAATCGAAATACCATTATACTGTACTGTACTGTATAGTACTAAAAATACAGCTCTACTGTATGTTGCTCCTAAACTGAAATTGCATTCGGTAGAGTTTAGCGCTGCTGTCAAGATTTGATTTGTAGATCACAATAGAAAGGTCTCAATGAATAAAACGTCATTAATAAATCTGTACTCAAGTCAACCTAATGAATTATAATATACTGTACTCTACAAGTAGTTTACAAAGTTATCCATGTTCTGTAAAATGCAGATTCTATTCTGTGCAGTGTTGAGCATTCCTTCATCTTTCTACGCATGTGTTACCTCGAGAGAGAAGTAAAAGCCGCAATATCACGTGATACCATATTGTACTGTACAGTGTACAGTACAGTGCTTTGAGTTTCATCTTTAAATACGAGGACGTCCAGTACGTGAATTATAAAAGTTGCAATATGAGTGCCTTAATAATACCAACATAGTAGACTATTTTACTTCTTAATACTACCGTACTTCCATTACTACTGTAATTAGCTGAAACTACTACACAACACAAAGCGGATAATTTCCTCTTTGATGATGGCTTTATTAGCTAAATAGGTGAAGTGTATCTTATAAACAGCGTGTCTCATTCTACCTATGCAATCTTGTTTGTCTTTAGTAAACTCCATATCGTGTGAGCTTACGTATTATAATTGACGAGGGACTTCATTTATTCGATAACGTCTTCAAATGCTGAAAACGTTGATTCCGATGGATAATTCATTTTGCAAATAAAAGTTAGAGAAAATTACTTCAGCACCCTCGCAAAGAATTGTTTCAAATTCCAAAGTAACCTTTAGATTATAAATCTATATTTATTAATTATTATTATACACGATTTTGTCGATCATAATTATAGTTTGTCAGGTAAAGTACTAGATAAATTGAAGAATATTCAAATTTCAAGTATAACGCACAATACAACTATCAGGACGTATATAACCCACATTGATGCAATACCTTTAATCATAAGCTGCAGCATTGAATGCCTTTTTATTAGATGGTGCAATGAAAACTTATTCCTAAGCTTTAATCAAAAATGTAGACGCTGATTTTTGCAAATGCTTTTTTCAATTGAAATAATAGCTAACTTTTATACAATTCAGAAAATTAATAAAATTTTTTATAGCTGTTTTTATAGCGTAACATTCGTCCTTAATCTAACTAATAAAAAGTAACATTATAGGATACTTGAATATCGCGTATTCAAATTCATGTATCCACATCTTCATTACATGTTGCTATTAAACAAATATTTTCTGGAGTTACGTTGTTATCAACAAATTCTATCAACCTCGTGTTATACCCGTGATTTCGCATATAAGCACTTCTACCTACATTTAAGAGTTGTTTACATAATTGACCAATTTCTTCTCTCTTTTGTCGAAAATCCTGATTAAGCCTGGTAAAAAAATGTTGCAAAATTTGATCATCGAGATTTCGGAACAATTAATGCATTAAGTACTGCAAAATCAAGACAAAGCTATAGTAAGAACATTTAGAACTAGTCCTAATGAGTACCTTGACTGAAACACAGCTGAACCCAAGTTTGATTCATTAGCACAAGAATCGCTGCCAATTTCTTTACCGTGCATAACTGAGGTGCTAGTTTCCGCAGATACGCCTTCAGACTGGCCCTTATGAAAACTACATGTCGCCCAACTCGATAAGCTACATATTACATTAAAATCTTCTTCATCAAATCCTAATTCTAGAAAATATTCCCTATTAACGTAGCTTTTCCAATCACATCGATGATGGCAACACAGAGCAAGAATCGCTCCACGAACGCTATTACGTGTTCTATGTAAAAATTGAAGGCTGCGAAATCAGTTTTAATTCACGTAAATTGTACCTTTTATTTTCGAACTTTTTACCTGCATTTACTATTTTGACTCTGAGTGTTCATCAGACACCGCAGACTTACATCTGTAATAAAGTTAACGGTTCAAATCATCGGATAGCAATAATATTTATTGTACTATTATAGATATTTCGATAGATTTCTAACTTAAGTGACTGAACGAATACAGTATCGTCAGCATATGACGTAAAAATTTTTAATCTGAGCTACTGCAATATATATTTATATCAATTTACCTGTAGCTGCTCCACATAAATGTTTACCAATGCCGATAACATCCCAATCGGCTTTAAACGAATATTTCGCTGATTATAAACGTATAGATTGTTATTAGTGCACTAAACTTTCGATTAACAATTCGGATAAACAATTTCTTTTAAGATATCTAAAATCAATGCTTTAGTAGCTTACATAGCTAACCCTCGAAAAGTTTCTTAAATTACTATACCTAAATTGAAATGTTCAATGTCCATTTTAACACGTTCGAATTTAGGTCCCATTTTATTGCTGGTGTGCATGCAGTCAAGCTGATTGCAAAGAAAATATTTTACAAGTAGGTGCACATTACTTCGGTTAAAGTTTTGTCAGCAGAAACTGTTATGAAATCAGATAACTATCGTGATTGCACATGTGTAAGCTAACCTTCCGTCGGTTATTTGCTCTGTCTATTAATACAAATTCGACCTTGTTATTATATTCGGATAACGCTCGAGCTACCCAGTGTGACAGTTTCCCTAAAACATGACAAAACATCGACTATAGATCAGTTCCTATGATACTTTCATAAATGCTTCAACTTTTAGGAAATACCATTAAAAGGAAACTTCTTTATTTTGAAATCATTATTAAATTACAAATTATATTATTTAGCAAAAGTAAATTATTCCTCATTTGGTACAGTACCTCTTCCAGCACCGAATTCTATGTAGCAAGCCTGGGATCTTAGTAATCCAAATTTCTCCATATTACCAATTATGGATGCCTGCTGCAGGTAATGTTTTATTGCGTTAGTAGCGTCAGGGTTACCATCTATTTCTTCTTTCAGTGAATGATGTTGTAAAATACTTCTTTCGCTCGAAAGAGATTGATCTAATTGAGAGTGAAATAATATCAACTTTACTCTGTTCAAAGGCCAACTAAAGGTTAATAACGAGAATAATCTTAGCATAAATCTAATTCATAACGCTAACATATTACCCTTTGAAAGTTTATACAGCTTATTTATAATATGAAGCACTTTCTCTTCTGGGATGTCAGATAATGGTCTCTGTTTAAGAAGAGTTAATTATTTAATTTATTGAGATTACCGATCGAATATATAGCATAAAATAATATCCCTTTTAAGGCATCACTTAGGCAAAGTACATAGAATAAGTATGCAAAAATATACTATCGAAAATAGGAATGCTTCCAATTTCAGTACTCAATCTCTTCGAGAATTCTAGATCGAATGATGGCTATACATCGCTCACCTTTGATATAGATTGGCTAATATGTCCGGAATTGACTTCCTTTTCGTAGTAGTCCTATAGTAATATGCAACATGTAGACGAATAACCGCGAAGTACTGAATTTATGTGGCAAGCGTTATCAGTATAAAGGTATAATTGTATAATATGCTCCATGCAAGTATTAAAATTTAATTTAATTTATTACAATAACCGTACATTTCTGCGAAGCATCGCGGGCGTGACATTATACCAGTAAGCATAATAAATCTTGAAGTTATTCATACGTATGTGTTATAATGCACTAGTAACGTCTAATTAGACGTATAATTACCGATAGGGTGGTATGTCTAGCATTGCAAAGTTTCAAGTGCTTCTCCAGTTTATCTTCGTATACAGTACTATGGACATAACAAGTAAGTTAACAATCAGCATAGCAAGTCGTACAAGTAGCATTCATAACACTGTAATTACTACGGTATTTGCAAACTAGAGAACATCGACGTCATACTGTAATATTAACGGACAGTGAATTTTGGCATATGATGTCACACTGTAGTCAATATACGAGTACTATATAATATTTGTCTACTTAGAGGTACATTTAGGGAGTTATGTAACATACTGTATAATAAAAACGAAATCAAAAGAGAAGAGATAAAAGGTTTACAGCCATGATTAAGATAATGTAAGAAGTTAAGAGTAAAGAGGTAACTCCTATAGCAGAGAGGTAGCAAATGTTGCTATTGCTTTCAATTCAATGATTAATTAAGCAATGTAATTTCAGTTTAATTTTCACTTACTGTTTGGAATCTAGTGGACATGGTATTCTCTTTCTCTCTTGCTTATTTATATTGCCGAGTTCGTTATAGGCCTAATTCAAGGTAAGAAAAAGAAATATTTAATTAGACAACTAATTAAGAATTTAAGATGTAAGTTCTAATTCACACTGGTGAATGATTCTATAGTATGTTAATTAATTACGTTCAATACAGGCTCAAGCAATATTGATGTAACATAATCAAAAATTAGCTTTTCCATTGCAGTTAGACACCAAATAAACATAGTCTACTCGTATATTAAGCTATTAAGCTATGAACTGTTAACTGTACCTCAGATGCATACAGCATGTGTTCACCACATAAGCGATCACCAACTTTAGGTATCATTCGGCAAAATCTCTTCTTTCGAGGTAAATAATACTCACAATGAGGTCGAGAATTGTTACTGTTGTCGGCCATATCTCTATACTTGGGGTGCAAGAGTTGATTCGTGAAATTTAAGTATTGATAATACGGACTTTACGGATTTATTCAAATTTACTTTTGATAATATATAATTTACTACTTGTTTTCTGCATATAACTGTTTTATTCATATAGTACTAAGAAGACTTGATCCAAATTAATTTCGTAGAAGATAAATATCGAATATCATTCTTTAATGAAAGTAGTGTCAAATTCGTGTTAATCAACACCTACACCTGAGCTCGAGATAACTTTATTGAGGCTTTACTAAGTTTCGATAGTAATTCTAATTCTAATTATTAATTATAATTAATTAATATACTTTATTATCACACATTCACACACACAACGCTCGTACACACTTGTACTACTATGCACTGTACAGTACGCTGTAGCAGTCACGCGTACAGTAATACTGTATACTGTACAGTATTAGCAATTTTTAGCCAATCAAATTGCCAGTTTGACACGATAAAGGTCTAGTCAATGGATGTCCACTGTCAGTCTCTCTGTCTCAGTTCCTACGGCTTTTAGTCCCTCCACTCCTAGGCTAGCTAGACCCTGTCAAAGGTTCGGTTCAGAAAGTCCATTTTGATTGATGCTGATACAAGAGGGACTCCTGAAAGAATTTCTCTTTCAGTGCTTCTCTTAGAAGCCCCTGGTTGTAGTCTAGAGTTGGGTGAGCTCTTATTCTTGTGCAGTCACCGATTAACTAATTAATAAATAAATATAACACTGCTGTTAACTATGGACAGTGCTGTACTCTGCTGTTATTAATACTGTACAATTCAGTCAGTCTCTCAAAAACTAATTTTATGATTGAAGTCTAGATTAGGACGGACCGACAACTGGTGTAGTGGAGGCAGTACTCTAAAAAGTAGTTTGTGTCCCTGCGTACTATACGGGTCGATCAGCATTCGCTTATATGCAATACGGTATGTACAAGCGTACGTGCTAGTACACTTCAAGGATTTCAGGTAGTGTAAATTAACGTTTGTCGTTCATCCCTTCTAACTTAAAAGTTGAAGACTTATCTATCTTATGTATGAATTAACAGAATTAATTGACAATGAAACGTGGCCGAGGTAGCGGAATCAAGAGCAATTTCGATAGGCAAGCTTTCAAAAATAAATTCAATCAAGGCAAGGACAACAGTATTGCAACTGGAGTTCCAAATGCTTTATTAAAGCAAGCAAGGAAAAGTGGAAGTTTGAATTTATCCAATAGATCATTAGCAGAAGTGCCAGATGATGTTTGGAGAATCAACCTGGATGCTAGTAAAAGCCAACAATCCTCATCGATGGACAATGACCAGGACCGTTGGTGGGATCAGGTTGAGTTATCTAAGCTAGATCTTTCTAGTAATCAATTAAAAGCCATCTCGGATGATGTCAAATTACTCAACGCCTTGGTAGCTTTAGATGTAAGTTGATAGCCATATGGCTTTATGTTATGATCCGAAAACGAGCAGTATACAAATAATTCGAGATAAGATTTCGGATCAAGTCAATTTCATGTAAGGTTAAAGTTTAAACTAGCCTGCAAGATTGCGTCTTCAGCGACATTGTATAGCGTCATCCATTCATACATTTGTGTAATGTGTGCGAAATGAACTGTTACTCCCCGCCTTCTTTTGATTCGAGCTTTATGGCATCTTTCTATCGACTGTCGAAGGAGAAGATCAAGGGGTGACAACTCATTTTGCACATTCTTACGGTTTGAAAACACTCACGCAATTATATACTGTTATACGAACGTTAGGGGCAAAATTCCATAGGGTATTGCAGTACTTATAATGCATATTATATATTATTAATTACACTCGACCATTAAATTAGATAAGAGACAACCAATTGGAAAATATACCTGAAAGTGTTCGAGAATTACAACAACTGAGTAAACTAGCGTTAAGGTAAGTAAGAGTGTATGCGCTATTGTTGTATGTTGTAATATTCCTCTATATACCTTTACCAACTTATATTTTTAGTCAGTTGATAATTATGAGAACTACATAATAGATTTTGCAAATAATTAATTAAGGTATTATGCAAAAAATAATTAATGATACATGTATTTATCATCGATCATTGCGTATACATCATGAATGCTTACTTATGGATTTAGCATGATTGCAACTTAAAAATATTATTATGAAATTCGCTAGCCCATCATACAGGTTGTTATCATTTGAAAGCGTTAAAATATAGCATTATTATTATATTTACGCAGTCGTAATGCATTAGTTGGATTACCTAATGCCACCTGCGATCTTATCAATTTGAAAAGTCTCATGTTGGAACACAACAAACTCACTGAATTACCATCAGAAATTGGTAATTTGTTACACCTTGAAATTTTGGTAAATACCTCCTAATGTTAATATGATGTGAACATGCAAGCTTATTATTTAATAGCTTTACATAGCATCCTAATAACTAACAATTTTCTATTTTAAGGCATTAATGTTAACTGTAAAAATGCTTGTGTCTAATTTAGGACATATCAAATAACCAGTTATCTGAACTGCCACATTCTATACAAAAGTTAGCATGTTTAAAATTTCTCAATATGTCTAATAATAAATTAGAAGTATTGCCCTCGGAAATAGCCTTCATGAAAGGTAGTGTCAATATTTATGTTATGTACAATTAGAAATAGTTCGTATTTTTAATTTTTCAATGAAATAAATCGCCTTATACTTTATAATAGGATTAAAAGACTTGAATATAAGTTCAAATAAGATCAAGGAGCTAAAAGTTGGTTAGTATGAAAGCAACAATGTCATATACCCTTTCACGTTTGATTTTTCCGTGCATAAATTATTATAGTTCGTTGTGTTTTAGCTAATAAATATAATTTTTAGTAAATATTTTTAAATTGCTCGTACATTTACTTATATTAGACTTTCAGCTTCTGAACAAATTAGAACGCTTAGACATACGCTGTAATCATATCGAAGAAGTACCCGTCTTTTCCACCGATAATACACTGAAAGAATTATACTTAGGCTCAAATCGTATCAAAAACCTTTTAGGATCGACACTACAAAAGCTTTCTGTAGTTGCGATAATGGATATGAGCGAAAATAAAATTGAATTGTGTGTAAAGCATTCCATATGATAAAATAATCAATAACTGCATATTTGTAATTCATGGGACACAGTTCGAAAAAAATAGGTGTAGCGTTTTTAAGTGTAATTGTTTGTACACATTTTTACGTACTGATCAAGATTTTATATATTTTGAAATTATATAGTGTTCCAGATGAAGTTGTAAACATGAAGCAATTAGAACGTTTCGATTTAACTAATAATGATATATCTGGGTATGTTCCCGAAATCGTACCAAGCCTATTCGTTATTCTATTCGTAAAAAAGTTATCTTTTTGATTATAGTTTGCCATGCAATATGGGTAATATGACACAACTGAAATCGCTTATATTGAACGGTAATCCTCTTAGAACCTTGCGTCGGGATATAGTACAGGTATTTCTCGCGCTATCATAGCCTATCATAACCTACTAGTTTATCAGGATCCATTCAAGTTTTATTTTTAATTATTGGTATCGGCACTATGCTTTGCGAACCACTAACAATATCATATTCAATAGCGTGGAACCGTTGCAATCTTGAAGTTTTTGCGCAGTAGAATTGCAGGTACAAGTACTCAAATTTTTATGGGCCTAATTATTATTAATCACCATATCTAGCCCTATACCTGTGTAACTAAAGTTCTCACATTTATAAGTTCCAGATCTGGCAAGTAGCGTAGACACAAATACGCAAGGCAATACTCGGATTAATGCTACTCATTCTTCTACTGGTTCTAACGTTGATGCCTCTGAAGTAGCTCGAACAGGAAAACTTGTTTATAAGTAATGATTGTTTACTAGATATTCTATAATAGCATATAAGACTTTGATAACGCTCATATTATTTTAATTATCAGCAGTAAGAAGACCTCCGAAATACCGGGTGATTTATGGTCGGTAGTGGCTGGTAGCGATCAAATTAGAGTTGTGGATTTTAGAAAAAATGTTTTAACAACAGTGCCTGAACCATTAATAGAATTTTCTTCAAGAATTGAGGAACTATACCTCTCGTCTAATAAATTATCTCAGCTACCATCCAGCATGGCCAATTTTACAAAGCTAACCTACCTAGACTTAGGGTAGATACGAATTCTAGAGAATGTATTATAAAGTACACTTTCCACATGACGATATGCATCATTGATGTATATTAAACATACAGTAGGATAAGTACAAGGTACCATTTGCTGACGTTTTCCGTTGTTGATATATTTACTAGCAATAATCAACTTGGTAATCTGCCCATTGAAATGGAATCAATGACAAAATTAAGAGAAATTATCCTGTCAAATAATCGGTGAGAATTGTCCTTCTCTTACGGTTTTAAATTATATTATTATATTAAATATGAAGTCTTTGTTAATTAGATAAGTTTACTTTTAGATTTGCAGCTATTCCCTCAGTTATATACACTCTCTCCAGTCTTGAAGTTCTTCTAGCGACTGACAATAAAGTAATAATTTTATTGTATCTACGTGTACATGATATCATTTTGTCTTGTAATTTTCTTTTTAAGCTAATGTTTATACCTTAAATACTCGTAATTAAGATTGAATCTATTGATGTAAGTGGACTAAAACAGCTCTCTGAGCTATCGGTGCTAGACCTTCAGAACAACGATATCAAAGAAGTACCTCCTGAGTTGGGTACGCTAAAGGCGTTGAAGTGAGTCTGTCTTCTTTTGTAATACTTTGAAGTTACTAAACAGTGTGATATCATAAACTGCACCTATTGTAGATTAATAGTTCTATTCCCTTACATAGATCTTTACAACTTGGTGGAAATCTATTCCGCATTCCGCGCGCAGCTATACTATCGAAAGGAACATTTGCTGTAATGGAATATCTCCGAGGTAGAATTCCTACATCTTAAATTAGACATAGTATATAGCTTTATACTTCGGTACTACTAGTTAACATAATTGTGATCTACTAACGTTATAACTTTCGATTACTTTCCTCATCTGTTGACTCAGTATATGCTTTAGATTCAATATTTCATTAATTTTAAAAATCCATACTACTAAGTAATTTGTTTGCAATGTTAAATATATATACTTTTGAATTTTGTTTACTATTGTTCGTTTGAGCCATTTTCTCATAGAGCATTTCACTGCAACACAATAGTTTATAAATTTATAACCATATCTGTGGCAAGCGTTACTGACCAAATTCGAAAAATTACCCAAATCCATTGGATATAGCTTGGATCTCTAGTTCTAGAGATCCATGGATATAGTAAAGTTTTCTTGCAAAATAATTCACTGATATGCATACAGCATGCGATATTTCAAATCCTACAGTGATTTAAAAAATATATTTTTATGCCTTACTATTAAAAGCAACATTTGATAGAATAATAAAAATTTTATTCCTAATTTTTACCATATGGCGTGATATATTCACATAGATGTATGCTATCTTGTTATCATTTTAACATATAGAACAACCAATAAGCTATGTAGATAATTTATAGTTTAAAATTTCTATAACTGATAATACCAATCACATATTGCCATGGAATCATCAATGGAGATAATGATAACATCTCTGCTGCTGATATATCAGCATTCAACATACAACGTTAATATCTCTGTTAACGGTCGACTGTAATCGTACCCATTAAGTACGCTTGTAGTATTAATATACACTAATAAAATTTTACGTTAATTGCTGGTTATTAAAAGACTTATAATGGTCTGACGCAGAAATATGATTATCAAATCGCTAAATTTAGATAACAAGAAGTCGAAAGATATTACATTCGAATAGAATAAGTAGTATATTGAGAATATATGGAACAAATTGTAATCAATCACCGATTTTTAACGGTAATATTTAAGAAATACGATCATTAAGAATCACACCGCGGTGGATCTACTCTTGGATAAAATCCTGAAATAATTTTTTATTACATGAATAAATTTGCACTTCCATGTAAAAGCTTCACCAAAGAATATGCTAACAAGGCAAATACTCAAAAAGACAGCGATCGATGCTACAAATGGAACAGCCTGTGAATTACGGGATGCTGGAGCTAATTTTATTTCAGTATTAGTAGAAACAATATCAGGAAGCGATCTAGTATTCAATTTCAGTGGTTCTGTTGTAGCGGCAGTAATTGACACTGTTAAATTTGCCGGTAGCCCAAGACCAGAGTAAGCGATGGGAAAAATCTATTAGCGATAATTTGATAGGTAATTTAAAATATTTTACGAACTTATTCTTCTAGGAAAGTAACTTATAATCGAGAATCATTATAGTCTAAGAATAACCATTAAAATAACGAACCTTAATAATAACATCAGAATCCTGTGGCAGATTTCCAATTGAGTAGAAATATTCATCCTAATGGTAGTTGTAACAATTTAAAATAATTTATTATTGATAATGTTCGAGCTATCTGCTGAAAATGACGATAAATTTGGTAGTTACGCCATCATTATAACCATAGAAATTACTTACATCATCATATATATGCCGACGAAGTGCAATATCATGACTTTCCACAAAAGCAGAATTATTATAGTAATTTTTGCTATGATAATTAGCATTCTTGGGTATAACAGTCCATCGTACGTGATAGGAATAAATATGAATTCGTTCAGAGTTCTCAGGAGCCATCCAAACTAACGATAAACTGTAATTGCCGTATCTCATAGGATAAATTGTGTTTGATAGAATTACAGGCGCGCTTGCTTTGACTTTGGTATGACAAAGATTGTGTAGGCGAATCTTTTCATGTGATTTGTTTGTACCTACTAACAAATTAATGTTAACAGATTTAGTAAAAAAATGATTAATGTCATAGATTGAATTGTTGACCTAGGAAATAATTCGAGTTTAATCAAAGGAATCAAGCATTGTATTTGCATAAACACTATTAAGTACATGCAAATTATCATAGTAGACTTTGATTGCATTCTAAATCGATTTACCATGAGGCCATATGAAGAAGCAAAATTTAGCCACTTTACTCTTAAATCGCTTACTTCCCCAAGCAGCAATACTTTGTATCTGGTTGCAAATGATAAATTCATGATATAAGTATCACTTGATTAGGTTAATCAATGACAAACATTGGAGTGTATATGAAGAGCCTATGTCTACTGCATCAACAATACATACTTTTGCTTGGCAAACTGAGCCTATTGGCAAATTTTTGAAAAGGGCAATATGAGGATCGGAAGACAATTTCTATAAGAAATAGACAATTATTACGCTTGTATGAAGATTTATTTAATAGCATTTACACAACACTGTTATTTTTAATATTTTCAGTTGAAAAATTTCTAATCCATTAAAAAAGCTTACGGCTTTGATTTTCTTTCTGTGTTCCTGGATAAGTAGTACTTTATTAACATCAATAATTCTTGGCATGCATCGAAGG
Organism: Trichoplax adhaerens; assembly: GCF_000150275.1. Lineage (NCBI taxonomy): Eukaryota > Metazoa > Placozoa > Uniplacotomia > Trichoplacea > Trichoplacidae > Trichoplax > Trichoplax adhaerens. Next base: position 203,312 of record NW_002060949.1, on the reverse strand, counting down.
CGCAGCCGATATGTAATAATTTGATAATCTGATGATCTAGGTCTGTGAAATGTAACTTCAACGTTGCTCAAAGTAGTATTGGCTTTCCTATATTGTCTTGCAGATATTTTCGTCGGTTTTTCTGGAGATTTACCAACTATTAAAAGAATGAAATTAACTTCCAATCAGAGATATGACAGTATATGCATGGACTAAAACTACCATAAGTTTACGATAAGTGTGTATCCAGTAAACAATTTGATTCTATGTTATTAGTAATGAACCTGCTCTGGTGATCATGGGTGTACTAATGGCTTCCCATATTTTGCTCTCTCTATTAGCTTCATAAATTGTTGCAGTGACTTTAAATTGGTACCAGATTCCAGGTCTGGCACCCTTTGCAGTCATCCACTTCGTTGTATTCTATGAAAGATCATAAATTTAAGACGCAAGACGTTTATTTTTCGTAATTTGCAGCTAAAAATTTTTGAGCTAGTCAAAAAACTCGTTACTCATATTTATAGCATATAACTACCGAACTACTTACTGTAGCTGTTTCTACCCACAGAGTAGCTTCATGTTCCTTAAATTCATGTCCAGAAACTTGACGAATATAAATATGATAAGTAAGGTTATCAAATTTCCATCGATTAGAGGAAGTTATAGTAGGCCCATTCCATGAAATATTGAATACACCAGTAGAAATTTCACGCACGATAACCCGTGGTTGATTTGCTGTAACACAATAATTTAAGTTTAAAATGAGTAAAATTAATCTGTCTAGCGGATCGAATACCATAGGTGTAAGGTAACCACATTTAAGTCAAAAATAGTCCATGAAGATCATGTATCAAGTATATATCACAAATTTGATGCATCTTGAACTAACCTGTGCGAATTTTAATAATACATTGCTTCAGGCAATATTTCTCGTCGTCTGCCTTTAAGCCCTAATGGTAATAATTAATTAGTAATCAGTTATACCATATGAATAAGCAAATCAAGGATAATAACGTAGCAAATACAATAAAAATAATAACTGATTAGGTCTATTTACACGTATCACTGATATTGTTATAGCTGTATAATTATATACAGTCCCTAGTGCTAGCAGTCCTGCTAATAAGCTTTTCATTGAAAGAACACCATTACGCAAAGTGAAGGTTAAAATTATAATTATTGGGCATAGACTATGGCAATGCTTTTATTATTGAATCATTATATTTTCCGCAGGAAAACTACTATTTACATCACATTAATTATAAAACCAACATGTAAATTGAAGACTGAAATCCTTTATAGCACAAAGGGATATTATCGCAGAAAAATTACGATCGCTACAGAAATTTAGTGTGATGCTATTAACATATATCAGTACGCGAAGTGAAGGTCAAAATTACTCTAGATAATACAAGGATAAGGTGTTTATTATAATTATTGGACAATCATAGTTTCTCCTCGGACAACGGTATTACAATCGGATAATTAAAATCATTGTCTCTCCAGAAAACCTAATGTTGTTCATTCCAGATATGTGATGTGAAGATTAAAATTATTCAATCTAAATTTAGGATACCATTCTTAAAACTGAATGATCACGAATAATTTCTCTAGAGAATCTAAGTTTTGGTGGCATAAACGGATATTAAATATCATTTTTCACCATAAGTCTTTGCTTCGATACTATTTTAATGCAAACAAATGCTATAGGGACAATTTAAATTTAATTTATAACCTTATTCACTCTTATCGCTAGTCTAACGAGCAATGTTATATTTTCTTTGTATAAATTACTATCATGTCAGACAGTATTTTTAGCTAAGCTTCTTTAACAAAATCGTCAACTAGAATTCTTGATAAAGTTAAGATTCTAATCTGAGTAACTCTGCTATATCTACTGTAGATAATTAATAATTTGTATCTTTCCTTTCTCACTAGATAACAAAATCATGGTCATACTTCATCTCAACACAAATATGTATTGTTGTCTCTCTTTTCTATCTTAGACTTAATCCCATCACGCTAGTAAACGTTCTTCCACATTAAGTTTTGTCTAAGCATAAAACAATCACCTTGGCAAAGTAAATATCTATCGTATACTCGTGTTGGTGAGAATTTTTAATGCGCTGTAATACAAAGTAAAGTGAAATTACACATTCTTTCCTCCAACTGGGTAACAAGACTACGTCAAAATAATCATTTCCCAAGAAAAGTAATATAAAAATAATATGTTCAACAGTCACTAAGGAGACATCATAATTCATAGATTCTTTTGACTCTAGCCTATGTCTACGTACTCCTGCCATGAATTGAATAGATTGAAAAAAGAAAGCAATCTTTTTGTTAAATTTGCATTGTCTGTAGGTGATTAAATGCCTCCTCATTTTATTCACTTATCAAAGAAATTCATAAATAAATTAAAGCCAATCGAATAGATTTCACTTAATACGTCGATACAATGTGGCATAACAAAATAAAATGCTTAAATCAAATGATTTTCTAACAAAATATCAATATTGAAGGATTTAAGTGATGCAGACTGCAACCTATTGTCAGAAAAAAAAATTACAGGAACGACCATATGAAGATTTCCATCTTTTCTGTATCAATATTTTAATATAGATAATTATTTATTTACTTTACACCACTATTCAAATTCCATAATGCACAGTATCATGGCTCAACTGCAATGCTGCTAAATGAACGATGATTGACGGCTAATTTATTCATTAGCCATTGCATCACTGCAACAAGGATGATGATTGTAATTGCTCGATATCGATTAAATATCTTTCTCATTAAGGATGACTTTAATTTCGCGAGAAAGTGAAATTGAATCAGACTGTAAAAAAACTTTAACGTACACTTTTTGTATAATAGAGTGCAATATTGGGGGTAATGATAGGAATAGCGATAAATTATTTATTACCCTAATACACTATACGCTTGTACTTTTCCACTGAATGGCGATATAATATCTACACCTTCCCATCAACTTGTACTAGAAGTTATCAATTTTATTCAATATCGTACCGCAGGTAACCCGATCAAGTAGTCTTACTAACTCAATGTTTGCCTAATCTCATTAATAGTAGCTTTCATTTTCTATAGGGCATAAATACTGTATATCAATCGAATCAACCTTAATGCTATTCTAAAGTATAACCATGAACTAGTTGAAAAATCTACAAATATTGTAGGCGTTTATAGGTACAGGAGAGAATTTATTTAGTTCTCTAATATTGTATATCTTCAGTTGTATCATCAATCTTTATGTGGCTTCATAATTTCTATGAAAAAATTAGAGCTAGTCTTTGTTGAATTTTTCATAAACTGAATAATTCTTTGCAATACTACTTTCCGTACTTATAACATGAAGTATAAATTGTCGATAAAATTATGCATACCGAGCGACATTTGCTACTAGTAGCTAGTTCTATAATCAATTGGTAGCTTATGTCACTATAAAATAATCAACAAACTCACCGATGCCTTACAAATCTTTTCGCAAACTTTTAATTTATCCAAATTGGCTACAGCAATCGTAGCAAAGTTGATTATTGCAAGTAAACCCAACAATGCCAGTGGTTTTACCACCATTCTGCTGATTGAATGATGATTGATCTGGTAAAGCAGCGGTTAAATTAAGGAAGCTGTCCTTACTTTATATAGTGAAAGCGATATTCAATAAATATAAAAAAATGCAATTGTGGAAAGCAAAAGAATCCACCACCACCAAGCAAGCAATGAGTACTAAGAAGTTATAAGACCACTGATATTATTCGACATAAGTCAAATTGTTCTTCTTCCTTTTTGTTTTGGAATTTTTTTTGCTTAGCCAGGAATTATTAAGCAGAAGATTAATTGATTCAAGGAGCAAAGATTTTGGTTGGATAAAACTTTCACCTTAAATTAATCCACTATACGAATATATTTTAATACAGATCTTTCCCAGTTGATATAATACTATGTAGATGATATTAATACTTCACCAACTTGAAGGACTTATGGAAAAAATGTTAATCTTATGTAATAGAGTAATGATTTACGAATAGCAATTGGATTAATATAGATTTCATTAAAGTTGACTACCCAACTAAGATCAAATGATTATGACAAATATTGAATGCAAGACTATCGTTTATACCCTGACTAGCGGTAGAAAATTGCATTCTCTACAGCCTATAACAAGGAGAATGTGTACGCGTGTGACATATATGTGAGAGAGAGAAAAAAATAAGAATGACATCAATGGAATTTTTGTTTGCTATATAATTTTCTCACTCATGCTCTTACTTCCTTTCACTCTCATCAGTCTCAATCAGTCTTCCCTCTAGTTATTGATTATCGACCATTTTTCAAATCTATACATTAATAACAAATTTCACTTGTCGTCTTTCAACAATCATTTGAAGAGTAATTCAATAATGACTATTTAATTAAGATAATACTGATTTTAGCCAATCAAATGTTAGGATAAGAATAGAACTGCAATAGAATAATTTGACAATCCAATCATATCGACCAGAAATTAAGCATATGCTAACAGCATTGATGCCGTTATCAAAAGCCTAGAATAAATAAGACAATTGATTAATTTTATTTTCATTGTTTATCAATCGATAAGGAATGAAATCAAATTTAATTTTTTGTTATATTGTCTATTGAGTAAAAAATTGAAACCTTATTAATACAAAAAGTGCAAGATCAGTCTTTAAATAAATGTCAGTACATTGAACTTTTTTAGCATAAAAAAATTTGGCAATAGATTCCTAATTTAAGACCACTGGTTCAATAAATGATGGTTTTGTACTGCTATTTTATTCTCCTTGAATTATTATGACGTTTGGATTAGATTATACTCTCTTCCTACATTTATCTTGCAAAAGTTACTGTCATGGCTTTACTACTTGTCTATCAAGATCAGACATGCCGCATACACTTTACTGTCTAGGTCGTCTACTGGAAGATAATGAGTATATTGAATCAAGATAATACCCCATTATTGACTGAACTTGATTGATTAAGTTTATGTAAACTAATACAATCATATGTTAAGATTGTATCGCAAGTGTTATCTCAACTTTCCATGTTCAACTACTCATGAGAATGAACAGCAGGTCATAAAAGTTACAAAGGTATGCGATCAAAATTACGTCAATGAAAATTTAATAAAGTTTAACAATGATGTCGCTAAAATTAAAAAAAAAATAAATTAACACGAAATCTGCCCAAAGATAAAAAATGCACTTCATTAAGACATTTAATTCATATTTAGTAAAAATTATCAATTTCCACATATCTTGATCGTAATAACCGTTAGGCTATAAAAGGCGATAATCTGTAAAGGTACCTTTTATTATTTATATACAATCACACATATAGGCATATTTTATACGTGTATATGCAAATAATTTTTTGGACATTGCAAAAGCCCCAAACTAATGACTAATTTTATTAAAATTGTATACCGACATTAAATAGTAGAATATTCAAGCATTTTTCTCTCTCCTATTAGCATCTGTTAAAAACTGTTAACATGCAATGCTTGGATATATTTGCTTAAGAAAACGTCACATTGGTCTTGCAATCAGCAATAATAAAAAGACTGATAAGGAATAGGTAAATTTTAAAAAAGAACATACATTTCCATTAAAATAACGTTATGAAAAAATAAAATATAAGCAGTTGATCGACAGCGTTGTAATGACAAAGGATAATTAGTGTGCAAAAGCATTATAAATAATAGAACCTTAACTATGCATTCTTATAATCTCATCAATGAGTTATAAATCCTAAATCCACTTATATAATTTTATCACCAATATGTCGATTGATTGTATATATACATATAATATATACATTATTTTCACATCGCCAGATTAAAACAATGGATAGTATATAATATGTACCGTTAAAATTATCAATTCAATAGGAAACATCGTTAAGGACTTTACAATAATTAAAAATAATGATAACAATATTACCATTTAGGGTGTGTGATTTCCTAATATTGTCGATACTTTTATTTCATTTAAAAGAAAGTCGTTCGAGATAATCCAACAAATTTTTATTTTTTAATACTTTTTCATTTTAAAACAACGTATCGTTAATCGTATATGGTACTCGCATTATATTATTCACAACATGTGCTAGAATTCCGAATGACTTTTCCGTACCGAATAACATGTTGCCTACTATTTTAACTCCTATTAAAATTCTATCACTTTAGCATTTTGTGTATAAACCTGAATTGAATGACGCTTCGATATTTAAGCTAATGTATTCACTAACGTAAAATTGCTTTAGAATTTCAGTAACCATCAGCACAAATATGTAGTAGCTTAATGATAAAAAGTAAATACTACTTAAGCATCCATGCTATGGTAAGAGTAATTTTGTAGATTGTACGTGTTAGTTAGATCAGGAAATGAGGAATTAAAGTCAAAATTAGCTTTAGCAAGCATAATTTTTATAGTTAATGACTCATGCTTTACAGTCGCAGGGAAATTTCGCTTCATATAATAACGGAAGAATTCATGAGTAAATAAAAATTTTGATTAAACTCGTCTATTTTTTTATTTTCGATATATAAAACTACGATTAAAATAGTTACACAATACAATAAGATAATTTTACTACAATTTTTGATGACTGCCACAATTCTAAATGAAACATCAATTTCTATTTCCTTCATTAAGTAGATTAGACTACCATCGATTACTATTTTATTTAGAACAAATAGTCTACTCATTTAAATTACTATTAAACTAGCAAGATACTAAAGGAAGTGGTAAGAATTCTTCTACTCTCTACGATAATAATAATGTGAGATTAGCTGATATATATTCCTTTACGAATCTACGGAAAGAGTATACAATTAAATTTGAGATCAAAATTTTATACACAATTACAAAAATAAATTATAGTAATCCAGCGCTGATGCAATATTTTCTTAGAAGACATTAATGTCAGTAAACAGCAGATCAAATAAGCGTAAAATGACAAAGTAAAACTCAATATTACCATTTTCATAGATTGTATTGTATTAATAACTATAACTGTTCACAAATATCAATATTTCTAAGATACTTATAATATTTTGAACTATTTCTTATTGTTAAGCCTATTTCTTCAGAAAATGATCTTTAAATGCCGAACCTGTCACTAAAAGTATAAAGGAAGGTATGCCATACTTCACACAGAACCTACGATATGGTTTAATAATCAAGATTATCCAATAAGACATACTAGTATTCCAAAGACGACGTCAGCGTAATAAAATTATATACTGTATACGTATATACGTGTTGCCATTATTTCTAATACCTAGATCTCCATGAGATATTCATTGAATACCACACAGATGTTGTATTAGGTATTGTCTTACAAACTGTAAACTGGTATCTCCTCATGCTATTGTCGTTACAAGATCTCTACCAATTCCGAAATGTAATGTACCTTTTGTCAGTCAATATTTCCTTAAGGGTTTGATGCAAATGAATTCGGTGTAACTGTGTGCTGTCTTTATCTTCGAAATATATCTACAAAAGTTAGATGAAAAGATTTCGGCCCAATTACGCTTGTACTGAATAACAGTTGCAGTTAATTTAATATCTATGTTGTAAGAGTTACAACTATACAAATATTCTTACTTCAAGGTTTTTTAGTTTATATTTATTTTCCTTATCCCATGGTGGGGCTTCATTGTCATCAAACATTACTATTAAGTGATCCATAAATCTAAGCCAAAAATACCCGTAAAGAACTAAGGTTCAATAAATCTCTTAAATTGTCTTCAAATGAAGATTTGTGCGATATTGTAAACACATTTATTAATGATCTTAATATGTCCCTGACTCTGTATCGTACTACAATTGATAGTAATTCTCGATAAATGTAATCTGTACAGTATATTACAGAAATATTAAGCAGAAAATTAGTACATCAAACATATCCACGTGAAGCAATCTCATAAATATGTGCGTAAGTTATTATTATTAAGATGAACTTCAGTTAGCAATTTTACCTATCGTTTTCGTTGGCAGATTTAATAAAATCTGTTTGGCCATGCTCAGGATAAATAAAAAGGATAGGCCAATGAATTACCATCTCTTCGTTTAGATAAACCATTGCAGAAGCGCCCATCGGATCAGGAGGGGTTAATAGGGCTTTAACGTCCTTTATCGACATAGTTTCTATATCAGAGTAAGACTTTAATCCATCAAGCGTTACCTCACGCTCCTACACGAATTGACCATTAAGATATGCCATTAATTTAAAAATACCCCCAATACACTATATCTCTTACAGCGATACTTAGTAAAGAAGTTGATAATACGATCGAGTAATGTAAAGATTAGACGCTGTTTTACGCACAGTGCGTACTCATAATATCATCGACATGTATCTTACGACATTTTTTCATAACATCACTGAAAAAAGCTAAAAGAAATAAATCAACCTTAAGGGCTTGCATTAAATTTCTAATGGACGTCTCTTCCTTCTTGGAAAGTAAATTTTCTTTCCGGTGATTTCTAGCATTAACTTTCTACGATCCAAAAGTATTTGCTTTTAAAATTACAAACGTCAATAAATCTTTCTTAGGCAAATACTATTTATAGTATTGTAAATAGGATAGAGTATTCCTTAAATCGACATCAGCAATGGCTATTGTTTCATTATGGAACACATATAATTATAAATAGACCTTAAGCTATTGCATGGTTTATCCATGTCATATCATATATGGGCATATAAAGCACACTATTCTAAACGTTACAAAATCGAATACGGGTTGCTATATTACCTGATTTTTGACGGCTTTAAGTTTTAATTCCTTTAATTTTTTATTATCTGATTCTATGTATTGATAGTTAAGCAACATAGACTGAATATCCATTCGTTTTATGATCATTCTACCAACCATAGTATCATTGTTAAAATTTAAGCAATTTTAGGATATATTTAAGCCATCTTCACACCACTTTAGTGCTTCATTATAAAGACGAAGTTCAAAACAAGCTGTTGCACCTGTAATTTAAAAGATGATCCTCTCAATCGTTGCTACGAATCGATTTTGATTATTAATTAATAAAGCAGTTACATAAGCGAAAAAGTGAAGTAATTTACTAACTTTCGAGTATAGAATCAAAGACAGGAATATTGTCGACAATCAATTTTATTCGTTTTATAGAATTCCTATAACGAAATTTACCTCTTATGAAAGCTTTAATATATGTCGGAGATAATTTCTTAGCTTCCGTAGCGTCATTTAAAGCCGATCTGTTATTACCTAATGCAGGAAAGCGAATCATTTTACTGATCAGGTAGCAAGAATTTTAGTATGGAAGTTTTAATATCAGAGTACATACTGATATCGAAAATATTTACACTAATCAAACTCGAAAACTATGTTTATTGTTACAGCAATGCAATTTTTAGGAAAGCAAACAAGTATTTAAATACATTTAATATAGCTAGATAGAAGATAAATTCTATCCGGCAATGTGAATACCAAACAAGACAGAATCAAAATTTAAAATATCTACATATCTGAAAGAGTAGATACCTAAATATGATTGTGCAGCTCCTCTATTATTGTATAATTGTGCATTTAAGTCATTATCGCCGCAATTCTGTTTGATTCCTTCAGTATAAGCAGCAATTGCTTGGTGATAGCGTTTACGTTTGAAGTGAAAATTTCCATCGTCTTTGTAGTTAACAGCTTTAACTATTTATAATTAAAAAATTAAGATTGCAAAATTAAAATAGTAAATCATCTCGTTATTTTATACAGTAGTTTCCACCGTAGGTAACATTTGTATTGATGTTTCAAAATGATTCCAACCCAGGAGGATATCACCTAGGTCATAGGAAAACACTGTATGTTCTAATTGATGACTAGTTATTCGACAGTATGAGGATAAACACCTTCAGGAGGATCTTCATCGTTTTCATATTTTAATGCTTGAAGCGCTGCCAACGCAGGAGAAGTTTCGGGATCAATTTCATCGGGTTGCTCAGTCATCAGCAATGGTACTTTTTGTAATTCCTAAATAATAAAGACCACTATAAGTAATCATTGATGGTAGAGCATAATTATTTCATTGCAGTCAATTCGCAGTTATCCAGCAATGACATGTCATTTTTAGCTATGAAACATACGAATTTTTGCTCACTGTGTGTAATATAATCAATGAAACAGTAAAGTGTAGCGTCAAAATTGAATGCACGACTGTGAATGGATAAGATGATTTGGATCATCATCGAATTCAAGCTACTTTATTACAAGATGTGGCATAGAGCATTATATGCACAAACTGCAGCCTAGAACTGCTCTAGTATTTTAGATTGAAACTACACCCTCGCAGATATTAGCACTGCTGTATCCAGCCACTATTGAGGCAAATTTTAGCTGTACCTTCATCCATTCTTCTTCATCATAATCCTGACTGGTGTTATCATTCTTGCTCTCGCTACTTGGAACTTCCTCAGACATACCTGGTACTACAAAATATCCCAAGTTTACCACAGTATAAGATTTAAAATATTAGCATTTGTCTGTTTTCGTTTGCAGAATGCTATCCCAGACCCAGACGTTGAGATTTGCAGATTGCAAAGCCGCCTGCTCGTCCTACAGTACAAACTACAGTACAGTACAGTCCAGTGCATTACAGTACTGTACTGTACTGTCACACTACTGGCTGTCACATACTGTACTGTACAGTACTACTGTAACAGTACAGTACTTGCTACCGTATAGTACAATACATTATACTGTACAGTATTGTACGGCACTGAGCAAAATATGAATGAGAAGTAATTTCGAAGAATGCTAATTTGCTACCATTGGATTCCATCAAGCTTTAGACATTACTTTAGACCTCCTCAATCACGATTAATACCATTTTGTTTCTGCAAAGCGAAATGATAGAGTCCTACCATGGTTACTGGTGAACTCTGTCTCGATTACTAGTACCGATTGTGGCTTAGTAGTAGCCACTGATTGCTCATTTTATACAGCTATCGCAATGTTAACGTCAGCAGTGGAATACACTTAGCATTATTTACATTTTCATTTAAAGGAACTGTTCCATCTCTCGATCTCTACCTTGACATATCACGTAAGCTAAAACCATAACTATTTACATTTTGCTAGTGGAACGGTGTCACACCATGTACTTCATTAAAATACAGTAGCTATAATGTAATAACTTGTACACAACCTTACCGACAATCTCATAAAGAGACATATTCATTAAGTTACTTTTCTTCCTGACGGAATTTGAAAGTGCGAGTAGATTAATTGATGCAGAAAGGTATATTTTGTAGTGGGACCAGACATTGCATACCTGTATAGTTTTCCATACCGATAACAATAACGGTAATTATGCGACTACAAGACAGGCATAGTAAGTATATGAATGTTGTGTGCTTTGTTGCCTCCAAATATCGCAGTAAATAGCAGGTAGCCGAATGTGCTCGAACGTATATAACGACAAGAAATCATCTATCAAGCAAAGTTTGATTAGTCGCAAACGATTTTACAAATGTAACATATACAGTCATGTCACCTATGATGCGTGTACTTGAAAATTTCTATCAGAAAGTTTTAGCTCGATATGCTCTAGTTTTTCTTTAACTGACAGCCGTAATTATTCCTATAAGTACGAGTGCGAGTATACCAACAGTTACTATAATGTTAATCCAATTTGATCTATAGTCAGTACACGTATATAAATCGGAATATAATTGTACAGTCTAACTTCTAGCATTGAATAATAACTTACAACGTCTTGTACATTTTATTATTCTTTTCAGGTAGAGATAACACAGGCCATTATGGATAACATTCAAGAATCACAAGAGAGCATAACCAATAGTGATACTTTACAGCAGCAATTGTTAGCAATCTTCAATAATCATACTCCGGAAGTAGTCAATAATCCTTGCAAAGTAGTTCCATCGACTTCAACCAAGGATCAGGTAGACAAGGAAGCTAAAGAAATAAAGTATTCTGATGAAAACGTCATTTTAGGTGATGATAAACTTCTAACTAAGCGGCCGAGAAAAGCGCATACCCCTGATGTGGTAAAGAGATTTGTAGATTCTAGTAATTTGTATATTGCTATTTGCATAATTGGATTGTTACTTATAGCCTACCAGTAATGGTACCAGGATAAAACTCATGAAAAATTAAAGTTAAAGATGCTACTGTGGAATAATTTAATAAATGTTCAATGAATGAGTATACTGTATATTCCTTTATAACCTTTATAACACATATACTAAATTGTAGGATGATGAAACACGTAAGAAGGCCAAGTTGTTAAATGTGCCTAAAAAGATATCATATCCAAGTATAGCTTGCTATGAGGTTCGTTAAAGTACTACTATTTTAATAGTCGTATACATGATTATCTTTCTTTACGGCATATCAGTGAGTATATGCTTGAACCAGCGACTATCAATTGTCATTCAATTATAATATGCAAAACTCTTACATATTGTGGCTATATGTAAAACAAGTTATACTTTTACTTATAAGGTCATCTTATCAGTAAATAGTAGTAAACTTACTACTTTTCTTCGGGACCTACACATTAATATAATATGCAGTCCCCTTTCTAATTATATGCTGTTGGCTTCTTCGTTTTAAGCGTTCTGAAAAGTCTTCTTTGTCAACGGATGAAGAGAATAAACATCGTCGTATTGCTCACGTTCCAAAAAAAGTAAGCAAAGATATTATCGTTATTATAAAGTATTAAAAATAAAAACATATTATAGCGCTTTGCATATATCAGACTACAGTACATGTAAAAATGGTGACCTATCAGTTATTGCAACTGTTTCGGATTAATATTTTTTCAGCATGTACTTTGGCTGCCCTTAATAAAAGAAGTAGCAAAATCAAACTATAAATGAATAGTATGCCGTATGCACTATTGTAGATATTTGCTGTTAATATACAGTTACTGCATATGATATAAAATTTAAGATGCAATACAGTAGTGACTAAGAATTCGTTCTATCAAGTCTTTAGTTCGATGTACTATAAACTCATGGTTAACAACTTACATTATTAAACCATGCCACTTTCTATTTGAAATAAGGCTTCAGTACTACCTCTGATAATCTACCTTTTATAATACAGTTAAATAAACCGATCATCATGCCAACCCCTGGATCAAAGATACCACTAGCCATAAGACAGAAATGTTTAGAGAGCTTAGTTGAAATATATATAAAAATTGAATCAAATAAAGAAGAAGCTTATGAACAAGTACGAATTACTCCATATTTTATTTAATTATAATAGCAAAATACTTCTTTGGATTTTTGTCTGGATGTAGTACTAACTTATCACAAAATGTAAATCTGTAGGGTAAATCTTACATTGCTATAACTTATTTTGTAGGCTCAAAAGGAAGAGAAAGATCTTAATAATGGATGCTCTAAGAAATCAACTTACCTAAATCGATTTGCTGTGGTAAAAAGTAAACTGCTTCGAGAGGGTAAAAGCGAACGAGGGGCTTCATCTTCCGCAAGGAGTGATCTTGCAGGTAATACGAGTATACAAATAGTTATCTATTCTAGTTAATGGTTAGCTAATAGAAATAATTATAATATAGTATAATCAAATTCGTTGTAAATTTGATCGGCTATTAAACGTTCACTAGAATTTTATGAAAGCTTAAAAGATTATATAGCAAGCATTGACAGTTTACGAGATAATTCGTACCCTTTACCAGTACCGGACAAACCTGGGGCTGCTGCTATACACAACGTAACACAAAAATACCCCTCGCCTGTAATCCAAAAAAATGGTGGTAAATATTTAAATTATATTGCAATATTTTATAAATGACTTCATTAATCAACTTCATGCGCGAATGTGTATCGTAAAATTTTGAAACTACCATTCAAGATCGATTATGCACATGTTGTCGTTGTGGAAAAGCGTTCTGTATTACGAAAGATGGCACACAAGTTGATGATGAATGCGTCTACCATTTCGGTAGAATTATTTCTAAGAAAGGTAAAATCCGGAGTCATTAATTTGATCAACTATTATACTAAGAATTGTGCTTTTTTTATAGTGTCTGGGGAGATTGTTAATATTTACAGCTGCTGTGATGGAGCAGTCGGAGGAGCCGGTTGTTCAATTTCTAAAGTAAGTTATAAGGTGTAAGGTATCCAATCATTTTATTACCGCTATATTACCAATATCTTTGATTATATGAATTCGTAGTCATTATAAGCCAATCTAAATCGTTTAGAGCCATGTACATCGATATAATGGAGATATGTCATCTGGATATGTTGCCACTATTTCTTCGGCAACAGCAGAAAATAATGTTTATGCCTTAGATTGTGAAATGGTAATAATTTCGGAAATAAATAGAAACTTTCGCCTTATTATTGTCGAGCATCTATTTATAGCACTAAATAAGAATTCATTGCATATTAAAGCAATAAAAATTATATGATACAGTGCTATACTGCTAATGGAATAGAACTATGTCGCGTAACTATGGTAGATCATAATGCTGAAGTCGTCTACGATAGTTTGGTAAGACCGTCATCTAGAATCATTGATTACAATACTAGGTAAGTAATATCTTTTGAATTTGCTTTTTACACGATTTTAAAAATATCCGTCCTGATTGGGCGTTTCTTAAACATTTTCTTTGGTGATTTAGATTGTTACGTATAGCCGCTTTGACATGCATTTAACTTATAACACTTAATATTTTCTTACAGATTTAGTGGTATTACGGAAAGTGATATGAACGGCATTAATGTTACATTACGCGATGCGCAAGCAATAATATTAAGTTACGTTTATGAGAATACGATAATTGTAGGTCATGGACTCGAAAATGATCTGATATCGTTAAAGGTAACATTTCATCTATAATCTGTTATTAGTATCTGTAGATATTGATTTGAATATACCTGTAGTGTAAAAAGATATATATAAAATGATACCCATGACCCTGATTTGAGATTTATTCTAATGCTGTACTCGCTTCTACTATAGTTAATACATAAGATGATTGTTGATACAGCCTTGGTATTCCCTCATCGACGTGGTTTACCTTATAAGCGATCTTTAAAAAATCTCGCGCGTGATTTCTTAAAGCGTATTATCCAAAATAGCGGTTAGAATTACAATACTTAAAAATAAATTTATTTGTATTTTTGAATTAACCAATCCATGACCGCGCGATTATTAGTTTAATGCTCATAAGAAACATTTTCAGGTATTAATTTGGCCTGCTTTACAAACTCATCTTAGGTGATGATGGTCATGACAGTAAAGAAGACGCTGTAACTTGTATTGATTTAATGAAATGGAAGTTAAAAAATGGGAAAAGGTCACGTTCTTCGTCCATAAAGCATGTGTGCCTTCAAAAGCCCCGCTGTTAAATTTTTTAAGAAAGCAAATAAATATATGGATTATAATAAAGCATCCAAATAATTTTACCGCCGCTGCCATCAATTTATATTTCTATAATAGCAAAATTGCCATACGCCTATATTGGCATAGCATAGGTGTGACTACAATATAAGTGCGCGTATGTAGGCTAAATTAATAGTTGTTATACTGTATCTGTCGCTTATTAATTTGTTTTAGCATTTATAAGCTTATAACATATTCTAGATAAATCTTATAACTGTCCCATACATCTATAATTGCTTTACCATCTTCAAGAATCTAAATACTCAGGATCTATAGATTTTGTACTGTCTATAGTTTGTACTTATATATGATACTGTATCCACGTCCATCCGTATCTATCGGTCGTATTAATCGTTCATCATACGCATTACTTGGGAATCTTGGAATTTGTACCATTTAATGGTCAACTTAATGAATATCGGTGTTCTTCCTATCTAGGTAACAAACAAATTATTGCAATGAAGATATATAGTACAATCTTTGCTTTAGCTGTACTGTATCACAAAACATTTTTACTCACTACTAGTTATCTATTAATGTCACAAGGAACTGTATTATTGAAAAGCGATGATGTAAATATTTTAAAATTTTACTGTAATTAAATCCACACTGTACGGCATAAAGAAAAAAGTTTTTCATTAATCTCTATGCTGTACATTATACAAGCATGCCTTGTTAAATCTGAGCTGACTTCATTTGGTTTACTCCAATGTCTCACGATCCCATTTCAATTTATGGCACTGTATAGCTTACACGTGCAGAGACAAATGTTGAAATGCGAATGCAGGATTTTATAGACTCTTTCAAAGATTGCATTACATGAAAAGAAAAGAGTATTTACAGCCATTTAGGTTTTCTTCATCTCTAAAGGTTTAGAGTACTGTAAGCAGCATTTCATCTCACTTAAAATATTAAATAACTGTTAATTAATGTTACTTTAATTTTATTTTACGTTATTGATTTCATTTCTTTATTGATTCTGTTCTGTCTGTCTGAATGACTGCCAATTGCACAGGCGCACTCATAGATACTTGCGACAGTACACTACGGAGATACAGCATGGAGTTTCAGTTTGTGCCGTCTGTACGTCTGTACCGATAGCTGTGCAAAATGAGTTGTCATATCGTTCGATACCATAGGACTGGTTTTACCGTATGAATCCATCTGTGCATAAGAAGGAAAGGTCAATGAGGTGACAATCTATTTTGCGCAGTATAAATTCGTATGTCTAGCAATTTAGTCCATGGTCCAAGTACTGTATGAGTACTGTACACAGGCCAGAAGCCACGACGATAGACCTTATTCTCGCTCTCCTCTGTACCGAGGCAGACTGCAGCTGTTGCAGAGGTTGAGAGCTTGTCCCTTCCAGCCTTCCTAATCTTCATCATGGCTGCATATCGTCACTTTATTCCTCTCAGTTATCGGCTACGGCCTCGGTTAACTCCTTATTCTAGTATCAATACACTCATTTATAATAGGTATGAACTCAATTAAGTTGCTATATCATTTTTTATCTTAATTCTGTAGCTAGTGAAGAAGTAGGCGATGGTTGAACTGTGGTTATCACAAGTTTGACTAAAGCTTGTGCAATATACCGTCTAACCTACAGTAGACATCCGTAAATGTGCAACATTTATCAACTAAGCATTGAATTACAGTAAACGTGAGAGAGAGAGTAAGATGTTGTTAGATTATGATGTGCATATTTCGTTCGTATTATACTTTTAGTATAGTTTACAGTTCATTTCATTTTCAACAACTTGTTAAATGCTGTTATCTTTTACAGTGCAGTACAGGACTCGTATATATGATTACGGACTTTGAAAGTGAAATACTGTATGATAGCGGAATTGTGCTGGAGTGCTTAAAGTATAATGTTAATCATATGAATAGATTTTATTGCTCTACGTAAGTGTTTAGTGAGCTGAAAGGACTAAACAAAGTTTATTTTCTTTCCCTTTAGCAAATAGTCGTTCTTAAACTTAATTCGGACTTTAGCTTGCTAATACTATATATAGCAAATGCTTCATTAGAGATACATCGTTGTTGGTATAATACTTAAACGAACAGTTAATAGCGATTTAAGTGTGATAACAATTGGAAAATTCGATGTATAAAAGTAGACTCTTTTAATCTACAGTGCAGTAGTTAGAATACTATGCAAGTTTCAATGAGATGAACATCATTAGTTGTGTTTCGTTTGAACGAGTAGTGAATTTGTCAATATCTTGTATAACACATGCACAACTATTCTGCAGCAGTAGATGGTCTGTAAAAGTGTAGCATGAGAATAATTCCTATGTAGAACATCAGAACAGCTGCCAGCATTGTAAAACCCTAAGAAATAATTATTCTTATCACCAGCGATTGAAATATCTTGGTTATAATACGTATGACAATAGTTAATTTGTCACATTACCGACTTCCAATCTTTAACTTTTTCAATTGCATTATATAGCAGGTTCTTATCTAGGTTAGCAGAGGATAAAAAATTATCTAATCTAGCATTATTCAAGGAAGATCATAGAAAGAGGTTAACAATTAATTAGTAGCATACCCAAATAATTAATATACGTGCGTATATAAGTTTCAAATTAACTACTATGAACGAAAATGCGATAGCATAGAACGTTATTGTATTATAATTATAATAGCCAAGTTCACTCAGCTGTCAATGCAAGCCATTTCTTCCAATAAAATTTCTTTTTTACTTTCTGTCCTTGGAACACCTAGCAAAGTACTGCAAGCGCTTACTCCAACTGTAGTCATGGTAAGTTACTGTACCCAAATTTTTTGTCACTTTTTAACTAAAAATAAGGTTAAAGTAGTCTAAGAATTATTATTAATAGTTATATTCCATTATTCACGAACGTAGGAAAGTAAACACGCGGAATTACTAAATGATTACATACTGGATTTACACTTGCTCCCAGTTGATGACAAAGATGCGGTATATCACAACTGTTTAGAATAATTTAATTTATTGTAAATTCTCTAGATTACGTAACTGTTCACTGCAATAATACATCAACATTACTACTTCTTACAGTAGGATGGCAGGCATATAGTCCGCTTTATTAATAAACAGTTATTGTGTCATTAGAGAGATTTTAAGAATGCAAGAAAAGCGGGTGAAGATGCTGCTGATTATGTCATAGAACATTGTAGAAAATACTTGCCGCTAAGAGAAATGAAACCGGTATACCCCTACACTGTAAACTCTCACTGTCTGTGGCGTTTTAGTCTTACTTTAGCCATACTGTTTAGATTGAACTCTGCATGATGCTTTAATCTAACCTGCATACATATATTTGCTCGTCATTTCCTTAGTATAATACCAATTTACTATCCAAGAGATCCAGGAATAGAATTGGTTTCAATGTTTTTGGTTTGAAAAGTATGTATTTGTACAGTTGATGCCGATCAACACAATATCAGCCGACTCGGTTATACCATACCATTATTTTTAAAGATTTACAACTGTTTAATTGAATCGAAAACTTATTCTGACTTAGGATGCATCCGCGATGGAGATGTCTATAAAGCCAGAAAAATATATCGTGGAATAACCAGGAAAGGTAGAGAATCAACTTTTAAGAACTTTACACTATATAGCCAATGAGAAACAAGAAAATAACGTAACTGTTATTACTGTCTGCTCGAAATAATAATCTTAATCAGGTAGAGAAATACCATTAGCCGCTCAGAACGAATTACTGGAATTGTACGCCCTTAAAGGCATAGGAGTTACCAACAAGGCGCCTGATTTTGTTTCTGTTATGGTTGGTCATTGATATTACTTGCTAAATTATAATATAACACGTTATTTCTTCATATTCACCCTCACTAGATGCAGATACACTGATGTATCACCGTAGTAAAATTATATAAATATCTGATTATGCAATATTGCCATAACAATTCCTCTTGTGTAATCATGAAATTTATTTGATTTATCCATTCTGATCAATACGATGTTAAGGACCAAATTCAAGAAAGGATGGATGATGACACAAAGTCTGAAGATAAAAAGAACGAGAATGATGTTGAGGAGCAAATGCAAGCAAGCACGGAGGATAACGTACAATCAACAGATGAAAAGAAAGAAGATAGCTTTATGGATGGATTAGCTAAACGATTAGCAAACATGCATACGGATGCAAAATCAGCTAGTCCTGTAGCTTGGAGGTAACGTGATAATGAATTTAATTTTGTTTGCAACTATACCTAGTTAATAATGCGTTACGTCAACCTGTATCAACAAGGATAGTATAAAAACAATGATATCATCAATCGCTTAATCTGTTCGATTTTAGTAAATCTAACATGGCAGAAGTCTTCTTCTCGAGGATGAAAGAAAAAGATGGAATTTCTTATAGTGCAATGATCCTCGGAACTCTAAAAGTAGGTTTTAACCTATAATGTAATATCACTACAGGTATAATCTACTAGCTGTTTAGCTATCTTTTTAATTAATTTAGTTTAAGGAATCCAAACGAGCGTGGGAGTTGTTTAAAGAAATGCGACAAAATCAACTTCAAGGCAAATAGATGATAAATGAATTCTTACATAATCACTAAAACTAAACAATCCTAATCAGATCTAAAATTTATACTGTATTGTAAGACGATATCTTATATCTTTTCATATAATTAATTCACCAGGAACCACTGCCGCTTACAATGCGTTGCTTCAAAGTATTGTTTATGAAATAATACCGCCAAAGCGTTGGATTTCCGCTGAGGTAGTGTAGTACCTACCTCTTAAAGTAGTCATATCTGAATAGATATATTGCATTGAACGATAGATCTTATACATTTTTTTTATCAATTCCTGTTCCCTTGTAATTAATTTAGCAACTTGTGCATCATATGCAAGACGAACCAGCGGTCTCTCCAGATCTAGGTAAGTACGAAGTAATGTCAGTGTTCACTATTTAATTTATTATTATTAATGCCAGCGTTTGGATACGAATGATTCCATGTGATTATAAATTTGTTAAGTTGTAATTATCGCTTTTCGTTAGAAACATTTATAACATTGCTAAAATTGGCTCTCCATTCGAACCAATCAAAGATGAAGGTAATGGAAATTGTAAGAGAGATGAAAACTATCGGCATAGGTGTGTAGACTTTATTCCTGGAATTATTTGCGACTTATTGAGATACGATGAAGTGCTCTAATTACAATATCTTTACATCTATTCTAGAGCCTAGTTTAGCCGTATTCGATAACATGTTGAAGGCCTGTCGAGGTACGTAGCAAATCTCTTGGACACATTAACAGTTCTAGATACTAAATTTTTTCTATCAAATAAGGCGAATTAGACAGTCTTCCATACGAAATTGTCAGCACTCTTGAACAGTCCAACTTCGAAAAATGGATTCTTCAACACCCAGATGACAGTAAATACAAAATGCCTTATATCTAATTGTCAACTCTGGTATTCATGTACTTACATTATCGTTTTTTAAACACATTTAGTGAACTTTATGAATACGATAGTCCAAGTGGTTTGTAAATTTTACTTTCAATATCCAACACATATAGACGTTCCAGGTTTATGATACGCTAAAGACACGCTTGATCTCATTACCCTTTGTATTATAGGCAGTGAAGTTAGATGATGCAGATTTAGCTGTCAGAATTTTCAAATTAGCCGACGATAATTGGCAATTCGTAAAAAGTGACAGAGATTTCTTGTATGTTAATACTATAATTTACTGGTAGAGGTAGTATCAAAAGAGACAATTCTTAGGACTTATCCATTATAGCTATCATACCTTGCTTTTTTCGTTGATTAAAGGTCGTCCTTCCTCGCAATAATATGCTCGAATGTAGAACCCGAATTAGTTTGGAATTGCTATAGTGCTATTGTACCAAAGGTATGCCACTATCCAGCAGATTACTATTCATAACAGTTAAAGGTAATACTGCTAACTTGTATCTCCTAGCACTTTGTTCCACGCGGTCATGGTGGACTTAACTATATAGTTATGATATTGCAGAACGCGCGGCGTTTCAACCAACCCAAATATGTTCTAAAAATGTGGAATGGTATATACAAGTTTACGATACTTTTTTGAGTCATCTCAGTGCTATTTAAATGAATAAATTTTTATAAAACAGAAATACAAAAATATAAACTGGTGCTAAGCGAAAGAATGTGTGGAGCAGTATTTTCGGCGTTAAAAATGACCGTAACCGATACTGAGGCAAGTAGAAGCCTTCATGATTTCCAGGAAATTTAAATTTTACAGCTCATTTTAGAAAATTAAGACAGTAACGATCACTCGTACCCTATAGTCTTTAAATATATGCAGACAAGTAGCTACAGAATGTTTCCAAGCGACACAGCGCACTGCTAATCCTGCCACGTTAGTATACTATTGAAATTTCACATTGAACGAACTACGATAGTCATATAATTACTGCTTTTATATCCATATTTTATCAGGCTGTCCTCATTTATGCTTGGAGAATTGATACGACTCAATGTCGTTTGCGGACATCTCGACGAAGCTTGGTAAAATTACGCGTAATTAATGGTATTAATCATTACATAAGAATTTAACGTAATCTTTCCGGTCTTGTTTGCTTACATAGGAAACTTGCTAAGGAACGTACTAACTTTAAAGTTCAATTAAAGTAAGACATAATCTTCTTCTTGTGTAGAACAGATATTAATTGATACTGACGCACCTATTTGTTGCAATTTTTTCTCATTAGTTTCACAGCATTGCAAGCGTTATTTGTTGGCAGTGTTGCAGCTTCAGATGCACCTGCTACTAAAGTAAGTATTCGCTCTGATTTTAGCTGCATTAAATGATTAACAACACGAGTGTATACAATTTGCGGAGTAATACTCTTCAGTCAGAGAACTTAACCACTGTTTTACGTATACCAAGAAAATTTGTCGATCAATTTTTGCTGCTGGATATTATTTACCAGACACAATGCTGGATAAAGTGCAACAAAGTGTAAACTTTGACAACGCAGACCTGTGAGTAACAAAATAAAACAATTATTCCAATATAACTTTCACTTATCATTTCAGCTATAGATTTACTACCAAAATGATGGGTTATTAATTAAAATTAAGTAATCTATTGTTCGTTTTAACGATATCATGTTTTTTTTAAACAGGAAAAATATTAAATCCCTTTTTAATTTATCAAAAGAAAACGGAGGTAATGACTTCACGCTCGGTCTACAGTAGCCTGCAAAGTTAATAAATTTTTTAACTTACATATGACTGACTAACATCTGCTTTGATCTGTACCAATTGTCATTAAGATAAATACCATGTGTCACTGCTTTATACTAGACTATCAACATATACTATAATTAGCTACATTTTATCGAGCTATCTGAAAATCCTGTACATAGCCTGGATTGCATAAATAAAGTGTGAAAATTGCATTAAACAGTATTTGATAATGAAAATTCTCTTGCTTACCAAGCAGCTTCAATCTTATTACTACAAATTAGCTTAACCCGTACGCAGTATTTTGCGGACAGTATTATGTATTTGTTCAACATACATACACATGTCCTGGCATCATAAGCCAAGTTATTGATGACGCTACGAGTAATAGAACATCATGACCTGTACCATGTTATTTCAGATCTATAGTCATAATATCTTATTCACTGCAAGTATACTTAATTAACATCAATAACTGAGACTTTTCAGAAATATTACGCTCACTGGTAGAGGCCCATGTTACAAATTTCTAGAGGATGAACTTAGCCGTCAGAATTTTCGACTGTTGTTTACCACATATCGGCCAATGTTATACTTGTGTATCTTGTAACGTACCATATACGGTATGTGCATATTGCATTCCAGATATCGCGCTCTTTTTGCATGGGTGTACGTATTATGTCATTTATGTAGTAATGTGACCGAAACTGAATTTCTAAAATGTATGCATGCTAGATTATTATAAATACTACTAAGGTAGAGTACCCGCTAGTAAGATGACGGGCAGTGAACTAGTAAAAATAAAAATTAATAACTCTACCGAATCAAAGGTGATTATATTTACATGCAATAAATAGTTGATACAAATATTCAAAATACGGTATGTAGTATGCAGACTGTAAAAGCATACTATTCATACTTTCTCTAGCTTAGAAGATTCATAATTCGAGCATGATAAATATTGTCTCAAAACCTTCGGAGAAAATTATAGATATTTCTAATATATCATAACCACCCAAACTAGTTAACTTTCTTAAAATATGCTACACAACATGAGATATATGATTTCACACGCATTTGTACAGATATACATGTAACTTGAGATTTTATTCATGCTACGACATATATTCGCAAATAGTCAACTCATTGAAAAAGAGATTACAGTATTTACTGTAGCATTGGGTGATAATTATACTGTACTAGATATTAAGTCAGACTGCTACTCTATAATCAGTGAATATGGTATTACTAATTACGTCAAATTAATAATTATAAAGATTTTGCAAGATATGTAAAGCTATACAACTAAAGGATATATTGAATGATTGACTTTATTTTCAAAAGATCGATAATCAAATTAAAAATACTAAAATTATTTACAGTTTTAAATTTCTGTAACATTAAAGCTTTCATCAGAAGATCCACAAATGCTAATTAAGCATCGC
Source organism: Trichoplax adhaerens (assembly GCF_000150275.1). Lineage (NCBI taxonomy): Eukaryota > Metazoa > Placozoa > Uniplacotomia > Trichoplacea > Trichoplacidae > Trichoplax > Trichoplax adhaerens. The sequence goes on along the minus strand of NW_002060949.1, from coordinate 179,212 downwards.
TATTCCATCTCTTTACCAGAATTAGAGTCATTATTACATTTAGAAGGATTTTCTAAAGTCTGATCACGTGCGGAACGTGGTTGGTCATCAAATGAATGATAGGTTAAAGATTCGAGCCACTTTAAGAAACTAAAAGGAAGATTGAATTGAAACTATAAATAGCAATGTTAACAAGTAGGATCAAAACCGTAAATTATATACCTACCAAAATTCTTTCGTTTCCTTCTGGATAATATGCTCGTTAATACATTCATCCGTAAATTTTTCAATCTCTTTATCAAATATCGTGTTATCAATAGCTGAATGTATTCCTAAACGCTCGATCTTTCTATTATATGCATGATAATGTAGCTAAAAAATAAAAAAAATTGCAGGAAAACATGAGCGATTTGAGCTAAAGCTTGATCATGGCTTAATTGTCTTTGAAGTCAAATTTTTAACCTGATACAACATCAAGCCTAATCCAGGTGCACGCGGTATATCAACCTTTGCAATTAGTTATTACAGAAACTACTGGTTTATCATTTAATACATGAAAATAATTCCATTAAACGTTGCTTATACTGTATAATTACCCTATCTTTCTCCCATGCTTTTTCCATTGCTTCAATCGTTGCGTCTCCACGTACTATGCCTATCATAAGACCTAACAAATGTGACATGATATTAGCTACAAATTTTGGGTTAAAGACCGCAATAGGAAGTAAACAAATGAAAGCGATTTGTTTGTTATAAATCTACTGGCCGTGACTAACCGATCATCTTACGAATCTGATGAAGCATAAAACTTTGTCCCTTAACAGTAAGGGTAACAAATTCCAGGTTATTTCGCACAAAAGGGAGACCACACTATACAACAACAAAGAAAGCAACGTTTGATATCTGAACTAGCCAATTGTGTAATTTTCTTAACTTACGTCAAATTGCATAATATATCTCTTAGCACTGTCATCTTCATAAGCTCTAAATTATACATTTATTATTAATAATGAATCAGAAATCATGATACAAATTTATATCGTTGCCTTTTATTGCGTAATAAATTTAATATACAAATTCCTAAATCTAAATCATACTTATTGCCAACGAAAAGTATGTAATGAGTTTTAGGCATTGAAATTTTTTAATCATTGCAAACATGCTTACTTACTTTTTTGACGTAAAATTGTGAAAATTTCGTGTTCCAACGTACATCGCCAGTATATCCCGAACGTGCTTTATGGTTGCTTCTATTACCAAGATATACATATTTTTCTGAGATAATTGATAGTTAGTAAACAACAGTAATGCCAGACTATCATGAAGAAAATGTAACAGAAATTGTCGTCATGAGATACGTCAGGGTCTCTGTTTCTGTCATCACTTACGATCTATTCTGTACTGGTAAATGAAGAAATCACGGCCTACTTGCTAAATCAATTTAGTGAAGGTGAAGACGGATTATTTTAGTATTGTATCAATACTACACCTAATATCAGGTGAAAATCACCGTAAAAATCTGTATCTAAAGCATGTTGAATTTAGTTAAATTTAGAGCAATTACATTGCTAAAAATCTATCTGATTAGTTAAAAAAGCATAAGTTTTGAGCAGACCTTTTCCTTATTTGCAAAGGCATATGTAGGCATTACGTATTTATATGTTCTGGCATCACATGCTGTTTTAGAATTAAAACCCTTGGTAACTCGAAAATGACCAAAAACGCGTATCTCTCGCGGCAGATGAGAGTTGATCTTAGCAATGACATCATCAACCACAAACATTTTAAATGATACAACTTGCGCAGCAGCATGCACACCTTTATCAGTTCTGGAAGCACGTTGAAATGCCATCTATTCAAACGAAACCGTAATGGTAATATCGTAATCTAAGTTGGCGTTAACCATGCCTTAAATATGCTCAAGGTTACAAAGCAACATGATATAGTACAATCTAGTATTCTATAAATTTAGCAACAAAGCAGTAAATTTAAACTTGGGAATAACTTGATTCGTAAATTAAACATAGCAAATACGAAGTAAAATCTTCCATACCTTTTGTTCGTGCTCTTTCGCTGCTTCAGGTATGGCACCGGCTTTAAATAGGGCATTTATTAGATCCTCTTCAATTGTTTTAGTACCCCGATTTCTCTGCATACCAAAATATCCAGCACCACAAAAGCCTAGCAACAAAGCAACTTTTCTTTTCTTGCCGATATCATTAGGAGTTACAGTTTGTATGACCTAATATATAAATAAATGCATATCGTAAGCGAAATGTATTAAATGCAGCTGTTCTTCGATACGTCAGACGCCAGATCATTCATCTGGAAAGTTGACTCATTTAAAAGTTGCAATTATAGACCTAGAACTAGCAGCTAATGTACGCCTACATGTATGCTGTATTTTGTGTATTAACAATTGAATTATAACCGCAGCATAACCAATAAATCCATCACTTCAAATAAATCCATGGCTATTGTTGCATATTTTCTTAGACCACTTTCGCTTATGGTACAGAACCTTGTCTGTTGTGCGTACCGTATAATTAGAGCATTTATAATTAAAATTAATCTGTAACGACATAATAGTATGCAGTTGGCAGCAATTAGAAAGCTTTCTACTGTTTATCGACAGTAATATGATATTTCATCATTGCACTGTTAATTCCCACTTCAATTTTACAACTACTGCAAATTGTATATGATCAATCGCTGAGAATAACTTTATAGTGCTATTCATTTCCATATTGCATAGCATCAACTAAGAACGAAATTGCAGGTTGCTTATCTTTCTAATAAGTACTTTTAAAATGATTCTACCTAGCACTGTACATCTGCTTTTAAAAAATAGGGTAATTTTCGTAATAGCAGGTTGTTTGAGATGTTCTTTCATTGACGATCGGTTTAGCCATAATTAACTGATTAATCATACTACCGTACAGTATAAGTAAAATAGGAACTACGGTACTACAATCAATCAAGAATGACATTTCAGTACACCAATAGAGACATGCATGGAACGGTATGCATATCATGATCAAGGATTTGTTGTCAGTTGTAATGTAATATTAAATTTACTTGTTACACATACAGTACACATATAAATATCAATCCAAGTATTACGAAATATGTAAGTTAGATTGTAGCACTCAAGCAAAATGAAACCTCATTTCCGTCACTCTCATCGCAACTTTTGAACTTCTTAGGCGATGGTGGTCCATCATTAGGTACTACACTATCTGGAGTTATTTCTGCAGCCATAACTTTACGGTATATTCCTTTCAATAGTTGTTTTAATTGAAGATACTTCACAAGAGGTTTGTTCATCCAATTCCACTTGCGCCTGATGTTAACTTAAAAGAATAATACAGTACTGTATACTGTAATATAGAGTACTGAATGACCAAAACACAGAAGTGGAGGTGGGATTATCTTGAAATTCTTTCAATTCTTATAGAATTTAAAAGCTATACGTTAATTTGATGATAAATGAAGGCTAGATTATAAAAACTCCCTCCTAGTTTGGGTTGCTACTTAAATTAAATCTATCTGCCACTAGGTCAAGCTAGATCACGGCAATGATTACAATGGCTCGGATGCAGAAGTATACAGTACGTATTAGCAGTGTTAGTACCTTAACAATTATAAACCCACATGGTATAGTATGAACAAAAGCAAAGCCACGGTTTTTCTATACCTCTATCCATACGATACTATATTACACGTGTACTGTGCTCAAACAGTAGAAGACTGCTGTAGTATATGCCCTACCGTAGGGCATGCCAAAATGCCCGCTCTCTCTGACTCTACCTTACCTCCAAACCCATTTATTTCATCGAAGAGCATGCCGAATATACATCCGATCTCTTTTCGTACAAGTAATATCTGTATCTAGAAACGGAGTCTAGTGATACATCCATATTTGATTATACGGATAGCTATATTTGATATAGTTCAGTTAATTTGAATAGATATTATCGTGAAGGTAATATTAGATGATTGCTAACTACTATATTACAAATTGTTGATGACTAATTATGGTACAAGATTTATGTAGCTAGAAACGCTGTAGTTGTTAAGACGCCCTTCGGAGAAAGGGCCTAGACGTTAATAGAAGAGTAATAACATCTTAAGTAGAATGATTTAGATTGTAGAAAAGAATGATGTACTATTAGAGAAAAGCATTTGGTTTGATGACTCATGTCTGATTGTAGATTAATCAAGTTGTCATAAATGGATTTAACGAAATGTTTGTCAGAACTGCAGAGGTGAGCTCATAGGAGAGAAGAGACTTCACTTCGCTTTGAGCTCGGAATACTTTCGATTTTAGAACAGATTCTTGTAGTAATTAATTATAGCTCTACTATTCCTAAAACCTTGTAATAAAAGCCTTTTAGAAAATACTATTTGACTTGATAGTTATTGTCAGACGCATTTATTCTACGGTGATATTTATTTTACTTCAGATACGATGCCATTGCAGCCGCTCAATTTTCATCAGACATCAAAAATTGTGGCTGATCTAAGTGAATAATATTTATAGCTTGAAACTTAACTTAGTATTGGATTGTAAAATATAGATTATACTTTGCCGTTAATTAATTAATTATACGTCGTATTACTATATATCTCTACATATCGTATTATATGCTAAACAGGTATGTCACCATGATGTAAGGTAGTGTACGTAGCTTGCTAATTTATCGTAACGCATATTTAGTAGCTCATAAATATATATCACAATTCAAATTTCTACTGTACGTTCGAGTGCGGATGACCGTATAGCAGGGTATTGGGTCACTATTATTGTTGGAGGTAAAAATAGATATGTAACTTATAGATTAGGATATGGTTAGTGCATCGTGCTTTGACTGATAAAAATAATAACGTCTACGTATACACTCGTACTGTAGTTATTACCAATTACTGTTGACGCAGGACTAATGTAGGCTCTATTCCATTTATACTACATTGTAGTAACAGAGCCCACCAACAGATAGCATCAATAGCGAGAATTTTTATATTTCAGACGTACCTGTCGATCATGGAATGATGACTCATTCGTTATATGCTAGTAACCGTAGCTGATATACTGTAGCTGCAATAACAGTGACACACAGAAGTGCAAATGTGCCAAAATTTATCTAAAAATAGATATTAATATAGCATGAGAATAGAAATGATTTGGATATAGTGGTACTTTCTCATCTAATACTTGTACGAGTATATAATAACATACATGCACCTCTCTTAACATGCTCATACGCATACGTCTATTGTTGTGAATGTACGTGAGAGATTAAGCACATAAAAACAGGCTACATCTCTAAAGTAACAATAACATGTTATGGCGATTTGATTTACAGAGATAATAGGCACAGAAACTGTGGCAAAACAAATATTTTACATCCATCCGTGTTGCTATTGCTGAAATTTCATTAATTATAATTTCCAATATATATAGATCGACAATTATATATAATTTATACCGTACTAATGTAATACCGTTTAAAGCTTAAATTAAAAATGTCGATTGTACGCATACTATATTTCATATCCTAGTTGCTGATAGGTGCTTATGCACGCGATAGCAATTCTATGCCGCTTACAATATACTGTAGGTACATATATAATCTGTTGCACATTAGCTTGTATTGAAAAGTTTCGGAATTTTTTAACACAAGGTACTATATATTATTTCGCTAAAGCCCGAGTCTAGGCTGCTGCTACAACACTTAAAACAGGGGTAACGTATGTAGACGGTAAGTATTAGAGTATTACATAAACAAATATAATCTGTATGAAGTATGAGATCATCGTAATATTATCCCTACGATGTCAAGGTTATGTTAACTTAAAATTAGGAATTAAAAGCTCTACCGGAAATTAGATTTTAAATGTCAAGGTCGTCACTAAAGATTATAAAATTTTATGCAATACCAATAATATCACTCAAGTCACATTTTATGCGCATATTGACATATCTTTAAGCTGAAAAGAAAACTGGTATGATGTTTCAACATTGAAAGTTAGCATTGCTTGCTTCGAATCGTTTTTCGTATACAGTATAAATTTATAGCAAATCGATACAATTTTAATCTCGCAGGTGTATCAAATCAACGATAAAATTTTATATATATTAGTTAGGAAATAACGCAATTTTGTTATTTTGCATGTCTTAAGCCGATATAACTCGATGACGATGTCAATATTTCAGTCATTTTATTATTTAAAACATATTTTCATTTGATTGGCAGACAATTTATCACTTCAATAAGGTGTACCTTTGTACGTATACTAAAAATATAACAGAATGCAGTCTTGTACTAAAAGCTGTATTGTAATATAGTTCATAAGAAATTAAAAATTTACTAAAATATAATTCTTTTAGAATAAGCTGTCAGTATTTGTAAACAAGAGCAAGGGTGTTAATAAATTTTATTCAGAAGGAAAATATTGACATTTCATTTCCTTCCCATACTTGTTACGGTCGATCACCAAGATGGGCAATTTTCATTCCATGATGACAAATAATTATAACGTCTACCGTGGCTTATCATAATAGCGAAGAATCTTCCCAAAGTACGCTAATTAATCATATAAATAAGAAATTAATAATAGTTATCATTTATATGGTGGCATCAATAACAATCGTATTAACCGGATATTTCTTACAGGGTAATTACCGCATCCCAAATAACTATAAGTAGTGAACAGTTTTAACCTTCTCTGCAACATTTTGAAATGATCTACCTTTTACAGTTACACCTTTCTTTCCATCATCTACTAATATATAGCTCATTAGCATTTTGCAAATACTTCTACTCTAGCTATAGTTGAAATAGAGACAGTTGATATTGTGCCAGTTACCAAGTACTGCAATTATATCTTCATTTATGCTCGTATTTCCCAACAGTAATACAGTTAGCTAATTTTAGCATGCTAGTTGGAGCCGAAGTTGTCTTAGGGTTATTCCTGTCCTATATATTCTACCGTTCGCTGTGTGCTATTATAGGTCACTATCGAATAGTTAATATCCTAAAAAAATTTCCAGGACCCAAATCTCATTGGTTACTGGGAAATCTTCATCAGTTGGCATCTCCTAAAGAATTTCTTAAAAGCTACCATAGTTTTAGTCTGAAATTTCCTCGAAAATTTTTACTATGGTATGGTCCTCTAACTCCGGTACTATCTGTTTCACATCCAGAAACAATACGCGCTGTTATAAAAGCTAAGACAATCAAGGATGGTCCAGCTTATCAATATTTGTTGCCGTGGCTTGGACGTGGTATTTTATTAGAGAATGGCACAAAATGGGCAAGAAATCGTCGCCTGGTAACACCAGCCTTCCACTTTGAAATTATGCAATCATATGTTGATGTAATGAATCAGTGCGTATCGATATTTATAGAGAAATTGAATGAACATGCCGTTGATAATACAAGAATTAGTGTATTTGATACTGTGAGATTGTTATCATTCGATATATTACTACGTAGTGCTTTTGCTATAAACTTGGACTGCCAGAGATCAGGTCGAAGTCATCCTTTTGTTAAGCTAACGAATGAAAATACTCAACTAGTTGAGGGTAGACTTTATGAAATACTGAAGAGTCTCAATCTTATTTACAACCTATCCAGTACAGGTCGAAAGTATGCCGATAACTGCCGTTGTTCTAATCAGATTGCACAACAATTAATAGAAGATCGACAAAAACAATTTAATAATAATGAAGTCGATTTGTCCTCCACAAAGTTCAATTTTATCGATATCCTGTTGTCAGCTCGGGATAACATGGGAAAATCACTAACCAAAAGAGAAATATGTGATGAGGTCGAAACATTTCTTTTTGCCGGGCATGATACTACAGCCAGTGCAATATCGTGGACATTGTACTGCTTGGCAAAGCATCCACAACATCAGCAAAAGATATATCAAGAGGTTTACGATATATGCAAACGAGATAGTTTAACCATAGCTGATTTATCTAAGCTCAAGCATACAACAATGTGTATTAAGGAAGCTATGCGGCTGCACTCTACGGTTCCAATAGTAACTCGCATATTAGAAGAAGACACCGAAATAGATGGAATAACAGCTCCAGTTGGAACCATGATCGAAATAGCTATCTATAATCTTCACCACAATCCCGAAGTATGGCCATCTCCATGGGAATATGATCCTGATCGTTACCAGGCGGAACGCTGTCAAAATCGAGATCCTTATGCTTATATTCCTTTCTCGATCGGCAGTAGAAACTGTATTGGTCAAGTGTTTGCATTAAATGAAATAAAGCTAGTAGTTGCCAAAACGGTGTACAACTATTATTTACGTATAGGTGAAGACTACAGTCCTAAACATTTACAATCGCTAGTATTAAAAGCCGCGAACAGTTTATGGATTACGGTGCAAAAGCGTTAATAAACATTGGTCGATATCACACTATAAGAATAGAATTTGAATATCTTAATTAAATTCATTATAATTATAGATTCATATAAGTGATATAGTACCTCTCTTACGCAAATTTATCTACGTACTTGCTGTTTCTTCATTCTCGTACCTTTGCAAAGTTTCAAAATGAAGGTGCAAGAGATTCGTTACTGTATTTGCTAAAACACGTATCTTACTCTTTATATATTAGAAGAGCCTTGAAATACACGGACAAGACTGTTTAACTCTGTTATCAAGATTCTTTTCAAAACATTGATTAAAGTAATCATAACTGCATAACTGTAAATTGCAGTTAAAGAATGTATTCTTATCACTACTAATACGTGCAGTATTGAACTATATTGATAATGTGTTACGTTATATATTACCATTTATCAGTTCTATTACCGAATTTTCTTATTGCATAGGTGTGTTTATAAGACGATGCAATCTCTCAATAAACCTGTCTTATGCAGTAACTCACAATAATTGTGTAACTAATTCTAAATTTAGTCTAAACATTTACGTATATATGATTCATAACTAAAATCAGGGCCTGTTTCAATATTTTTCAATATCGTTTATCTATGAGCGTGATATATAGTGCTAATATACAACGCTAGATTAGTTCTACAGTATGGATGCAGCACTGTATTCTAGATAACACTTTGCAAACGAAAATAGCTCGAGCTTTGAATGTGCGACTGAAATATGCAGTAATAGTAAGGTGCGTTCTTTAAGTTATAGTTATTAACAAATTAAAATGTCAAGGAGCCACGAGCAGTGTAATTTATTAAATACAGGCATGACATATCATCTAAAGCTCATTCCTCTTGATATTTTAATTTAAATCACAAACTTTTGCAGATAGTTTTCATCTTTCAAATTGCTCGACTACTAACACAGGCAATGCAGGATTGCAAATAGTATCATACGGTATGAAAAATATCGCAAGACAATTTAAAAGGTAAAATAATTTAAAAATCAGCGTTCATGATATATCAACTTCAATATTCAGTTTACATTAAATTAAAATATTTTGTTCTTTAAATAAATTTAAATTCACAGAAGAAAATTAAATTACAGAATTATACTATAAAATGTTGATATAAAATAATGACTGACCAGAGGACTAGTACTACACTTTCTATGGTGAAAAGAAAATAGCTAAGGAAAGTAAACATGAGCTATTACAGGAAAGAAGTAGAAGCAATCTTGACTCAAACGAATAATTTGATAAAGTAGAGAATAAAGTAAAGTAAAAGAAAAATCATCCGATATTGAAACTTTACTTATAGATGTCACATACATACCCGAATACATACACATATACGCATATATTCTTAAATAACATATAGATAAATTTTCTGCATCGAAGGATTGTAATATTTTTGCACATTTCTTTTCCATCATACAAAACTATTTACGGGAATCAAAGTCTCCTTTATTTCAAATGAGCAACATATACTAAATTATCTAAACGTGCAATCCATTCCTTACTTATCGAGCTTGTAGTCCAATATTTATATTCCTATTTAAACTTATTCTGTTTTCTGGTCAAAATCCTATCAGACTGCATATTACCCAATACAGATATAGCCCTACGAAGTCCCTATCTGCTGAATAATTAATGATAAAAATGCCTACAAAACTATTGTTAGATAACTATCAATAGAGGTGGCGAGCTCGTCCACGTGATATCACTTTACGCATAATTTATCTATTAATCTGCTGGTTAATGGTAGTTGAAATTTTTTACTAAAAAGTTGCTGCCATCATAGACGGTGAATTCAGCCGATCAATACTATTAAAATCTAGTTGGTCGATTAATTAATAAGTTGATTAATACATAATCACACCAGACAGATTTTCATGATTAGAAATTATGATGGATATGAGTATATTTTATCCTATTTCAATAGCAGTTTGTTCATACTTCCTTTCAGTGTCAATTGCCTCGTTTTACTCGTATGCAAAGAACAGGTTAAGAATATATCGATATGGGAGTCACTTTGATGGACCTAAGTGTCGAACGTTCGTTGGTAATACTCATCAAATGGCTACAGCAGAAACTTTTTTAAACTTTCTCAACGAAACAAGTAAGGTATTTGATAAATACTTTGTTATGTGGTATGGAATGACATATCCATCATTTGTTTGCTATCACCCTGATTCAGTAAAAACAATTATAAATGCCAGTCCACCTAAAATTAGTATTGCATACCGCTTTCTAAACGAATGGGTTGGACCCGGTTTACTCACAGAAAATGGTAAAAGGTGGTCTAGAAATCGACGTCTGATCACACCAGCTTTCCATTTCGACGTACTTAAACCATACGTTCATATATATAATGAAGCCTTGGACATACTTACTGAGAAATGGTCAAATCCAGATCGCTTGCATAAACCATTAGACACCTTCTATGATGCTAGTTTATGTACTCTGGATGTTATTACTCGCTGTGCTTTTTCCGTTGAGTTCGATTGCCAGAGGGAAAATGTAAAACATCCCTATATAAATGCAGTTCGTACTATTACAAAATTAGTAACAGAACGACCCTTTAATATTTTCTACCACAGCGATTGGATCTATTCAATTACCTCTGCAGGTAGAAAATTTTATTCCAATGTCCAGCTAACCCATGAATTTACTGAAAATGTCATTCGAAAACGTCAAGGAGAATTAAGCTCAAGTCATGATGATGGCAGTAAGATGAAAAAGCATTTAGACTTTTTAGACGTTCTTTTAAAGGCAACGTACGAAAATGGCGAAGGCCTCAGCTTATTAGAAATACGCAATGAAGTCGATACATTCCTGTTTGCTGGTCATGATACGTCTTCAAGTGCGCTATCGAGTACGCTTTACTGTATTGCGAGGTATACAGAGCATCAAGATAAGATTCGATCAGAGGTTGATAAAATACTTGCATGTAAAGAAGAAATAGAATGGAAAGATCTACCTGAATTAAAGCATACATCCCTGTGCATTAAGGAAGCTATGCGCTTATACACGACTGTACCAATAATAGAGCGAACTTTAGAAAGAGATGTAGAAATAGATGGTAAAATCCTAGCTGCAGGTTCACAAATTGCAATCGCAGGATTCATGCTGCATAGAAATCCTGACGTTTGGGATGATCCGGAGAAATATGATCCTTTGCGATTCTTGCCAGAAAATTGTGGAAGTAGACATCCATATGCTTATATTCCATTCTCAGCTGGATCAAGAAATTGTATAGGTCAAAACTTTGCAATAAACTTTTTAAAAGTTGCTGTAGCTAAATTAGTTTATCGATATTACTTTACCGTTGATATGAAAAATAATCTAACTTTTACAGCTCCTTTGGTTTTAAAATTACATGGTCATGATATCTATATAAAAGAGAGAAATAATTAAGTCTCACCAGGTTAATAAAGATAGATTGGATTATAAATTCATATGATTAGACTTGAATCAGAAATATTGCAAGATTTTTCCTAGATTACTATTCTAGATGCGTAGCCTTTAGATCATCCGTATCGCTTTTGCGTATTGACTCAAAGTACGTAGTTTACGCAGGTATACTAGTTTAAATTCCTTTATACTGTTTTAAGGCATAGCTTCGAATTTAACATCATTTCTTAGTAACCTTGAACATTACTTCTGTGTAAGTGTACGTGTTCGAGCTTTACAATATTTAAATTTATTCGATATCAATCATGGATGATTAATATAATTTGGTAAGACATCATTAGGAAGTTAGCTTACTATGATTGAAAAAACTCGTAGTTTTGACAAGAAAGACTAAACGCGATATCTTTAGACAACTGTACTAGATTTACTCCTTCTCGTTAGACAGTTGAGGAAAAACCGAAGGTTTATACTCACTATATAATTTATGCATTTTCAGCTACCGCACAGATGTAAAAATCATTGCCCCAACTTAATCCAGTTCTAGTAAAGGTACGTATATATTAATTGGTTGAATACCCGCTCAAATGAAGAGGAACGGTCGTGTTCTACACATAGCATTCATTACATTAAAAGAAAATTCATATCTATATTATCTTACTATACGTACATGAATCCCCTCCTAGTGATAGATACAATGCAGTATCAAGTCCTAGCATGTACCAGCATTCATACAGTATATCCGTTATTCTTGTGTTTTAATATTATTATTTATAATTATGCTGAACAGTAATTCTAGCATTCCTCTCACTGCGAACATGCATAATCCATAGGCGGTCATGTATAATTAATTTAAATCAACCATTATTACGAATTCTCTAATACTCTACATACAGGCCTTTCAGTTTTTTGCCTGTACTGTCTATCGGCCATACTTGCATTTTTACCTAAACAATTAGTTTTACTCCTACCATGGACTTTTCGATTTTTCAATCTAAAGTCCATGCTCCTACTTGTATACCTATTGTCATTGTAGCAAAGTCAAGAGTTCAACTTCATATCCATCCGTATTTAAGCATTGAGACTGTTTAATATCCTATATGGATAATTCCTGCTATAGACCGCCTATCTCAGTCAACTCAGCTTCAAAGTGACTCAGAGGCTGGCCAATCCGGCTACTAAATTCTCTGAAACGGACGTATTCTGTTTTATGCAGTTAATAAATTACGGAATTATTGACTGGGAGTCTGGATGTACTCGTATATCATGTCAAAGCACTGTCAAAACACCAGATGATTACAAGTACACCTAAACTTTCCAGAAGTTTCTGCTAGTAGTACTCTACTGTACACTTAGCGAACTCCACCTGAAGTGCACGTGAAGTGAAGTTTCAAAATCCAACTTCAATGTTCCCTAATTACTGTACAGAGCGTACAGCCATGTTTCTACTGTATAGAATAATCACTTATAACCTATAATCAAAGCAAGGAAAATCACATTGAATACTTATTAACAATAATATCGCATGATTTGATGCAAATGATCATTAATCTGACGAAGCAGCCGATCAGAGTGTTTAGCCATGTTTCTACTGTATAGAGTAATCACTTATAACCTATAATCAAGGCAAGGAACATCATATTGAATACTTATTAACAATAATATCGCATGATTTGATGCAAATGATCATTAATCTGACGAAGCAGCCGATCAGAGTGTTCAGCCATGTTTCTACTGTATAGAATAATCATTTTATAGCCTATAATCAAGGCAAGGAACATCATATTGAATACTTATTAACAATAATATCGCATGATTTGATGCAAATGATCATTAATCTGACGAAGCAGCCGATCAGATTGTTCAGCCATGTTTCTACTGTATAGAATAATCACTTATAACCTATAATCAAGGCAAGGAACATCATATTGAATACTTATTAACAATAATATCGCATGATTTGATGCAAATGATCATTAATCTGACGAAGCAGCCGATCAGAGTGTTCAGCCATGTTTCTACTGTATAGAATAATCATTTATAACCTATAATCAAAGCAAGGAACATCACATTGAATACTTATTAACAATAATATCGCATGATTTGATGCAAAATGATCATTAATCTGACGAAGCAGCCGATCAGATTGTTCAGCCATGTTTCTACTGTATAGAATAATCATTTTATAGCCTATAATCAAGGCAAGGAACATCACATTGAATACTTATTAACAATAATATCGCATGATTTGATGCAAATGATCATTAATCTGACGAAGCAGCCGATCAGAGTGTTCAGCCATGTTTCTACTGTATAGAATAATCATTTTATAATCTATAATCAAGGCAAGGAACATCATATTGAATACTTATTAACAATAATATCGCATGATTTGATGCAAAATGATCATTAATCTAACGAAGCAGCCTATCAGGTTTGCCTGTTTGAGCTATATACAGTATGTCATATATCTAATGAACATCAACAACGTCATTGAAGACTGGACAATTGATGGGGGGCGGACATATCCTTTGTTTCACTTGATATCGATCGACACCTTACTGGTTGAATCACGCCAACGACAATATCGTGTCAACGAAGATCGCGCAACCTACGATAACGTACGATAGTAACAGAATAAAACAATGAAATGTACGTCAGTAGAGTTCACCGGGTCGGGCGACTATTGTACTGTACTTACTGTACTGTACTGTACGTCCTGACAGTACAGTACAGTACTGTAAATTGTGTGTTGAGGCCTAGAAATACTGTGCTCAAGGCAAAAGGTTAAAAAAATACAATAAGATCAGATACTGTAGATATTGAAGACCGATTTGGCTTCATTAACCATTTCCTTCTACTTCACAGCACCCCCATCTGCCATGATTGGGATTGCTATAACGGTGGCGTTGTCTGTTCTTGCAGCGATATTGCTGCTCAATATCCGGCCAATCATACGAGAAATTAAAATTCGTAGGCAATTAAATCAATTTCCATCACCACAGGGACATTGGCTATACGGGAGTCTTTCAGAAATGCAAAACCCAGACAATATTTTGAGTTATTTACAGAAGCAATGTCAAAATTATCCGTCATCGTTTTTTCTCCGTTTAGGCCCTTTCATGTCCATTTTAGTTTGTAATTCTCCTGATGCGGCGAAAGCTGTTATCGCATCAGGTGGGGCCAAAGAAAACTATTCCTATACGTTTATTCGAGAATGGCTCGGTGATGGATTATTGATTTCTAATGGAGGAAAATGGGCTAGGAATAGAAAATTAGTTACGCCTGCCTTCCATTTTGGTGTTTTAAAGCATTATTTACCTATCTATAATCGATGTGTTGATGTCGTAATTGAAAAGTGGTCATCCCAGGCTGCTACAGGTCAATCATTTGAGATCTACTCTGATATGAATTTTTTAACTTTAGATATTATCCTACAAAGTTCTTTCTCTCTTAAAACCCAATGCCAAACTATTGGCAAAAATGATCCTTATGTTACTGTTGTGAAAGAATTAGCTTGGCTGACAGTCAATCGCTTTTTTAGTCTTACTGGCTATATTCCATTTCTTTATTACTTAACTTCGGAAGGTAGAAGATTTAATACTTGCGTTAAAGAATCTCATCGTTTTACAGAGAATGTCATTCGGAAACGCCTACGTGAAGTTGAATTAGGCTCGGAAAGTAATGTCCGAGACTATATTGACTTTCTAGATATATTAATCAAAGCAAGAGATCGAGATGGTAAAGGTTTATCATTTAATAATATACGTAATGAAGTGGAAACGTTTATGTTTGCCGGCCATGATACTACTTCAAGTGCTTTATCATTTACCATTTATTTATTAAGTAAGCATAAAGAACACCAGCAAAAAGTAAGAGATGAAGTCAAATCAGTTCTACAGGGTAGAAGTGATATAGCTTGGAACGATTTATCCGAGCTTAAATATACTACAATTTGCATTAAGGAAGCCATGCGTTTATACACGACCGTTCCAATGATTGAGCGTGTACTCGATAAAGATGTCAAAATAGATGGAATTACAGTTTTAGCAGGTACCAAGATCAATATACCAATCTTCGTCTTACACGGTAAGGCGAATACTTGGCTGAATCGCGATGAATATAATCCTTCGCGATTTCTATCGGAAGAAATAGCACAACGCGATGCTTTCTCCTATATCCCTTTCTCTGCCGGATCAAGAAACTGTATCGGTCAATCATTCGCCATGAATGTATTAAAAGTGGCCGTCGCTAAAATTGTCCGGCACTACCATCTAGAAATTGATGAAACTAAACCTGTGGTAACAACGATCCCACTTGTCATGAAATCCGCGACTGGAATATGGATTAAAGTCAATGAGCTATAATATTCATAGCTGCTATCATAATTACGTCAATAGGCTATAAGGATCCCTTTGACTATTCATCCAATTCTGCAATTTAGTATCTCTAGCGCTAGAATATACGGCTAATTAACGTAGTACGAACGCGCGTATGCACAAAGAGTCGTTTTATCTTATCTTTTTACTGTAACTGTTATGTTATAGGCCATCCTTGCAACCGTATTGCACTTCATAGTGCAATACAACATAAGCGCATCTATTACTATTATTACTATTATTTGATGTATCCGAAGATAGAAATTCTAATATACGAGTAGTAATCGACTATTACATGACGTCCACGGAAGATACCTGATTCTAATAACCTTGAACTTGTAGTTAAGCATACCATCATGTAAAGATGTCGATCTAAATCGTTTTCAGCTCTTATTCTAGGTGCGTTATTTTGTATATATATAAACCTTCGGATAGTACCACATGTGTGCAGTACAGCTACATTGTCCAGTTAAACATAGGCGGACATTCCATTCATTTTGATGTCCATATTGGCGGAATTACTTAGTCAAATCTTTAAGAATAACAGTTGTGTAGTGTATTTAGAATATATTGTAACTATATTCTATTCTTAAATATAGACATGTTGTATTGATCTTATATTTAGACATATCTACAGTCTGTTCGCTCTACATTCAAATATGGCTTACTACATTTAGTTATTACAGTCCTCGCTATTTTCTACAATCATCTGCTATTCTATAACCTGTTATGGTATATATTGTATCTAATCCTACAATCATGTTCTCTGCATGTGTTCTAATGCCATAGCTATAAATACTACCGTTTTCTACCTTAGATTTCTTAAGTTGCATTATTAGTAACAGTTAGTATTCACACTTTACTCACGGCAGCTACCACGCTGACCTACCGTAATTATCACATTGTACCTAACTAATATCGACAATAAAGTATCCTCTTTTCTTAAGCTCCTTGTGCAATTCTCTACATGGCAACTAAAACCACATTATCTGACTCTTCTGATATATTTTCATAAATAGTTTCACTTTATTCAATTATGCTTCAATAAATCTATAAATAGACGAAGAAAAGTATATGCAATAACTTTTAAAATTACTGCGGATATTCTGTATTACAATCACTTTGACAGTGACGGAAGCATTAAATGCATCGTCAAGAAGATAAAGATTGTAATAGATGAATATCTATGTCGTATGTCTATTGCAATATTATAATAGATCTTTAAAATATTAAAGCATAAGAGTTACAATAAACTGCAGTAACAATAAATAGAAAGGGCATTCTATACAGTGGAAGAGATCTTCATTAGCCGACAATAGTATTGATATTGCTCCTAAATTTTACGAAAAGAAATACATATTTCAATAGGAAGTATCATCATGATTAATGAAGCTGAATTTCGCTTTGCTATTATTGCCGTACCAGTCTATCAATCATCTTTTTATTTTGACTTTTTAACCTATGCATAACTTGAAAGCGATCTGATCGAATATCTGACTCATTCGCTGAATTATCTAGCCCGGATCTATAGAACAGTCCTAGGAAAACTCCAATTCGATTCCAATGACTTGTATGTCTACAATATATCGAGAATATATAAATTTAAAATTGTTACAAATAAAAGTTATCCGTAAGCCTACCAAAGATTTGAACTAATCACAGTGAAGAGAGTTGCACATCAGCTAACGGCTATATGATTTTTACCTGGAAAAAACGATTATCTTGGGATAACTATTTTTACCACCTTTTATTATATTTCTTTTAATTTCTTCAATGTAATTAATATAGATTTGATCGTCCACAGCTTTATCATCTTGACTCCAATGCAAATAATGGTAATGAGTGATAGCTTTCTTTTGATTTGTCTATATTACGCGTAGGATGATAAATAAAGTTAATCAAACTCGTAATGCTAGCTACTTTTACAGAGAAGTCGCGACACATTAGCATATACAAGTAATACTTCAGATTTGATTCACCTCATAGTCAGTTAAAGTCATCTTTGAGATAGTGAAGTGAACATTTTCTCGTTCAACAGCTTCCGAAAAGTTTTTAAATTTTCTTTTCGAATGATGGCACCCAAGCTAGATATTAGTAAATTATAGTACAATGTTATTCTTATTTAATCTACTTTTAAAGATCCCTGAAGAAAAATATCAATAATTGTCTAGGTATCAAAAACTATGCTTTGAAACATACAGTGCAAAGCGTTATAATTACGGAATAGTCACCATCCCATGCCAAGTTTAGCAGATCAGTAGGCCCCTCGTCTACACCAGTAGCAGCTACTACGTGTATACCCGATAAATCCTAGGCAAATACATGATTACGAACGGGTAAAATTGCCCAGATAAAGAAAATCTACTAAAACGGGGTGAAATTTCTTAGCGTAAAATTCAAACTAACCTGGATATGATAGGCATCCAAGCTATAATTGTTAATCTTATTAGATTGCAAAAGCCCTGAAACTAAAAATCACAAGTGTTTAACGATAACTTATGAGTTAAGACAGAATGCATTTAATGAATAATAATTTTAGATCAGTTGAAATTCGAAGAATATGTTATTACCTTTTAATCCTTCCGTACAAATGGAATAATCTAGCTTCTATAAGGTTTAATCATTACAAAAAAGTATTAATAGATTTGATTACATAGATAGATCGGTTGATTAAAAATTGAATTTCCTAAAACTAATTTATCAGATTTTTAATACTAAAACATGCCTGAAATTCTTCGTCAGTTCCGTCTGAGTCTACAACATCAATGCAACATGTGTACTTTAGGCATTCTTCCTTGAGATCTTTCAAAATATTCGAGGAATAATTTATTAGTCCTCCCTCAATTGCTTGTGTTACTAGACTATATATCATCCAAACATGGACCTGAGTAGCAAATAACAATACTGCAAGGTTGGTTAAAATGATCAAATCTTATCGTTATTAATAGCTAAAAATGAGTCAACTAATCAATTGGTTTGAGAGAAACATCTTTAAAAGCATTTTAAATTAACTTGCCTTGGTTAGAAAAATAGAAAAATCTTCCTGATGAATTTTTTCCATATATTTTTGAATATTGACGCAGTCATTTGTTTGAATCTCTTCAATAACGGAGGTAGTCACAAAATAGACCAAGCTATCACTGAGGTAGCCAGGACTATTCAATCAATAAAGTCAGTAAAATAACTTTGACTATTGTAATTGTAGAAAGTAATAATGTGAGATACTATAGCAATATCGGCTTTCATTACTATCAGAAAATAACATCTACCTCGTTACAATGTAGAGGGGATTATTGTTCTTGGAAATTCGCTGAATATGATCTTTCCAAGACTTGTCAATAAAATTCAACCGAAACATAACATCACTTGGTGCGATTTTGTAATGTTGCCAATCCCTATACCAATAAATATCAATCGTTTTTTCTAGACCATCGTCCTATCCATAAAAATTTAATCAGAGTCACGATATAAATTTAAATCTAAGTGGCTTTGTTAGTCTCATTTCAAATGCCTTAACTCTTATTTCTTACCCTTCGTAAAGTAACTTTAAATTCAGAATATTTACAATAATCACGACAGTGGTTGACAACTAATTCAACACAATCAAATTTTAGAATGCTATTGGTTGTCCACCCTTTAGTTAAATTTTCCTAAGTTTATTGGTAAAAAAATTAGATAAAATATCGCTGTATTAGCAATTAGACATTGAAAATGGATAAAGATTATCTTTGTTGATTTTTAAATATTTATGAGCAGTCATTGTTATATCAAAATCACAACAAGTTGTATCCAAAATAGGATAGTACTTACAGCTAGGAAACAGTCTATCTCACTAAGTAACACTAAGACAGAACTTCCATGATTCATGTAACACTGCAAGAATTGGCCAGCAGATTGATTATTAGGACCTATGCATATAAAAATATGTTAGTTAATTTAATAACATTATAATATAGAATTTTTAATTTACATAATTTTTTGTGTTTCATGATTTTATCTTACATTCCATAGCGATATAACTATACGTGCTAGGTTCATCGTCCGAATTACTTGAAAAGCGCTCTTCAACTATAATTTAATTTAAGGAGACAATGTTTTAGTTGTAAAAAGTATTTTAATGGCATTAATAATTGCAATAATCAACTTTGAATACGCTAATTGATCAATAATAAAGATAGTGTTCATTAGAAAGCATTTACTTATAGCATGGACATTGAAATTCCTACAATTATCTTAATATTATGATTGCTATAACTAATTCGTTATTAAAGCAGTGAACTTGGATTGTAAACTAAGGAACAAATATTACCTCCAGGAAGTAGATCCTTGTTACTTTTAACTTTTCTTGTACACGTATGCCCCTATAAATATTATAACAACAGTTTTAGTTGCCTACTTAAATAACTATTAATATCATATTTAATGTATCCAATATTAGCTATACCTCAACAAGAATGCCTCGACAAGAGCCTGCATATTTCTTTATATCATAAGTGCCTAACACCACCGGAGGAGACTTGAAAGAAATTCATAACGTGAGAAATCATGCAAAAATTCTAATAGTATTGAATATTTCATTATTTCAATCCTTACCGGTGATTCCTTCTTCTTTTTTTCAACTATTTCATAAATTTTCTGAATGTACTTTTTAGTAGTTAGTGTAGCATCTAGTTTATATCAACATATTAGTAAATATGAATTTATTTATTAATTTTTTAGCAAAAACGACGGCTGTTCATATATTAAAATTCCGACAGAAATTTACCTTTTTCTCCGTAAGACGAAATTAAACGTAATGATTCAGAAGTAGAATCATCCTTGCTTAATATAGTCTTTACTTCCTCTTCGATAAAATTCGCAATGCTTTAAGTAAAGAGTTCACAGACAGAGTCATAAGAAATTAAATTGTGGTTTAAGTTTCTGATGAACAAGAAATTTGAATATAATTTTTCAATCACCTTTTAGAATATTTTTTAAGAAATTTTGCAGTACAGTTCAGATTTAAAAGGATCGGTGTAACCACAACCAAAAATGATAATATAATAATAATTACAATAATAGGTGGGACTGCTGCTGGCATAGGTGGGCTTGGATCTATGGCATTAATAATAGAAATTGGCCCAGAGTTTATGCACTAATCAACTACTACTAGGTAAGCAAGATAACTTTGTAGCTATATCTTATAATCTTTAAGAAATAGTTCTTAAGTTAAGGTTAATTTAAAATCATATTATAATGCAAAACTAAAGATTAACTTCAACAGAAATAGGACACGATAAAATAAAGAATACTGGTATTAATTAAATACGACTCAATGTTCTATAGTATCCTTATTAGTAGAGAATGAAGTGAAATTATTAATAGCACTTAATAGAGATAGTTAAGTATTTATGTACTGCGCAATCTAATTAAATTCCTACAAGCAGAGGACAAAATTAAAATAGTAACTCTAACTACTAATATTCGCAGAGTCTAGAGAATTATTCCTAAATCTAAATTTATACCCAGGAGAATAACTAAACCGTTCAGTGGTATAATACAGAAGGCTGCGTAATATTACATATACAGTACTAACATAAATACAGGTGCCTGTTACTTAAAAATGAATACAAAATTTACTTACAAATTAAACGTTTCGTAGTAATTCGAAGAGGATTAGTGTATATGCCTTCACCAACAGCTGTTAAAGCTGCTACAGAAAAGTAGTAGCTGGTACTAGGTTTAAGTTCCTTAACTTGATATGAAATTGTATTAGAAATATTCACATAAGTGATCTCGTTTAAGCTTTCTTCATTATATCGAAGTTTATAGCCAATAATTTGCCCATTTGGTTTATCAGGAGGGAGCCAAGAAACATTGACTGATTGATGATCGATAGGAGATCCACTAAATTTAGTGGGAGGGCTCCAAGGCACTATAAAATAAAAGGGCATAGATTAGTCATAAATTAACTATGGCAGGCAAAATATACTGGTGAAAAATCTGTAATTACAATAATACCAATTAAACTATGAAGTACTTACCGTCTTCGTTAGTTTTAGCTTCCACTACTTCGCTAAATTGGCTAGTTCCAATAATGGTAGCAGCTGCAACTTGCACGAAGTACCGAGTGTTAATTGTTAGATTGTGAAGATTGCAACTATGATCGGATCCTTTGACTGAAATCTTCGTTGCTAATTCATCACCTTTAGCTTGGTATTGTACCTTATAAGATATAATTTCCCCATTCTGTTTATCAACTGGCGGTGGAGACCAATTAATGGTCATGCTTGTTGAGCTTTCGACTACAATAATTACGTTTTTCGGTGATGCAGCAGGTGCTGTCGTGTAAAAATATATAGAAATTTTATCAAATACAGACTGTAGTTTAACATCACCATAATTGATTAAGAACAAAAATACAATTTTATATAGCTAACCACTTTGATTGGTTTGAATATTGATAGGTTGGCTAAAGGGGCCTACACCCGCAGATGTGCTTGCCGCGAGTCGTATCGAGTATTTGGTGAAATATTTTAAATCCTGTAACGTATATTCGCTTACATCGCGATTCACTCGAATTTCATGGCTTTGAACCTCTTTAGATTGATTTGGAGTATGACTATACTTGATAAGATATTCGATTATGATTCCATTTCGTTCCTGACGAATTAATTCTTGCCAGGATACTAAAATGCTAGAAGGCTCAGTTAAAGTAGCGTTTATATGTCTTGGTGATGCCGATGGAGCTGCATAAAATCGTATAAAGCAATGGAGAAACTATTAATAATTAATGGAATTAGATGAACTTTTAATTTAGTGTCATACATGATTAATGTGTTCTCTAAATTATTTTAATTTATTAAATATCACCTTACCACTTTGTTGCGTGAATTTAATGCGAGGCTTACTGAAATTTCCTTCGGATGGATTAGTTGCAGGATTAATCGCTCTAACTTTGACTTCGTATCCTGTGTAGGCATGTAAGCCGGGAATAACTGCTCGTGTTTCATTCAAGTTTATTATCGACCACGTTGATGATTGTGTACTACGATAAAATAATTCATATAAGGTTGCAAGTGCTATGTCCTGATTAAACTCTGGTGGGAGCCATGATACAGTTAAGATATCGAATGTCTCAGATATGACAGACAAATTAACCGGTGAACCAGGCGGATCTGTGGTTATATAGTACAATTGTAAAATTCAATTAGTTCGCTTATAATACCAGCAAATTTCTCTTTATAGCTAATAATGAAGGTTTGATCCTCACCTTTAAGTGTTTTGGCACTGTCGTTTTGACTAGATGGTCCAAGCAGATTATAACCAACGTTATAAGCATAAACACAGAATGTATACCACCTATTTGGCCTCAAATTTTTGACACTGAATGTAGTTTTATAGCCATTATAAACTTGTTTCGCTTGTTCATTGCTCTGATACATTATTAACTTATAGGCAATAATGCCGTTCGGCAGCTTAGGAGCTTGCCAGTTTACTTTAATTTCGGAAGCAGATACAGCATCGGCTGTGATATTCCTAGGAGGGCTAAAAGGCGCTATAAATACAAATATACAATAATATTATTTTACAAATAGATTAGATGCAGCCAAAAATATCGTAATCTAAAATTTCACTTACCCCACTGTTGTGTTCTGTGAGAAATAAGAGAACTAAAATTTCCATTTCCAATCGCTGTTGCAGCACAAATTTTGATCTGATAGTATGTCCAAGGTTTTAAGTTTGTCACCAGTAAAGTTTGTTTTGCAGTTGGATTGCCATCAACTGTAATACAATCGCTGTAAAACAGCGTATGATTAGCTTCTTCTGCAATAATTATGCAGTATTTGGTGATAAAACCGTTGCGATTTTCAAGAAGTGGTGGCTGCCAGAGAATAAATATGCTTCTTCGACCGTTATCAATGTTTTCAACCGTAATGTTGGTTGGAGGGCCGGTTGGAACTAGGGCAATCAAATATCGGGAATGTTTATAAATTAATTATTGTAATTGTTCAACTGTGTTGGGTACTTTATTTAGTATGCTTACTAGGAAAGAATTAGATTATCAATAAAATTTAGATTCGAAAAGTAATTTAGACGAATTAAGTGGTTAATTGTTGTTTAAATCATCACACTTACTTCCTTCTCGTAATTTTCCAATTCCAGGTCGGCCAATTGGTCCTAAACCTGCACTTGTATAAGCTTGCAACGCGAATTCGTACATTGAGTATGGTTTCAACCTTTGAACTTTATATCGACGTTCTCCATCACTGATATTACTATTAGCTTTTGTAACAATGACTTTACGTGAAATATTAAAATCTCGATCCAAAATATGTAAGTAGTATCCTTGAAGAATTCCTCTTAATTGTTGGAGATCAGGATCCTATTAAATTTAAGTTAAAACTCACGATCATGATAATTAATCCTCTATTCCTTAAGCAAAATTTATTCATAGGTATTACTGTCAGTTTACTAATATGCATATACGAGTATGTGTATACTGTACTTATAGTATTAATCTGAATACCTGCCAGGCTAACATAACAGTAGTATTGGTCTCATCAAAGACTTTAGGATGATGAGGGCTTGCAGTTGGTGCTGAAATAGAAATATAGCGATACTTAAAATTCTCTGATAACATTTTGCTATAACAGTAATTTCTTGGATGCAACCATAGATTAAATCTTACGATATATACTATTCAGAATAATCCTCCTTTTAAAATTTTAAATTTATAATTCTATTGCGTTAATATGCGTTGAAAGCAAACTTACTGTCTTGATCAGTAAGAATTTGTTGTAATGGACTCGCTGGCCCGCTGCCATTAACTGTTTCTGCTGTTGCTTTGAAGGAATATAACGTAAAAGTCTGTAGCTTTGTCAACTTTAAAGATCTTTGCCTGGCTGGGACCGTCATCGATATCATATTCTTACTGTAACTTATTCCATAGTGAACGGTAACAGAGATTATTTCACCATTTCTGTCTATCTGAGGAGGTAAGTCCCAATTTACCATAATTGAATCAACTCCTAATGCATTTAATCTAACATAAGAAGGAGGTGCGCTTGGAGCTGTAAGATGAAAGAATCATAAAATAAAAATCTTAGATAATGTTCCTTCTTATCTACTTCTATAGAAAATAATTGAATAATTTTTCAGTCACTGGAAATATGAATCTAAACTTACCCGCAGATGGTGTTTTTACGGATGTTATAATTTCAGTAGGATGGATCAGATTATATTTTATATTATACACAGTCACTGATATTCGATATTTATGATCTTCTTGTAGATCAACAATATTACAAAAGGTCTGATTGGTATCACAAGCTTGAAACCTTGATAAGTTATTATTGGATATATAGAGGCGATAAGCAATAACTCCATTTGGTTGAGCTGGTGGATCCCACGTTAAACGAATACTTGTAGCATTGATAGGATATGCATTCAAGTTACTAATTGGCTGGGATGGAGCTATAAATAGAAAAATATTAGTACATTTAGCCTACAGTATCAAAGTTAAGACATTGTATGCAATGATAGCCACTATAGTTATATCATTCTCACTATAAAATTGGCTAGATTTCTGACTATACTGACTTGTTTCATTAGTCTTGATGCGTAAAACTGTTTTGGAATTTTGGCCATCATCAGTATTAGCATAAATAGCGACTTCATATTCAGTAAATGGTTGTAACGAGGTCAATGTAGTAAAATTTTCACTGACTATGCAAACAGCCACTGACAGGCTACCAGTACACGATGCTCCATGAAACTCTCCCTTGAAATCTTGCGCTATTTCAAGGGTATAGTTTGTGGTTGAATTCGTTGTTTGATTAGCAAAAGGTAGCCAGGCTAGTTGGATAGAATAGGGCTGTGTACTTACAACGTGGAAATGAGCGATTTCTATCGGCCATTCAAAAGTTGGTCAAATAAATAAACCTAGTATTAATCATTTATTTGCTAGCATCGAACAGAATTTAGCAGATTGCCGGTATAGATATTAACTATTCCAGATCAATGATAAGTTATAATTATTACACCTCCGTAAAAGTAGTTCTAACGAACATTTTTATCAGAATAGACATTTTAATAGCTATAAAATTCAGGAGAACAACAGATATCTAGTGTATTTATAAGATACCATTTATGTGGTATCGAGTAAAATTTAAGAAATGGTGTAGATCTTAGTTGCTTCGTAAAAAATTGTAGAATTTATAATGGCATAGTTATAATATAGGCTTTGCAAAGTGAATCAGAAATCTTTCAAGTCATGCTAAGAAACTTACCTGTAGAGCTAATTCCTGCTAATGCCAGTAGGAGTACAGTTGAAACTAAATAAGCGGGTATACAGTAATTTCTAGACATTATTATCCCATAAATAGCATAGTTCAGAATAATCGTAGAACGCTTTGCGTTGATCGAATGTATTAATCTAACTAAATTGAATGCCTTATATATGCTCGGCACTTGGGTTAGCTAGTTCACATGGCAATTAAATAGATTTTATTGCGCATGAACGCCATTAATCATTGCGTCATGGGTAAAATACAGTTATTTTTTTGAGTAATGTGTTTATATTGTACTAAAATAATAAATAGAAGGATTTTAAGTTTACAGTTTTGCTGCATTAGGCCATAAGATTAGTATGTATTTTATGTGAGGAAAAAATTTTAAACGATCTTGATTGAGAATATTTCTATGAGGAATGTAGAAATACAAAATTAACTATAATATAGTTAAATTCTGGCTGGTACGCTGGCACATAGAAATAATTCCTGAAATCTTTTCACTCCACGTCACAAATTTTACGATTTTTAAACGATCATAATGAGAAATACAGTAATATCGAGCATACATGTAATTTGCTTTAATTGAATTCTGATTAGTGCACATTTTTATGAGAAACACTTCTGAAACATATCGCACAAATTCTATAATTTTGTTATGCACCAACATATTTCAAAATATTAGCTTAAATAGTTCTCATACATATTTCCAAAAATAAGGGTACGATAACTGAAGAATCTTCAGCTTGGCTCCTTAATTACTTTGGTAGTATTTTACGAGACAGAAAAATTTTAAAATAAGTGCTTATAATAATTATAGACATCTTTGCGTTATGCCTTTACTGTACAATATTTACATTCGATTATACCGCCAGATTAAAGTCTACCGGTCCGATAAATTTAATTTCATGTTATAAACTGGTTGACTGCGATATTTATTTATACAGCGACAAGGCAGACAGTCTTTTAGTGTTTGATTTGAAATGTTCACTACGAGACAACATATCATGTGTTCGTAGCGTGAGAATTTTGACCCGCCCTAGGTATCAGCCTTATAAATATAGAGACAGACTAGGAAATTGTAAACGTGACCATATGATGACGGAATTTTAATCTCATTTACCTAAAGTAACCTTGTTGTCCATTGTGCTAAGCATTTATTTATAGCTTAATTTTACAATGTCTTATTAGGACAGTGTTAAATTAGAAAACTGCTCGCAATAAATAATCTTAAGGTATATTTCACTAAATATTCACAACATGCAAGTCTGTTAATTACCGAATGGTAGCTTAATAATTTATCTTGTAATGGTTTAAACTATTACATCATTGTAAAGGGGTGATTAGCTCGTGATTAAATAAATACTTAAATGTTATATAGTTAATCAGAATTCGTCAATCAACCGCCATAAATCATCTAATGTTAGACAAATATGTTTATCTAATCTTTATCAATTCAGAATATAGTACTTGCAACAGAATACAATATTTAAATCCTTTTTAACAACATCCTGTGAAAACAGACGAATTCTAGATAGCAGGTTTTCCTTAATACGTATGTATCAAACGTATATTTGACCTAATGTTAGTGATTTTAGAATTACTAATCAGTCATATCAATATTAGAGTTCTTTATCGTCTTAATTATTTAAAACTACTTCTGTCATTTCGAAAGCTTTCAACTATAGAAAACATTTATATCAAAACCAATTTCTATAAATAGTGATACCCTTCAGATGATGTCATCTGTTAATCATGCAAACAATTTTTAAAATTACAAGTAGACTTCTTAGTATTATTACGCGGTACGATACCTTATTAATTTAGAATAAATAATTAACTAGTACGAGTATTCAAATAAGGTAGATTTGAGGATATACCGGCGATCAAAATAACGAATTTGGATTTAACTTTGAAAATCTGTTGTTGTTAATAATATAGATGGAAGATAAGGCTGAAAGGCCGATAAGATTTTCCGAAAATTTTACCTTAAGTTTATAAGCAACAAATGGTAATTACATGAGGCTTGGTATAACTACATCAGCTTGTTATTTATCATAATTAAAGATAGTCTGATAAGTAGTGGATATGGATTAACGCGCACTTCAGAAACTGCTCATAAGTTCATTTTAAGATTCTACTAAGTAGCAGATATTACAGTCTAGAGATTTATTAACTTTCCAAGCAAGATTTGGAAGATAATCCAAAATAGACATTGATATGATTAAGTCGGAGTAAACTCAAATACCTTACACTGTATTTACTATGATCAAATAATAGCAAGTTTTACTACTCAAGACAATATCAATGGATGAACTTCGAATTTTAAAGAGCTAAATAACTCTTGCAGAAGGGATGACATACACCAACTGTTATACTTCAGAAGTATTATGTAATGGGCCATTGTGAGATAGATACTTTAATTAAGTTGGTGATTGATCAATACTATATTTAATCTGTAGGTATAAAGCGATATAGAATAGAATAATCATAAAGTGAATTAGTTTAAAAATACTTTATATTATGTTTCTTATCAACACCAATAAATTTTACTACTTAAGGTCACGGATGTTCACGAATTTTTTGACTTTCTAAGCGCTTAGGTGCTCTTATTGGGAAGATTAGATATGTTAATTAATATTTTGACTCCACAGAAAGTAGTAGGATATATTGCAAAGTCAACACTTCTGTAAGGTACGAGCAGAAAACTAATATAAATGAAATCATCAGCAAGTACTGTTTTGTTAGTACTAAGACGAATATAAAGGCGAAGGGAAAATTTTAAGATTCATTCGATAAACCTGCATTAATCTAGTAGTACTACTGTATTAACAAAAGCAATATACATGCAATATATTTCGGAGAATGCTGTAAGATTTTTCTTTTAATTGCGACTAAAAACGATTAAAAACGGAATTATTGCGAAATAAAGTGATCCCTCCATGATTAAAAGTATTTAAAATAGCCAGATCGCACTGTACTTTATTGGAACTTTTGAGGTTATACAATTTATATCATGCATATTGTACAAATTTTTAGTAGTTTCAGAGACAGTAATTTGTAGAACTATAAGAAACTGCTTTGTTATCCTAGAACAGCTATAGTGATTAGGAATGAATTTTTTTATTCGTTATTGATTATTATTTACGAAGAAAACTGTTGACTATTATAGATAGAACTTATTTCTCCTTTATTTTGGCTGTATAAGCCACCAAAATAGCCTTTACGACACCTACTTGCGATCTCTTGGTCGTCGATTTGGTTATATTAGACAGAATTATTCTTAATAAATCAGCTTCAATAGCACACATATACATTATCACGTTATTAAATGCCGAAAAAATGTTACTTTATGATAATATGATCTTTATGAGAAGTATTTATAGCACTTCTGTGCAGTTGAATTCTACTCTCTAAAACGGTAATTGTTATAATTTAGCCTCTGTCTGATATCTAATACCACTTCCTATGGCTGCCAAATAGAAAAAATTAATATTTCAAACAGTAGCTTCTTCCATCATGTTTCAGACAGTTGAGGTCCGGGTGGCTAACTTTTCAGCATGAAAAAACCACAAAGATATTTAAAGTAGCAATGCATTATTGCATTATGTGTTTTTGGAACGCAATCTTTGTGAAAATGATGATGTTTGATCAAAAAGCTCTCATAATTACTTAAGGGAGTTATTTTTAGCGGTATTGCTATTGTGTAGGCGCATCATAATTTTATTATTTGGTTATATTATTATATAGTTGCAGCTATACGAATATACCAAGGTTTCTTATGTACTATATAGTAAATACTAATATTAAAGATTAGATCTAATTAGAGGCGTTATTGACTTGGATCAGCCGGAATCGATGCAAGAATAAAAAAATAATTAAGCAAAATTGGAGGATTATCAATTGCCGCAGTATTCCATACTTACTGTAAATTTTTATTGGTTAGTAGCATTTTTATTTACCTTGATATATGAGTATAATCATACGATATACAATATGGCATGATATTGACAATACCCCAAGAACAAACAAAAATAGTCCCTTAACTATTTAATGATAAATAAAAACAAGTTTGGAAAGAATCAACAACTATATTTAGCTATTATAATATCATATTTAAAATGGAGATGTTTCGACCAGCTCAAATCAGATCTCAGTATTCCATTAAAAATTTATTCAGAACGAAGTATGATGTAAATGCTTGTATGATCGCGACCATATGTACAAATATGATACGCTAAAGGGAAAAATATTAAGAATTGTTTTAGCGATTTAAAAAGTATTATGTCAGTGTTACGATCATTTATGCTGTGCGTAACTATAAAATTATAGTATAATATCAGCAATGGTAAGTACTTTTTAATCAACAGTGATTCGATATATTCGTATGCAGATTGCTAGATTTACGAGTACTATATGATTTATGTAGCTCGTGATTGTAATCTGAATGGCATATAAGACTAATGCCCATACAATTATTCTATCAATTCATTTTGAAATTAATTATAGATGTCCTATCCAATATTATTATAACTTTCTATTAGACTTTAAATATGATGAATCGAATATTCTCAAATTATAATTTAAGCTCGAAATATGAGATAAATGACTAAGCTAGTATATCAGACAAGGATCTACGATGTTAAGAAAGATTAATCATGCTAATTGCCATATAAAGACCGATTCTTGTATACATTATGCGATTATTAATGATTCTAATGACTCTAAATCTAGAGAAATAATAGTATTGAAGACTTGATTGTAAATTATGATCAAGATTGAGCTGACATTACAAGGTGATATGGCGTTGAGCAGACTGTCAGAGGAAAAATATATCCCTAAAGCAATATCGACAGGTTCCTTATAGTAAGTACTGTATACGTAAGAAAGGCTTTTACC